>NC_140243.1:22106600-22109100 GCF_949987555.1 Borostomias antarcticus | reverse complement strand
TTTTGATTGATCTGAACTGGTCTATAGATGAGTATTTTTTTTTACCAAGTAAAAGTATGTTTACTTTTAGTATACCAAGTAAAAGTATGTTTAGTTTTTGTATATTCATTTAGTATATTCAGCTCTCCTAATTTTACCAATAGAGGAAGTGTGAAGATGGGACAAACAGGAAGCAGACATGTTTAGAGTGATATCTTCACTAACACAGTTAACACACATGAGAGTCTTGGTAGGAACAACTCTACTTCTCTTCTCAGCATATGAGCCAGAATCCATCCTGATGCCAACGCCACAGTCCTACAGATACACACACGCACACACACACACACACACACACACACACACACACACACACACACACACACACACACACACACACACACACACACACACACACACAGTGCTGAGCTTTTTATTTGATTAGCCTGTCACCATTGTGGTTTTCTCTCTGCAAATCTAGACTGGGAGAAAATGAGACTGTCAACAGAACTCGTTTGTCTTCTATGAATAGATTTTCTGTTTTGGTTGTTAATCTATGCACTTCTTATCGTCTATCAAACGTCTTGACTATACCATGCTATACTTTTATTCAAAGACTTCTTGTTGCAGCCGTCCCCCCCCCCCCCCCCCACCCTCTCTTCCTGAATCTAGGAGTCAAATTAGCTATTTCATTTTTTTTTTCTCCGTCGCAACGTGGAAGTGTGTTTTATGGGCTTCTGTGTGAGTGTGAGACAATGAGGACAAGGCAGGGCTTTGTGGTGGCAGAAATGCATTTTTTAACCCCGTGAGTGAATGAATGGTCCCCCTCAGTCACATTCCACAGCAGCCTGGGCAGGGCTGAATAGCGCTGCTAACTAACGCCTCTGTCTGCTCGGCCTGTTACTGGGCTTTGTAACACACGCATGTTCATTTGCACACTCGTCAGCTGGCGTGTGTGCGCGCACGTTGTTGTGTGCTCTGGGGGGTGACTGAGAGTAGATAAGATAAGATAATAATCGTCATACGCAGTCTTTTACACTCTGTAATGTTTTGTCACACTGTTTGATTGCTGAGACATGAGGCCCACACATTTCCTGGCGCAACGCTGGGCCGACCAGAGCAAGAAGCGGCAACAACACAGCTGGTCCTGGGTTTGGTGATGAGTCCTAATGTGTTGCATGTCTCCTGTTGTACTCTGTCAGCAGTCTGTCTGTCATGCCCAGCAGATGGGGAGCAGCTCCGTGCTTTAGCTCTAGTATGTAAAAAAAATAAAAAGCAAGGTTCTGTTTGGAACCCTCAAGGTGGAAAAGAGTCCTATCTGGAACTGAAAAAAGGGGTTCTGTCTGGGATATTTTTTTTTACAGTTCCTCTATTGTCGTTTTTTCGAGTGTAGTTTGTGTTGGTGGTGGGTGGTGGTGATGGCGGCCTGCTAGACTCCAGCTGCCCGGTGGGGTGTCCCAGTCTGAAAGGGCACCCCCCTCCTCCCAACTCCCCGCCCGCCCGGCAACACCAGGCTGAATTATAGATGAGTCCTCCATGGGAAAGCCTGAGCTCTCCACCTCAGACAGCAGGAATTAATTTAGCTATGAGACAGACAAGATGGACACAACTGGCTTCAGAGAGAGAGGCTGGCTTTGGAAATGTTCGCCCGTCGACTTGCAGAAGACGTTCCAAATAAGCAGCTAGGAAAAATTCTGATTTCAGTCTAAAACAGGGCTGTTGCATGTGAACTTGACCTAGCAGCCCTGTGGTATCTTTAGAGACGATTGGCGATGGAGACGTGTCTGGTTCTGTTTCTCCTGGCTGGGAGCGGGGGGGGGGTAACAGGTGGATTTTAATTGGGTCACAGGTTGGGTCAAACCTGCACCCTACGGCAGGGTCTATATAGTCCCTGCTCAGTTCACAGGGTCCTGATAGTCAGCTATCAAGCTGGATATCTGGCCTAATTAGACCCAACCAGAAAGATGTGGTAATCAGAGATTAGGAGAGGTCTAGGGGGGGGGGGGGGTGTTCACATGGGGTCTGTGAGAGCTGTGGTCTGGACAGATGGGCTAATGTTGACTGCTGCACTGTCTTGATGTGGAGGTTCAGTGGTCAAGCAGAAACATGCATGTGGTCGGGTTGAGATTTGGACTCATCTGTGTTTGATTAGATTGGCTGCACAGATTCCAATGTCATCATGTCTATTAGTCTTGACGAGAGAGGTACAGTAGCGAGGGGGGGGGGAGAGAGAATGATTGGACGACACAGTTTGGTATAAATCCCATTGTAGGCTTCACACTCCACCTCACACATACAACCTCAACGGCATCTTTAATTTGATGAGCATGTAATTAGTGAATCATTCAAACGCAGGAGTTGTGCAGAGCAGTGGGCAGGGCAGTGTTTGGGTTGAAAGGGCAGTGGGCAGGGCAGTGTTTGGGTTGAAAGGGCAGTGGGCAGGGCAGTGTTTGGGTTGAAAGGGCAGTGGGCAGGGCAGTGTTTGGGTTGAAAGGGCAGTGGGCAGGGCAGTGTTTGGGTG
>NC_140243.1:22081600-22101600 GCF_949987555.1 Borostomias antarcticus | reverse complement strand
AGGGTTGGGGCTGAGGCTGGAGGTCGAGGCTGAGGCTGGAGGGTTGGGGCTGAGGCTGGAGGGAGGGTTGGGGCTGAGGCTGGAGGGAGGGTTGGGGCTGAGGCTGGAGGGTTGGGGCTGAGGCTGGGGGGAGGGTTGGGGCTGAGGCTGGAGGTCTGAGGCTGAGGCTGGAGGGTTGGGGCTGAGGCTGGAGGGAGGGTTGGGGCTGAGGCTGGAGGTCTGAGGCTGGAGGTCTGAGGCTGGAGGACTGGGACTGAGGTGACATTTCTGCCCTGGAAAAGGACAAGGTAACACAATGGTAAGAGCAGAGATGAGTCTAATGCTGACGATCATAGGTAGAGAGAGAGAGAGAGAGAGAGAGAGAGAGAGAGGGTAAAAGGGAAAGCGGAGAAGAGAGACTCCGGCATGTTTGTTCACACAGCTCGTCCCAGGAGATCGCTCTCCTTAGCGATGGGAGTCACCTGCACGCCCGGTCGCCGTGACGACAGAGACGTGGCTGCCTGCCTGGGCGAGTCAGAGCCCTCGGTGCTGCACAGCGAGCAGGAACGGTGTCTGCCTCCCTGCCTGGGCGCAACATATCCAACGCTATCTCCATCTCATCTTCTCTCCCTTTCTGTTTCATCCTCTCCTCTCTCTCTCTCTCCCCCTCGTTGGCTCTCTCCTTCTCTATCCTTCTCTTTCCCTTTCTACCCCCCCCCCCCCCCCCTAGCCTATCAGGTTCCTCCCCACACAGCAGTGTTGAGGGTGTGTTGGGAGACCGAGACTGGAGCTAGTTTGATTTCCTTGCCGTGGTTTCGGCCTGCGGCTTCTCATGCACACTGTTTCTCTTTCTGTCCTTTCTGTCTTTCTTTATTTCTCTCTCTCTCTTTCTGCTCTCCATGCTCCCCTCCCCTCTCTCGCTTCATGTACTGCTTTCTCTCTCTCTCTCTCTCTCTCTCTCTCTCTCTCTCTCTCTCCTCCCCACTCTCACTCCCTGTCCTCTCTCTCTCTCTCTCTCTCTCTCTCTCTCTCTCTCTCTCTCTCCTCCCCACTCTCACTCCCTGTCCTCCTCTCTCTCTCTCTCTCTCTCTCTCTCTCTCTCTCTCTCTCTCTCTCACTCTGGCCCACCCCCTCTCTGTCCGTTCAGAGGCAGCTCCTCAGTCATAGTTTAGTCTGTCTGCTGGGTGGGTTAACCTGAACAAGCAGGCAGAACCCAGTCAGCAAGTCATCCAGTTAGTCAGCCAGCCAGTCAGTCAGTAAATTAGTGATTGGAAAGTGATTGGAAATTGGAAAGTCATCCAGCCAGTAAGTCAGGCAGGCAGGCAGTCAATTAGTCAGCAAGTCATCCAGCCAGTCAGCCAGTCAGTCAGTCAGTCAGTCAGTCAGTCAGTCAGTCAGTCAGTCAGTCAGTCAGCCAGTCAGACAGTCAGCCAGTCAGCCAGCCAGTCAGTCAGTCAGTCAGTCAGTCAGTCAGTCAGTCAGTCAGTCAGCCAGTCAGTCAGTCAGTCAGTCAGTCAGTCAGTCAGCCAGCCAGTCAGTCAGTCAGTCAGTCAGCCAGCCAGTCAGCCAGTCAGCCAGTCAGCCAGTCAGCCAGTCAGTCAGTCAGTCAGTCAGTCAGTCAGTCAGTCATTCATTTGGCTTGTCAGACTGTCTCTCTAGTAAACTTCTCTTCTCTAAGCTAAACCTCTGCGGACTTCGAGAATCAGTGTTCTTTTAGAAAAGCTATTTCCTGTATGTGTGTGTGTGTTCCCTCATATTGTTATTGGCTCTGAGGCTTTGAGCAGATGTTTCTATTCCCGGTCCAGTGGTGTGTGAGCAGCGTACTCCTCCTCGACACCCTGATACACTGAGGGTCCTACCAGGCATCTGACTGTAGACCACATATTTACACTTTGTGGCTCAGTGACGTTCTCTCTCAAAACTCACTCGATGTTCAGGGTGTGGTGTAGTCTTGTGTTTCTGTGTGTGTGTGTGTGTGTGTGTTTGTGTGTGTGTGTGTTTGTGTGTGTGTGTTTGTGTGTTTGTGCCTTTGTTTGTCTGATCCTCTCTTTTTCTCTGTCTGTCCCTCTGTGCATGTGTGTGTGTGCGTGTGTGTGTGTGTTTGTGGAATGCAGTTTGTCTTGGAGGGAGGAAGTGAGGGAGGGAGACATGAGGAGAGAGGGAGAAACGGCGAGGGAAGAGAGATGTTTACACATCTCCTTATTTTAATATCTTTAATTGTACTTGCATGTTTGTTTTACTTCACACTTGCTTTGGCAATGTAAACGTATGTTTCCCATGCCAATAAAGCCATTTGAATTGAATTGAGAGGGAAAGAGTGGGAGAGAGAGAGAGGAGATAGAGAGGGAGAGGGGGAGAACGGAAGGAGGGAGAAAGGTGAAAGAATGAGGGAGCGAGAAAGAGAGGGAGGAAGAGAGAGAGAGGGAGGGAGGGAGGACGCTCCGAGTTACACCGACGGGGAGGTCCCGGGGGGCATGCAGGGGTTAACGAGTGGTTTGAGAAAAACAGACAGGGCTGGGGAGGGAGGGGGTTGTGTGTGTGTGCGTGTGTGTGTGTGTGTGTGTGTGTGTGTGTGTGTGTGTGCAATAATGCACCAAAGCTGGGGAAACTCTTGGGACCGAGAGTAGAGGGCCCAGGGACCAGATTGTGTGTGTGTGTGTGTGTGTGCGTGTGTGTGCGTCAGGAGTGTTTCTCTCCAGTTTGTGTGTCTGTGTGTGAGAACACTCTACTGGACCAGTAATCCCACTAGCATGGTCCACTCTCCTAAATGTAACATGACAGTGTTGACCCAACCACCTGCTACCTCCCCCCCCCCCCCACCCCACCCCACACACACACACACACACCAGGATCCTGTGGACTCTCACTCTAAAGACCTTCCCACGTAAATAGAGGACCCCCCCCCCCCCCCGACCTCTCCCTCCACTCCTCCCAGCCTACTTATTGAGGTGTGTGTGTGTGCGTGTGTGTGTGTGTGTGTGTGTGTGTGTGGGGGGGGGGGTCAGAGAGGATCCATTGTTATGTCTGTCATGGGGGTTGGGACAGGAAGAGGACAGACATGGGGGCTGAGGGGGCGGAGGAACGGAGGGGAGAGGTTAAGTGACGGAGGGATGGAGAGGAGGAGGAGGAGAGGAGGAGAGGAGAGGCAAATAGAGGACTGCGGGGGGGGTAGAGGAGATTGTCTCCTCAACAATGGCGCTCGCGAGCTCCTGCTGCCGTTCGTGAGCTTGACCCTGTCTGGCGGTGCAGGGACAGAACCAGTATGCGCGCACACACACACGCACACACACACACACATGCGCACAAGCCATAATACAAGCAGGCGTCCAACAAGTAGAGCCATGGGTATGTGTTTTTTTCATATGGTGGTATGTGGTTTTTTTCTCCTAACCCTGCAGCGCAGTCCGTGAGTGTTACCCTCTTCTCTCCCCAGCACGGGGTTCTGGGTAGTGGTGGCTCCTAACAGTCCGGACCTTGAAGCAGGCCCCTTTGTCTGCAGGGGGGAGGGGGGGGGGGGGGGTTGAGGCCCCAGTTTGCTCATAATGGATTATTGATTGGCCTGAGAATCCACTGGCTGGTTCACACATCACTCTCTCCTCTCCTCTCCTATCATCCACCTTCTCTCCTCTTTTTCTCTCTCCTTTCTTCCTCTCCTCTCCTTTCTTTCCCCCTCTTCTCCTCCCTCCTCTCCTCTTCTCCTCTCCTCCCTCCTCTCCTCTTCTCATCCGTCCTCTCCTCTCCTCTTCTCCCCCCTCCTCTCCTGTCGTACCCCCCCCCCCTGCTCTGACTGTTTCCATACCATGACTCTCTGTACTCTGTGAGGATATGTGTATGTTTTAAAGAGCTCTCTGTGTATTAAGCTCAAAGCACACATGTGCTTGTGTGTGTGTGTGTATGTGTGTGTGTGTACAGCACTGTGCTGGCCGTTTTCAAAGCTTCCTGTATGTAACGCTGTGTGAAAAGTCACTGAGTGTGTGTGTGTTCGCATGTGTGTGCATGTGTGTGTGGCAGCTTGTGTGTGTTTGTGTACAGTGCAGTATGTGTGTGCGACAGTATATGTGTGTTTTAAAGTCTTCTTTGTTTGTCTCTTTCCTTCTCTGTGTGCAGAACCTGAGACTCAAGCCTCTAATTTGCTCATGCAAATATTCAAAAGCAAGCGTCAAAAAGGTTATTGATAATAATCAAACGCAATAGAAATAACAGGGACATTTTGTTTGTACGGAAAGTATACAGAAGTCAGTGGAGGTGCGTTCAGTGAAGGGGTGGAATAATTGAATTAATGATTTTATTGTGTTACAATATTAAATCAAAATTGACAAATACCTCCAATGCAAAGTGAAAACATATTTTTTACTAAACTAATTGCAATTGGAAAAACGGTAACTAATTAACTCCCTTTGCTATGACACCTAAATAAGCCCTTGCACAATCACTTTTCTTCAGAAGTCACATAATTAAATGGAATCCACTTATGTGCATTTGTGGTATTCTCAGAATAAATAAATAAAATAAATACCTGTCCTTGACACCTTGGGTGATCCCACAGTTGTTTAGTGCAGTTCTAAACTAAGACTAGACCATGAAGACCGAGGAACACTCCAAACAGATCCGGGACAAGGTTCTTCAAAACCACCAATCGGGAAGGATATGAGAACATTTCCAAGGCATTGAATATATCCCAGAGCACAGTTAAGTCCATCATAAAACTGGAGAGAATGTGGTTCAACTGTGGATCTGACCAGAACAGGCCTTCCTAACTAGGCAGGCCGTAGTCGGACAGACCACCAAGAGGCCTATGGTAACGCTGAAGGAGTTACAGTCTTCCATGGCGGAGATGGGAGAAACTGTATGGGGCAAATAGTCTGGGCACTTCACAAATGTGTGCTTTATGGGAGAGTGGCAAAAAGACAGCCATTGATTAAAACAACTCATATAAAATCCCGGCTAGAGTTTGCACAAAGGCATGTGGGAGACTGAGTCCAAGTGGAAGAAGATTCTATGGTCTGATGAGACTGAAATCAACCTTCCTCGACACTAAGCCTAACACCATCCCTACTGGGAAGCCTGGCAGTGGCAGCATCATGTTATGGTGGATCTGCTTCTCTGCCGCAGGGACGGGAAAACTCAACATTTTGAAGGAAAACCTGCTGCAGTCTGCAAGAGATCTGGGACTTGGGAGAAGATTCCTCTTCAATGACAATGACCCAAAACTGACAGCCAAAGCCACAGTGAGTGACTTCAAAAACAAAAAGTCAATATCCGGGAATGGCCCAGCCAAAGCCCATACCTCGATCCTAATGAGAATCCGTGGCAATACTTAAAAATCGTTTTTCACCAATGGCACCCATCCAACTTGTCGACAATTGCTGCTTCCAGATGTGCAAAGCTGATCGGGACTTACCCAAACAGACTCACAGCTGTAACTGCTGCCAAAGGTGCTTCTAAGGGGCTGTTCAACATTTATGGGGCGGAGTCACTGGAAGAAACTGGGAGAGTCATGCTTTTTAAACTTTAGTCTTGCTTTTTAAACTTTAGGAGGGTTACTGGTTTTTAATTTGAGTCCAGGGGAGGGACATGCAAATTTGAATCGATCAGAATAAAAGTTTCTTCAGCTTTTTGGAATTCAGCAAGCTGTTTTGTATGACCCGGTCTAGGTTATTGTTTCTTTTTGGCTGGCCTATCAGTTGATCTTTGTGCTTGGCCTATCCAGAAAGTGGGCGTGTAGGCTACAGCATCTGGTGAATCAGTGGTGCTCTGCTGGTGATGTCGGGGTAGATTTAGAAACTCGTGAATAGACACTGACATGCGAAACGTCTTTGAAATCGAGAGTTTAACATGTTTTTGAATGATTTTTCAAGATGTCCATCCACATCCATCGTATGACCAAAACGGTGGTAGAGCAATTATCAACTTTCTCGAAAATGCTAGTTTTGTCAACGTTTTGATCTGAACCATCTCTAGGCTTTTTTTGAAAAAAGTTGAACTTTTTGGGCTAGAGTGCAGGCTGTAAACGGTCAGTTTTTGGCAAAACCGCAGAGACAGCGAATGTTGGCACTAGCTAACATTAGCTAGCTATCGTAACTTGGCTAGTTAATCTGCAGTCTGCAAAAACACGACACTAGTCGTTGCTAACGTAGCTGTAAAACATCGGTAGCCTAGCCAGCTCTAAACTCTGGCTCTAGTGCACTCTACGCAGCTGTAAGTTTGCCGCTGTTCAGCTACATGCAGATCATAAGTGGACACAGCCTTATTGTCTATTTGGTGGGGGAGGCTCAATCTTTTTTTTTTTCAATCACTCAGGGAGGGTAAAAGAAACATAAATCACCCTCTTGAATTGATGTTGCTCTTTCATGAGTTTGAGGTGAGTTTTGGTGACAGCTCTTTTGCATACCAGCAGAAGCCTAATTTGATATTTTATGAAATCATATCGACAGTGCATGGTCACAGTGCCCAATGCAAACATTCTCAGGAATGCTTCATTTAATCCACTAGTGCACAATGCCTGTGGAGCCATTGTGGTTATTCTGCACGTTCTAACTATCTGTTGATCTATCGATCTAGCTATCTAAAATGGATATTACATGTTTTTGGACTCCTGAGCCCAAGTCCAAATGAATGGAGTTGAATGGGCGGCCGTGTTCGGGCGGCTCTGTGGTGCCCCCCTCGGGTCGGAGCCGGCAGGGGGACATGCGATTAACTCCGGGCTTTTCCCCCACACACCCCAGTCCAAACCCGGTGTTTTTATCGCCCCCACACGGGGAGCTGGTTTTGCTTGAAGTTTCGCTTTGGCTCTGCACGCTCACGTGCATGTGAGCAGGACATATTTGGTATCTGTGACCTTCCCAAGTGGAGATATGGCTGTTTCAAGCGCCCTCTAGCGGCCAGGCGGTGAAACGCATTTGGACACTGGTCGGTCGGCAGTCGTCCACGGTCCATTTCTGTCATTATAGTATAGTTGTAGGCTCTGAATCTGAAAGAACGGTTCCCTCCTTGCTCCTCTGCCATGGTGGCAGGAATGGATGAACTCCTGACACTCCATGAACAGAGCCACTTACTTTGAGGCAAACTTTGAGCGATCCTGGCAAACGCATGTTTAGGTGGCACAAAAATTCCATAATGCCTATTGCCCTAGCCTTTGACAATTAGAGTCCTCAGTCTTTAAGTCCAGGGCCTATATCTACTCTCTCTCTCTCTCTCTCTCTCTCTCTCTCTCCCTCCCTGTCTCTCTGTCTTTCTCTGTCATTGGTCTGTCTGTCTGACTGTCTGTCTGCTGCATTCATACAGACCAGCTCCAGATGTGCCAGGAATCTCCCAGAGATGGAAATAGACCCAGTATGGCCCTTGTTAAGGATGGGAAAATAAGAGCGGATATCCTCTCTCTCTCTCTCTCTCTCTCTCTCTCTCTCTCTCTCTCTCTCCCCCTCTGTCTCACCCTCCCCTCTTTCTCTCTGACCCTTAGCAGCCAGAGTTCAACATTCCCTGTTAGAGAGAGATAAACAATGTTTGTGTTACACAGCAGCAGCCTCTATCAGCTGGGCGTGCTGCTGACCTCCAGCTCATGTTGGGGCGTGTTAGGAGGTGTTTGGAGTCTGGTGGTGTACGCAAATCTGATATCTGATATCATCCATTGCCTACAATATCAGGCAGGTGTGTGTAGCGACATTTCTGCTGAGTTGGCTGCTTTGACATCCAATGTAAAGCGTGGTTTTGTATGTATTTCATGAGACAGCTATCCAGTGATGACCAATGTCATCAATAATCCTAAATCCAGGATGTGTGAGGAGTGTTTTTGGAGTCGTGAAGAGATAAACCTGAGATCACATGTGCCCAGGAAGCCCATAATACACTTTAGAGTGTGTGTGTGTGCGTGTGTGTGTGTGTTTTGGGGTCCATGAGGAGACAAATCTGGGATCAAATTGTCCAGGAAGCCCATAATGCATTGCATCATAGAGGTGATGCTGTTCTCAGGTGATTTTGTTGAATGATGGATGGATTCAAGAGTGAGTGAATGAATGCATTAATAAATTAATAAATCAATAGGACTAGCAATGGAATGAAAACATGAAATGTGACATTGTCCTTCAAGGTTTTCCCCTGAGCCAGTTTGTCAAGTCATCTCCCAAGGTTGTGTGTACTGGAGGTCTCTGTGTCCTCTCCCAAGGCTGTGTGTAGTAGGCCTGTTCCGAGTAATTAGAGTATTCCGCTGTTCGTTCAGTAGGTTGGTATTCGGAGCTCAATTCAGTATTGGGAGCTTGATTTTTTATCCTGATACTCCAAAGCGATCCCAACTTTGCCATAACGTTGTCATAACGTTACACTGAGTGACTCTCGAAAGCGGAACAGAAGCGGATTTCATACTCGTGTTTCCTCCGTCACAGCTACTCTCTCCATCTCAGCAGGTCTCTGGCACCAACGCTCTCCGCTCAGGTGTGTGTGTGTGTGTGTGTGTGTGTGTGTGTGTGTGTGTGTGTGTGTGTGTGTGTGTGTGTGTGTGTGTGTGTGTGTGGCAGCACCTGAGCAGAGAGACAGAGGTGAAAATGCTTTTTCAAGTCCAACTGAAACAGACATTTGAGATCATCTAACTTAAGTAGTTTAATGTTTTTCCAACTCAAACAGGCTATAGGGTCAGGATATAACGTTAAGGGGATTTTATTGGAACGTTGACAAGTGGGCGGGTTATTACAACTTTAGACGGATTTGATAGACATAGTGTTGATTGATGGGTGGATGTCGTGAGATTATTGGCAGACCCGCTCTTGCATTGCTGATGTAAGCATTCAGGAGATTTTGTATTACAGGAAGAAAAAATCATAGGATTTGATGTAAGATTAGATTACAACAAAACTGAAATTTTCAAAAAAAAATTGGCATAGCCTATATTGTTAAATAGGTGAACACTATGACCAATGATGTGATCCAAAAGGAAATGCATTTTTGATTTCATGGCATCTTTAAGTTGACAGCCCTATTAGCATTTATCTAGCATATATTATCTTTCCTTTGTAAAACACAAGCACATTGGTGGGGCAAGAGTTGGAGTGAATAGAGGATTGTTACTGGACTAGGCTACGTTTGGTAGTGAACAGCCAAAGACATTTTTGGGAGTTTTTGATTGATTCTGGAAGGCAACCATCAGCCTCTAGTTTATCATGGTACCAAATAGATCTTTCTAAAACCTAATTGGAAGTGGTTTTTAAGAATTTTAAGGAAGTATAACGCAAAAGTGAAACCTAGGCTATTTGTCAGCACGCAAAAGTGAAACTAAACTTGTCGGCAGATTGACACAAGTCTACACATGATGAAATAAACCCACGCATGATAAATCATGAACATATACTCTATCTAGCAAGCTAAACAGCCTAGCGAGCTTACAATATACACGTAGTAGGAGGCAAATGTTGCTCATGTGGTCAAGGGAATATGACTGTCTACTATGCAATCCAATGGCATGGCGCAGTCACCGATATGTTTAAATATAGACTATGTAATTCTGCAACCTAGGAGATTTTTAACGAGTAGATTCGGGGATTCGTTCAGACACACCGACGAGCCTGTGAAATCCCTGTATTCAGGACAGACATGGTGTGTAGTGTTGGTGTCCGTGTCGTCTTGCAAAGCTGTGTGTTGTGGAGGTCTCTGTCGTCTCCTATGGAGACTATAGTCTTACTATATTGGCTCCCATGGAGTTAATCTCATTAAGGTTTAATTTGCACATGTGACTGTCTGGTGGATGACAGGCTTATCACTGGCAGAATACTCCTTCTCCCCTCCTCCCCCTTCCTCCTCTTCTATAACCAGCACATTTAATGACAAATAAGGTCATTTATTATCCTCTTTTTTTTACATTCGGAAAAAAAAGAAATCACAAAGTATTAAGGAGTGTTATTGAAGGGAGAGAGCGGGAGAAGCAGATGGAGGGATGGAGAAAAGGAGGATAGTGGGTGCTTGTCTCTGTTCATGTCAGTGTGTGGATGGCCCTTCACTTCAGCTGGGCCAGGCTCTCTCAGCCTGTCCGCTCCCTCGGAAGAAGTGACGTCAACCAGGGTTAGGGTTAACTTCACTTCAGTTCTGCATTTTAATTGAAATTACAATACCATCATTCAAGTTACCCACATTATTTCAAAGGTGTATGCTTATGCGTTGGATTTGAGAAGCTTAGTGCATCAAAACATTTTCCAATAAGGGTACATTAATAAGCATTAGTTAATGCATTATTAAGCATTAAGTAACAGTTAACTAATGTCTCTATTAACTATTTACTAATGTTATGTATGTTAACTAAGGTTAACTCACCTAACCCTAACCTTAACTAAGGTATTAATTAACACTAGTAACCTAACCTAACCCTGAATAAGCATTAGTTAACAGTTAACTAATGTTTTTTGTGACCCTTATTGTAAAGTGTGACCAACATTTTCAATTTAAGAGAGAGAGAGAGTTGAAACGGGAACGTAACACATGGATAGTGTTTACTCCAATAAAATCTATAAATTGCTATCTTTGAGCATCCAATCCATAGCAGTTCAGTTGTGCCCCCCTCACTGACAGAACATGGATTCTTTCAGAGGATTTGAATACTGTGTGTTTTCAATAGTCCTCTATGGAGCCGTCAGTCTGAATAGCTGAACTGCTGTCCACAGATAGAGACACAAGATATGAGAGTAGACTCAACCTAACATAGTCAGTTATTATGACTTTATCTTTCCTTCTCTCTCCCCTTCTCTCTTTATTTGACCACTATCTCTCTCCCCTGTCTTTCTCTCCCCGTCTCTCTCATATCTCTCTCCACTCTCTTTCTCTCCCGGTCTCCCTCTTATCTCTCTCCCCTCTCTTGATTTTATCCCTATCTCTCTCCCTATCCCCTCTCTCTCTCCCTGTCTCTCTCTCCCTGTCTCTCTCTCTCTCTGTGTGTCTCTCTCTCTCCCTGTCTCTCTCTCTCCCTGTGTGTGTCTCTCTCTCCCTGTCTCTCTCTCCCTGTGTGTCTCTCTCTCCCTCTCTCTCTCCGGTAGTGAGTGGGGAAGAGAGAAAGCAAACTGTCAGAAGAGCTACTTCCTGTTGTGTACTTAAGATCCCAGTCATGTGGCAGTGGCAGTTAGTGTGTGTGTGTGCGCGCGCACGTATATTGTGTGTGTGTTTGTTTGTGTATGTGTGCTTTATTTCTGTATGTATGAGCATTTCTGTGTGTGTACTTGTATATTGTGTGTGTGTGTGTTTGTTTGTGTATCTGTGTGTGTGTGTGTGTGCGCATGTTTGTGTATGTGTATGTGTGTGTGTGTGTGTGTGTGTGTGTGTGCGCATGTTTGTGTATGTGTGTGTGTGTGTGTGTGTGTGTATGTAGGGGGTTATGGTGGCTGTGCTGTGCTGATGTAGCTGATCTAACGTATCCCTGCCGCTCCGCCTCGCGCTGCGACTGTGTAAAGAAGTGTCGACTCAGCCAGTGTGGTATCAGGACCTGAGCCACATACACACACACACACACACACACACACACACACACACACACACACACACACACACACACATACATTATACATACACACAACACACACACACACACAAACACACATACACACTGCTGCACGTAGGCAGATATTATTAACATATTAACAGACATCCATATCACACCTGAATGCATTTTCAGGTTCTGCTCAATTTTCTGATTCATGCAGATGGTAAACAAAGATCTCTAGATGCGTTTATTTATTTATTTATTTATCTATCTATTTAGCAATGCTCATTTTCTCTTTCTTCTCTTCCTCTACCCCTCTTCTCTCTCTTCTCTCTCTCTCTCTCTCTCTCTCTCTCTCTCTCTCTCTCTCTCTCTCTCTCTCTCTCTCTCTCTCAGGTTGGTTATGTGTGAGGAGTGCAGAGCCCTCCTCTTCGTATCCTGGATGCTGCCGAGTTAAAAACCAAAGAAGCGAGAGGCCCCCAGCCCGTCCAGGAGAAGACGTGTGGAGCTGCCAGTACTGGTACCACAGAAGCCAGCAAGCATAGAAACAGGAAGCAAGTTTATTACTATTGACAGTAGAGTCTCACATGTTGTACCTACACAGGCCCAGTAGCAGAGTGGTGTGTACCTCATACAACTGAGCAGGCCCAAATGCTCTCAGTGGGATTCAGTGACAGGGAGGTCTAGATGAAGATGGATGGTTGGCTGTGGATCTCCTGACAGGAGAGTTCTAGCTGCTAGTAGCTAGGTGTCCACTCCAGGCATTGACAGAACAGCCCCGTTAGAGCTAGCCCCAGATGACCAAGGTCAGGAAAGTTAGCTTTGGGAAACACTAAAATTACAGACCAAAAGAGCTAGATGCACAGAGAGTGGTGTGTATGCAGAATTAGGGAGCTAGCTGAGTTAGTGAGCTAACAGAGTCAGCGAGCTAACAGAGTCAGCGAGCTAGCTGAGTCAGCGAGCTAGCCGAGTCAGCAAGCTGGCCGAGTTAGTGAACTTACAGAGTTAGCGAGCTATCACGGTTAGCAAACTAAGGAAGGCCTGGCACAGGCTGGAAGGCAGGCACCTGGCCGACACAGACATTTATAGCTCGATGAGCAGCTGCAGATAGCAGCGGGTCCAAACTTAGCGACCTTGGTAGAGCTTGCTAGCTTTGTAGAGCTTGTTAGCTTGCCAGCTACCTGAGGCCTTGTGCAGACAGGACAGAGCACCATGACCTCTGTAGACAGCAGTGTGGAGATGATGAAGATGGAGTCCCAGCCCAGCCTGGCGGAAGAAGAGATGGATGGAGTAGAAGAAGGAGGGGAGGCCAGCCCTGTGGGGGCGGAGCCGGGGGAGGAGGACAAGGCGGCGGCGTTCGACTGTAACGTATGCGGTCGTAGCTTCCCCTTCCAGAGCTCCCTGTCTCAGCACATGAGACGCCACACGGGGTCGCGGCCCTTCAAGTGCCCCTACTGCGACCACCGCGCCTCGCAGAAGGGCAACCTCAAGGTGCACATCCGCAGCCACAAGCTGGGCACACTCACTAGCCAGCACCCGGACGAGGAAGGGGAGGGGCCGGCGGGCGGGGAGGAAGAAGAGGAGGGGTCAGAGGAGGTGGGCGTGTCCGAGGGGCTGGAGGGCGGGACTAGCCCCACGAAGAGCAGCTCTGCCTGCAACCGCGTCCTCAACGGCGACGGCCCCGAGGAGAGCCGGCGGAAAGTGGCGGCGAGGGGCGCGAAGAGGGAGAAGCCGCCTGCCGAGAAGCGCCCGTACTGCTGCCGCCTGTGCGGCTTCGAGGCCCAGCGAGAGGACCAGCTCCTCAGCCACATCGAGAAGGTACACATCACGGCCGACACCGAGGACCCGGGCGCGCCCCCTCAGACCCAGGGGGAGACGGAGGCTGGCGGGGGGGAGGCCGAGGGGGAGGCCGGGGGCGAGGCCGGGGGCGAGGCCGGGGGCGAGGCTGGGGGCGAGGCCGGGGGCGAGGCCGGAGGGGAGGCGGTGGCCCAGAACGACGGTACGTTCCCCTGCGAGACCTGCGGCCAGGTGTTCACCCAGGCCTGGTTCCTCAAGTCCCACATGAAGAAGCACGCCGGGCTGCTGGAGCACTGCTGCAAGGTGTGCGGCCGTCGCTTCAGAGAGGCCTGGTTCCTCAAGTCCCACATGAAGACCCACAACGGCTCCCGGGGCTCCGGCCGGGGCCGGGCGAAGACCGAGTCGGAGCCTCCGGCCACTATCAACGACGTGGCCCAGGACCCCGAGAGCTCCCTGGGCGCGGCCGGACTGGGCCTGGGCCTCTACCAGCTCTGCTCCAAGTGCGGGAACCTGTTCCACGACAAAGAGAGCCTCAGGGCCCACGAGAAGGTCCACGGTCCCGGCTACGGCCAACAGAACCAGAACCAGAGAAGACAGAGTGACGATGAGGAGGACTCGCCAGCTGCTAAGAGGCGTCTACTGGACTACCTCAACCTCCGGCCTGCCCAGGACACCCCTGACCCCCAGGACGACGCCAGGCGGGTGGGGAGGAGGATCCCGGAGCTGGACCCCGTCTGCAGCTACCAGGCCTGGCAGTTAGCCACACGGGGACGGGTCCTGGAGCCCCAGGACGTGGGGCAGAAGGCCGGGGGCAACAGCCTGGGAGAGGAGGCCCTCTCCGGGGCGGCCGTGGTCTACGAGAAGGAGAGCAGCCGCTACGTCCTGGCGGGTCAGGAGAGACGCAGCTCGGCCAGGCGCAACCACGGCAACTCCCCCGGCGACTGGAGCCCGGAGAGCCTGAGCGACTCGGAGTACCGTCCCTCGGCCCCCCGACAGGACCGGCGCCGGCCCGCCGCCCAGGCCCAGAAGTCCACGGAGTGCTTCGAGTGCGGGAAGGTGTTCCGGAGCCGCCACCAGATGATGGTGCACCAGCGCGTGCACCAGCGGAGAGACGGGGGGGGCAGGGCGGCGTCGGCGGGGGAGAGGCCGGGCAGGGGGGAGCGCTGGGGGTCCACCAGCGACCCCGAGTCGGGCTCCCCCAGCAGACCCAGCACCCCCGGGTATGGAGACTCCCCCCCGCCGGCCTCGGGCCTGCGCGAGAACGAGACGGAGGCGGGCAGCGCCAATCCCGGCCAGCTGGCAGGTCAGTCCACTATCCTTACTTTTCATGTTTATTTCATCTGTATTTGACCTGGTTAGTCCCATTGAAATGTAGTTTTATTAAAAGGGAGACCTGTCCAAACTAAATTGAAGAGATCATCTTTAATGTAAAGAGTGGAGTCTGAGAGGATTTACACATAAGCTGTAAACTCAAGAGAGTTAATGCTTTAATGTAAAGAGTGGAGTTTTAGGTTATACATAAGTTGTTTCCTTTTTTTTGCGACCAAATGTTTACTGAAGTGAAAACACGATTTACAACAAAAGTAAAAAAGTATGGCATGTTTGAATTTTAACAGCAAAAATGTAGGTACGTCATAAGCGGTAGGTACATCAATGCTGCTGACTCTGACAGCCATTTAGCAGCCACTTCTGCTGGCCTCTGTTGTGAGACCAGCCCCCCCCTCCCCCTCCCCAACCAACTGAGCACATCTATGAGGGATAGGAGACAGGAGACACCTTGTGGCTAGATGTTGAACTGTTCATCTAGTCTTACAGGAAAAAGAACTTACCCTACACATAAACACCATTAAATCATGTTGGCTGGTTACATTCCCATTGCTCTGAGTCTGCCTTGTTGAAAGGGGAAAATGACGTTTGCCAAAGCAGAGCCAGGGTGAAATCCAGATCGCTGGATTGATGAAAGCCAGTGCTTTGAACGTGGCTTTACAATAGCAGGGGGAATTTTTGGAATGCCTGTCTTTTTTTTTTCTCCCTTCCTCGAAGCAATAAACATTGAGAAAAAACAACAACCCATCAGTCTTTCAACTTCAGTCATGATAGAGGCTCATGGCTGAATTATCATAAAGGATTATCTGGCATGCTGTCGCTCTGTACGCTGCAGGCGTTTGACTTGCGTTGATGAACTTGCTGGAGATCCGGGCCTTGGTATCAGGTTTCCACACGGACAGACAGAGCCGTTAGTTAGAGTCGTGTGCTGCCGTCCTCCCTAGTGGTATAGACTCTCATTCAGTGTGCTCCTACATGTCATCCCTGGTGATATATAGGCTCAGTGTCAGAGCTGTGTGCTCTCTTGTTTTCCCTGGCGGTTTACAGTGTCATATATAGAAACAGCTTTTCTTCCTCCTCCAGCCAATGAGCTATTTCAGCTCTTCCTGTGCCAGGAAACCCCCCCCCCCGCCCCCCTCTTATCTGCGTGTGAATGTGTTTCAGCTCTCCTTTTCGGTGTCTTTTACTCAGAAAATCAGTTTGGCCCTTCTCTGCTTCCGTTCTGCCTGCTGTCTCCGAACCAGTGCTCAGACTGGGAGACAGGCGGGCAGGTAGACAGATAGCAGACACTCGGGGTGAGGAGAAAAGGCTTCCACAGGGCTGGAACGTCTTGTCAAAACGTATTAGTGTTTTAGGTCAACTCGGCGTCAAACAGAGCAACAAAGGCAGCTCTGTTCCTAATTGAGACTGGTGTGAACTTCCTGCTTTGCTCTGCTGCACATTTACTGTAGTGTCCCCTTTATTCATGCTCTCTCTCTCTCTCTCTCTCTCTCTCTGCCCCCCCCCTCATCCCTCTGTGTCCCTGTACCTTTCTCTCTCTGTCTCTAACTCTCTTTGTCAATTCAAATCAATGAGGCTTTATTGGCATGACCATACAAAATATAGTATTGCCAAAGCACACAGCACAAGGTAGTGCAATTGTATAATACAATTAAGTAATAAAATATATAATATTAACAATAAATAATAATAAAAACAAAACATAGAACAGGAATATTATGTTTACATAACTGATGAACATTAGAACATTATCAATATAACAACAATAGCAATGGGAGGGGGGGTCACATTCTCAAGAGACTGTCATTCCCTCTTTCCCTCTGTCATTGTGAGTGGAGGGGCTTTGGGGAAATTCACACACCTGAATCTGAGAGGTGTGTTGTTTCTGTAAAAGCCAGTTTGGAGAGGAAGTACCATTGAATCAGAATCCACTCTGTTAGTGGAAAGTCCTGCCTCAGCCAGTTAAGAGCCTCCATTCTCGGATCGGTTCTAGAATCTTGGTCTGTGTTCTCGACCCGTGTCCAGCTGCAGTGATGGCGCGCTCAGGTCCTCTGTCAGGAAGCAGGTCAGGTGGCGTCGGAACTGTCTGCCCATCCTCCGCCCTCTAAAGCCGGCTACCTTATCCTCACTCACGCCACCTGCCAGCCCAGCCACCCTATACACACGCACACACACATACACGCAATCCCCGACACACACACACACACACACACACACACACACACACACACACACACACACACACACACACACACACACTCCGACACTCACTACTCTCCAGTTCTGAGGGATTGGTTTATTTATAGAGAGAGACTCTTGATGGAGAGGCACTCAGAGGACATGCACACACACACACACACACACACACACACACACACACACAGACACACACACACACACACACACCCACACACACACACACACACACACACACACGCACACACTCTGTCAGAAAAAAATGGTTTCTGAAACACCAGGTGATCTGATTGGCTGGTGAGGGGAGCAGGTGAGGATCAAGGCCTGTGGAGTTGTTTACCGTTTAGGACATATTTGCTTATTGTTTACTACAGAGTGTATTGTTTACTAATCAGATATAGACGTGGCGGTAGGTCAGAGTTTGTTCACGGTGACCTTTTATCAGCGGATTGGTTGGATGCAGATCAGGTGGTGTGATTCCATTCTGCTCAGTGTAGGCAGACTTCCCGTCTGTCTCTGTATGAAACCAGACGGGAGTTATTAAGGATCTGAACCTTGAAGCTTGAATCTGTATGGCACTGTCTACACACAGCCTCCCGCTCCATTCATCAAGGTAATCTCTGATCTAACATGAGTGGGTTGGTAAAAGCCCGTGCTGCTCTATACAGCTGTTAACAATCCTGTCATGTCAGATCAGTGAGTTCTCCAAGGAAGGGAGGAAGGATACAGCTCAACCGTATTTGAACCAGACCGAGGTTCCTCCTCCCTCCCTCCTCCTCCTGTCTTCCTCCTGTCCTTCTCTTCTCCTGTTCTAAGGTTTTGGCTGTGTTCAGACTCTCACAATTCCCTCAGAATTCACAGCATTCCTCAGTCTCTCTGTGGGATTCAGCCATTAGCTAGTCTAACGTGGCTCACGCATGCCATCGTGTGGCCAAACCTGGGAGTTGCACCCTTAACATGAATTATAGTCATTTTCTTGCCAAAAAACACTGGGCCATTAAAGGCTCATTTATAAATCAAGAAGCTATCTGTAAGTTTGACGGAGTTAGCTACCTAGAAGTTATCATTTAGTACAGTCCAAACAATGCCAGAGTTTTCAAATTAATTTAACATCCACTTATCCGAATGATTGATTGTCAAGATTGTCAATGTCTACAGACCCTTAAAAGATTTATCTGTACTTTGAATTAAATATATGGTCCAAAATCAGCAAGATCGTAAGTTATCCTGATACTTAGGTAAACTAGATAGTGCAGTTTACTCTTATGTAGACTAGGAGGTTAATACTGCCCCCAAGTGGTCTTGAAGAAAGCACAACCCCTTTTCATGGTTCCCAGTCTAAAATAGTCACATGATTCAACAATGTCTGAAGTCAGGTTACTTCTGAGTGTATCTGTTGTGTCACTAAAGAAAATCAGCCCCTTCTCATGAACTGCATTGCAACGCAGGAGCATGGAGGGAACTGTAGTTTTTTGTCTTATATTTCAACAACTTGGTTATTTCAGATGCCATAAGAAAGAGTCAGGATGATCTTGCATAACTTAAGTCTCCTCCCTGTATCTCCCACTCATCCAGATGTGAAGCCGTACATCTGCAGCGTGTGTGACTTCGCCACCCCGGACACCACCGCCTTCCTGTCCCACGTCCGCCTGGTCCACACCCCGGACCCCCACGACCCCGTTCCCAGCCCATCCCAGCGGGGGGGGCCCTCCCCCGGCTTCCCCAAGCTGAAGAGCGCCCTCCTCCTCCAGGGGCCGGCCCTGTCCCCCGCTCCCCGCCCTCCCTACCTCTCAGCCCGGACCTGCGCAGATCAGCGCCCCCACCGATCGTCCCCCTCCTCCCCGGCCGGCCCTCTCCTGGCCCCCCTGGACCTGTGTGTGAGGGAGGCGGGGCTCCCCCGGGGCCCGGCCCCCCAGGAGAAAGAGCCGCCCCCCAGCCACAAGTGCTCCTTCTGCTCCCACTCCACCTGTTACCCGGAGGTGCTGTGGATGCACCAGACAGTGGCCCACCGCATCAGCGGCAGCTCCTCCACGCTGGCCCCCAAGTGGGCCCCCAGGAACGGCTTCCGGGGCCCCAGATCCGGCCCCTCGGCCTCCAGGAGACGCACCGGCCCGCCGCTGGCTCTGGAGGGGAAGGAGTGCCCCCCGCTGCCCCCCGTCGTCCGCACCCCCCGAACCAGACCTCCCACCGGCCCCGCCGCCGCCGGGGGTCAGAAGAAGGACAGAACGGCCCCTTCGTGCTCGCCGGCCTCGTCCTCGTCCTCCTCACGGGGGTCGTCCTCGGCGGGGTCGCAGGGCGCGAGGCCGCCCCCCCAGCGGCCGGCGGGGGTCGGGGCGGGGAGGGGCCAGGCGGAGGGTCAGGCCTCTCGCTCCAGACCCAAAGTAGAGATGTACCCTCGGGTCTCCTCCTCCTCCTCTCCCCCCTCCTCCTCCGGCTCTCTGGAGAAGAGCACCGGGGGGCCCCAGCGGCCCTCTGCCAACCCCAGCCCGAGGGCCGTGTCCGGGGCCAGGGCGGGTCTGCCGGACCGCTACGCCCTGCCGCGGGAGGGCCTGGGCTTCATGCTGTCCAGCAAACACGGCTTGGCAGAGTACGGCCAACTCCGCGGCCACGCCGAGACCCACGTCCACAGCCAGAACCAGAGCAAGGCCCGGTCCTCTCAGCCCCAGGCCCAGAACCAGGCCCGGTCGCAGGGCAGGACAGCCAGCGGGGCCGCGGGCGGCCAGGAGCGCCCGGCCTACAGCAGCGGCTATGGGGCGTCTCAGACGCACGGGGCTGCTCTCCAGGCCTCCTCCTCCTCCTCTTCCTCGGGCCTGAGGGGGGAGCTGAAGCAGGAGTCCCCGGCAGAGACACCAGAGGTGCCCATGGACATTGTCAGCTTTCTGAAAAACTACAACCCCCACGAGCTGGCTGCCCTCTACCACCGCTGGGGATCGGCCAATCCCCTGCTGGATCCTACAGGTGAGGGGGGGGGGCAGACATGTAACCATAACAACCAAACCCTGAGTCACATACCAGCATTTGCAAATGCTTGCAAATATTCCGAGTTCTTTTTGCTTCAGTGTACAGCTACACAGTTACAGTACAATGAAACCAATGGAACAGTCTCAGCGGGGGAGCCCACACACACGAATCAAACACACGTCAGATGATTTTATATTTGGGATCTACAGTACACGTGGGAGACAGGTCATGCTTTAGGCGTGATTTTGCTTCAGCGGGAGGGGCAGGGGAGGAACATACCACCATGTTCAAC
>NC_140243.1:22041600-22076600 GCF_949987555.1 Borostomias antarcticus | reverse complement strand
AGTTGGGTATGATTATAATGGACACCACAGAGGCTCAGATGGTCACAGCACCTCCTCCTCCTCATCATCATCAGAGACCTCCAAACAAGTAGGTCCTCCTCTTACTCACTGGATTGTTGTGTGTTTTATGTGTGTCCATTTGCTTGCTTGCATGCATGTGTGTGTGTGTGTGTGTGTGTGTGTTTGTGTCATCTTGGCTTCATTGTCCAGTACTCATTCTGCTTTCTTTCTCCCAAACTGGCTATTTATGTTTGAGCCAATCTGTGTCAGAACCCGCATTCCTGGTACTCGTACAGTGTCACTAATGGCCTGTACAGATTACACAAATCCGGGCCGATTTTGAACGTTGGGAACAACGAAAGGCCTTGTAGTGTGACCTAATCGAAGATCAGCGATTTGGCGTCTGGGACGCCCTGCGACACCCCGACGAAAAGTCTAGCACGTCAGATTTTTTTGTATTTTCCTGCCTGGTGGACATCACCTGCGACCATGCCTATGACGTACCTTGACGTTGACCAATAGGATGACTGTTCTTCATCCATAGGCTAGTGAGTCTGTAGATAAAAAGGAATGAATCCCAGACGAAAACCTAATACTTCAACTGTATCAACTGTAGTTTTAATGAGGCAGATATCCTAGTTGTGGTAGCCTACATATCATGGATTCGGCAGTCAAAAGATAACTCAAAACTCAAAGATAGTGAACGGGAGTCAGATCCTGCCGCTAAGCCAATTCCTGAGTCTGAATTATTTGGCACAACACCACGCCACCATAATTTCGAGTATAAATAAAGCTTGAATACAGTGTATACTTCTTCCATGACTGACAATTTCTTGACCAGACTGCCTGAACTCGCAATGACGCGCATGGTTGTGAAAGACGGCATACGATGATTTGTCGCGGTCATTCGTGTGGTGTTGCCAGTGTCTCGGCCACGACCCGGCAAGAATTCATCCAACTGTGATCGCCTAATCTGACATGGTGACCATCGTGAAAGACAAAAATATTGTGTAGTCTGTACGGGCCATAAGGGACCGGTTCCTGGTTAAAACAACTAGTCCTGGTCAAGATCAATTAATGTTCTTTGCCTCAGAGCAAAGTTAGAGAGAGAAAGAGGGGGGAGAGAGAGAGGGAGAGAAAGAGGTGAGGAAAGAGAAGGAGAGAGAGAGCGAGACAGAGAGGAGGTGTGTGCTGTGACATTCGTGGGTGGAGGCAGCTCCGCACGCCCTTCTTCCATCTTAGTTAATCACACCGTCTCTGATTTATCACCTGCTATGAATGATGGGAGCAGGAGCACCGTCGCCGTCCAATTAGATACAGTGTTGGTGCTGCTTTACAGCCACCATAACCTTTACTGGAATATACTGCACCACTCCCCTCTCACCCTCCCAGCCAGCCAGCCAGCCAGCCAGCCAGCCAGTCAGTCAGTCAGTCAGTCAGTCAGTCAGCCAGTCAGTCAGTCAGTCAGCCAGTCAGCCAGTCAGTCAGTCAGCCAGTCAGTCAGTCAGTCAGCCAGCCAGCCAGCCAGTCAGTCAGTCAGTCAGTCAGTCAGCCAGCCAGTCAGTCAGTCAGTCAGCCAGTCAGTCAGTCAGCCAGTCAGCCAGTCAGTCAGTCAGTCAGTCAGTCAGTCAGCCAGTCAGCCAGTCAGTCAGCCAGTCAGTCAGTCAGTCAGTCAGCCAGCCAGCCAGTCAGCCAGCCAGTCAGTCAGCCAGCCAGCCAACTCGTATGATGTCATTGTGGTGTTCACGTCTCTCTTTCTCTATCTCTCTTTCTCTTTCTTCATCTCTCTCCCTCTCTCTCTCGCTCTTTCTTTTGTTCTTTCGCACTCACTCTTCTGTTTCTCCATCTCCCTCTTTCCCACTCTCTCCTAATCTCTCCTATTCCCCTTCTCTCTACCCCACTCTCTCCCTCTTTCTCTTCCTCTACCCCCCCCTTCTCTCTCGTCTCAACCTGCCTTCCCATCCCCTAGTTTTAGATCCGTGTGATTAATTGTGTCTTTTTTAGTTTTTATTTTCCCACCTCGATATAATGATGTATGATAACAGCCGTATTTCCTGTTTCCTCATGTGTGGGGGGAAGAGAGGGGCGCTGGGAGCCATTTGTTTCCCCGCATGATATTCTTCCATTTATCAAAATGATAATTAGGTGCAATTAAATGGCAATCTCATTTGTTTTGCTCAGGTGTGCGTTGCTTATTTATGCGCTGGTGTCGGCGCCATTGTAGGTCACTCTAATTAGAAGAGGAGGAGGGTGTGTGTGCGTGTGTGTGTGTGTGTGCGCATTTGTGTGTGTGTGTGTGTGTGTGTGTGTGGAACAGGGCGTGCTGATTGAGAGAAAGAAAGGGAAAGTAGGCCTGCAGCTCGACCGCCCGGCAGAGACAGATCATCTGGATGGTATAAGCTTGCGTCAGAGTGGTGCTGGAAGACGGGGCGTTGGGGTCCCTCGCATTGACCCTTTAGGGCTCCGCCCCCACCCCGCCTCCTCTCCTCTCCTGTCCTAGTCATATCTCACCCCTGAGTGACCTTTGACACCTTGGGTGTGTGTGTGTCTGTGTGTGTTTGTGTTCTCTCTGAGGTCATCTCTAACTCTAAGATGCGTGCGTGTGTGTGTGTGTGTGTGTGTTCCCCAGGTGAGAGACCGGTCAGCTGCAGCCTCTGCCCGTACTGAGTCTCTCAGAAAGGGATCCTAAGAGCCACCTCCATGTCTCCTGCTTCTCACCAGCCTCCGACCCCTGGAACTGGACCCGCCCCCGCCCCCCAACCAGACACCTGATAACAGCCCTCCGACACGAGGCCCTCGCTTTGGGCAGGGAGGGAAAGCCCCCCCCCCCACACACCCCACCCCCTGGGGGCATTGCCTTTCCCCCAGGACCCGGACCTGGAACCCCCCCCCCCCCCCCCCCCCAAAAAAAAACACCACCCTCACCCAACCAAAGACAGAGACACCAGAGAGCCACGCCTCTACAGACTCTGCCTTAGAGTGACTCTCAGCCGGTGACCTTTTGACCTGTCGAGCCCTTTAATGACCTTTGCCGCGACTTCAGACCGGGGAGGACCGCTGGACGTTTGTTCTGAAGGAGGATCAAACGAAATGGACAGAGCGGAGAGAGAGGGGACGTCCACCGCAGTCTGGATCACAGCATGGCGACGCCCTAGAGGACCCCGTCCCCAGGGCTTCATCTAATCCTTATCTGAGTGCGTGGGTCTAGTGTGTGTTGTATAGAGTGTGTTGTGTTGTATAGTGCGTGTGTGTGTTGTGCAGAGTGGATGAGGCAGGGAGACAGAGGAGGACTAACCACACACTCCTCCGTCACCTGCCGTCTCTCTCTCTGCCCAGTCCTGGTGTGTGTGTGTGTGTGTGTGTGTGTGTGTGTGTGTGTGTGTGTGTAATGAGCTCCATGAGAAAGGCTGAAGTAGTGAGAGAGAGGGAGGGAGACAGAAAGAGAGAGAGATTGCGTGTGGGGGAGGGGGAGGGGCTAGAGTCAGAGAAAAAGAGGGAAGAGAAAGGAGGAGAGAGTGGGCAGGAGGGAAACGGGGGGAAGGAAAGAGAAAATGAGAGAGAGAGAGGGAGAAGGAGAGAGAAAGAGGGAAAATGAGTGAGTGGGCTAATGTCAGTTAGAGGAGGTGTCTGCTTTAGTGACCATTAAAAAGAGTGTGTGTTGTTAATGGCCGGTATAAAGGAGCGTGCGTTTTTAACGGTCATTCGATTAACGTTATTGTTCATTTAAGGGGAATGGAACGAGAGAGCGAGCGGTCCGCCCTCCCTCTCCCCACGACTGCAGAAGCACAGCGCGTCTTTACAGCCGCAGAGTAGTAACGCAGTGTGTGTGCGCGCGCGTGTGTGTGCGTGTGTGCTGGTGCGTGTGCGTATCATCCTCTCTCTAAATGCTCATCGTGCCAGCTACCTCCTCTGCTAGACCTCTGCTTTAGTCAGGCCCTCAAGGTAGATATCAGGACCAGGCCGGCCCTGCGTTAGACCAGCCTTTTTATTTCCTGAATCCTGTTCCCTCTTTCCTGGTTTGCCCCCTGGATCAAAAGCCATTCTGCCTTTTGACTGTTTGATTAGGAAAACGAGACGCTAGATGCTAGATACTCAGGCTGAGTTACGGCTTGAAGCGCGGCGGCTAGCGCGTCCACCGGTATCCCCGCGACCCCGCAGACGCCCGTGTCCGAGTCCAGAACAAGTCCTGAACTTTTTCTTAAAGACCGGATTGAATATGAAGAGAGAGGATGTGAATTAAGAAGCCTGTTCTTAAAAGGAAGATTTTGTTGATTGCTAACGCGATGAAGTGTGAGTGTGGAGTGAAACATGTAGAACTCTCAAAGGAAGAAACAAAGACGTACACGCAGTATGTTTCTGACTGTGTATAGTACGCCTGAGACCTCTGTAGTTCCTCTGTGAGAACTAGGTGACGAGGTACTGTAAAGCCGTGTCTCTGAATGCATACAGTGTTGTGTGCTGGAACGCGCTTGCACAGATGTGTATATATGATATAGACAGGGAGGGGGTAGTCCGAATACTTGAAACGGGATATGATAGCCTACCAAGTAGTGTGACTTTAGTATGGAGACCAATGTTGTACAGAATAACCCTTTAAAGGTGAACCCCTTGAATATTGATTTGAATTTGTACTCCGAAGTGTGACTTAGCAGATGTGAATGGACTTCAGCTGAAGAGTGTTGTGTGTGTGTGTGTGTGTGTGTGTGTGTGTGAGAGCAAGTGTGTGTGTGTGTGTGGTTCTCCCACCAAACCCTTTACAGCGTTAGATACCAAATGACATTAGTCTACTGTTGCATTTAGACTATAGATTGCTGCTTTAACAAACCCCAGGCAGGGGGAGTGGGCCAGAATTTTTTTTGCGGAACTCAGACAGCAACGAATCACACGGAAGCAGGCAAGAAAGGGCAAATTCATTTTCCAAGACATGCTCAGATCTTGCTTACCTATCCTCCAGAAACAGCCCTGCAGCCTGCAAACATCGACGCGTACGTTCGATTGGCCAGTTTCCACACGCTTGGCGACTTTTCACCCATAGCCATTCCTCTTCTCTCATCCCGAACGTTCACGTCTTTCTGGACGTCGGGATCTGGTGTGGATGTTTTCATCAACAACGCAGCTGATTTTCCTTCAGAGTCATCTCTGTTTGTTTTTAGTTTGTAGACTTATTGTTATTATTCCATAGATATCCAGGATTGATGGAGTATATATATATTTTTCTGTGTTTGGGACATGTGACATTCCACAGCTCCTCCCCCTGCGGAGTGGGAGTGGTCACAGCTGTAAGATGAGCGTGTTTCTAGTCTTTCTCTTGCTAAAGGTGTTAGGAGTTAGTAGATAGCTGTGGTGTCCTCCCACACATCCAGGCGGGTGTGAGCTTCCTCACAGACATACAGCTCTGGGTCCTATCTGTCTGCAAGTGGACGATTATTTGTCATGATAATTCCTTTGTTTATTTACAGTAGAAGATTACATGTATTTTGGTTGATATTTGTATTTATTATCAGTTGAAACAGAGAAGAGAAGCAAACAGGAGGTTTTTCCATGTGTTTTGTATTTTATCTGGGTTTGTTTTTATACTGCCACCGTCGGGCATGTGGGTGACTAGTCTGTTCTGGTCTGGTACTGTTAAGGTTACTGCACTGGCCTTGTCTAGCTTGGCCCGGTGCTGGTACTGGTAGGTACTGGTCTGGTCTGGTTTAATCTGGCCTAAGGCTTGTACTGGTACTGTTACTGGTCTAGCCTGGTCTGATACTTCTAATGTTACAGTTACTGGTCTGGACTAGTCTACATTATTTACATAACTGTAATGTCATCATGTACACAATAAATACAGAAAATGGCACCTGTTCATCTGCTTACTTCATTTCACTCTTTCTGTGGTGTACTCTGACGGTAATGTGATACTGCTGATGCTATAGTACAACTACACTTTAAATTATTCACAGTGGGTATCGGCTGTGCACCCCACTATCATCCCAATTTTCAGGACAAAATGGAACAAGATATTATAGAAATTCGAGCGACACTACAACGAGCTGAATTAATGTTCTTGTATCTTGCACACTCAGGCTCTGCCAGTTATCATATCACCTTGTAAAATATATGAACTAGACAGGCCGTTCAGTCAGTCTTGTGTAATGTGATATCCATCTTCCTAGTTCCGGCCACTCAACCCAGACTGATATCCATGTAAAAACACAAGTTTCCGTAGGGCCATCCTCCAATACTTATTTCACCTTAGAAAGACACATTTCTCCTGCAACCAGATCATACCATTTCACTTTGCTTATTGCAGGGCTTTCGAGCAGTGAGAGATAGATTTCTCCCTTTTCGGATATCCTGCTTGGCTGAGAGCTACGTAACATACTGTAGTCCTAGCATTCCCCTACTGTATGTGGCAATCAGGCAGGTTATCTTAGATATTTTGCTTGTATTTTGCTAGATGGCTGATATAATAATATTATAGAAAGGAAAGCAAGCCAACTACGTAGGTAGGCTTAATGTCAGCCAGGCAGCAAAGGTTGATTTTGTGACCATTTCAACATGTTAGGCTAGAGTTCATGACATTTACAGTACCAGCTAAGCTTGCTCCTCCGTGCATTTTTTCCACATTACTGAATGTGACAATGTGCAAGAACAGCGTCACAAACAAGAGAAAAGGGACAACCTTTTCATTCAGAGAGGCAGAGCAGGGGGCTGCAGAGCAGGCGATGGAAGCCTACAGCTGAGTGTGTGATGAGAACACTCAGAGGTACAGGACACGGCACAGGGTTAATCATGTGAGACATCTGAGTATTTATTTAAAGGAAGGCTCACATGGCCAACAATGGTCAATATAGCACTCAATACCCTGCTCCCTATCAGCTAATATCCCAAACTACTTGTTGTGTCCCTCGAAAAGTTGTTACCAGGCCAGCCAACACTTGTTGAAAAGAATAAAGACCATCAAGTGATTCACAATTAATAGAATAGCTTTACATAAAAATGGATTAGGATAAGGAAAAGTGTCTTCAGCTTTCTGCTACATCCCAATAAGCGCAAAAACAGTCTTGACATGCCCATTTAATGCCTAATTTCTTGAGAGAATCTAACTTCTAGGAGAGGGACCGGACAAGTATTACAGCCAAGAATGTCTCTTTGTCACAACTGTAGGGACAGTGTATAAACCATTCTAAGAGCTGCACACACACACACAGATAATGAAGGACTACCTACAATAGTAACAACAACAAACTTGTTTACTTATTACCTCATCATTACTTCATCATTAGTTACTATTTTGTGTACCTTATTGTAAAGTCATACATCATACACAGTAGTTACCATGTAGTCATTCATTGCCTCATCATTACTTCATCATTAGTTACTGTTTTGTGTACCTTATTGTAAGGTCATACATCATTTAGAGTAGGTAGTCCTTCATTACTTCATCATTACTAAGTCATTAGGATTGAGAGTTAATCACTTACTAGGCTACTCATTAACTAATCATTGGTTCCTCAATAACTACAGTAGTCCCAAGTCTGTCCTCTAGTAACCCATCATTAATGGATTGAGAGTTAATCAGTAACTGATAATTAACTAATAATTGGTTCCTCAGTAACTAGAGGTCCCCAGTCTGTTCTTTAGTTCCTGAGTAACTACAGTACTATAGTAGTCCCCATCAGTAATTACTCATTAATTAATCATTGGTTCCTCATTAGTTACTCAGTAACTACTCATTTTTTGTGTACCTATGTGGTACCCAATCACAATTCATGGACCAGCAGCATAACTTTCTTTTTCACCTTCATCTTTCAAGGGTAGACCTACAAGTAGCAGCTTCTCTGACATATATGGCGGCTGCCAAAGACGGCAGAGAGGCATTTAACCCTCTTTTTGGGCATCCCCAATTATTGTGCAAAATGTCATAACTGGTAAGTATCATCCTGATGTTCTCACCATAGCATATGAAGGGAAATCTTGTACTGCAGTCTTCGTCATTCCACTTGCCATCAGGCCACATCTGCACACACAACCCCAAGGCTTTCCGTATTATTGGGTTCACCATTGAGCCAGTTCCTGAACTCGGCCTCTCCCTCACCGTAGTGCTGACTCTACCACATCATACCACAACATCTGCCAGAGACCACCTCCAGCTGTTGATATCATCATACAGACCTATCAAGAATGCCGTATCAAAACTACTCAGATGGTTCATGTCTACTATCTTGGTCAGCTCCTCAATGTCCTCCATGTTGTCTATGATGGCCAGGTCAGTGTACTTCTCTCTGCAGTAGCTCTGGGCTTCAGTCCGGTTCTTTGTGTTGTGAACCAGGTGTTACTGACGAGGAAGGCATGAGGACAGGCCTGGGCACAGAGTCCTGTGGTCAATACAGACAACTCAATAAACAGTATGTTTTATGTACATTCTAATATGATATACTTAGACGGTCCAGCCCAAAGCCACATTTTTCTGATGTTGATTTAGCAGAGAAGTGTCCCATGAAAAACTACAAATACCAAAATACCACTGGCCTGATAGAAGTGACCTCTACAGGACCAGCCTTCATGATGGACCACAGCACAGCACTTCTGCACCATGAGATCAAAGAGTTACACTGTTGGTAATTATCATCATTTTCATTCATCATCATCAATCATCATCATCATAATTAACATCACCATCTTCCACTATTAACCCAATAAATTGCCAGGACTACCAAAACAAAAAGCACATCATTTTACTCCCCTTTCTTCACTGTAAAACGTGTGCAGTTCAATAACAGTTTACAACTTGTAGAAGTAGTACTCCTTGTAGAATTTATTTCCTTCACTCTGCCTCCAACTCTCTCTCTCTCTGTATATGCCTATACCAGGTTAGGACTTTCATGTGAAATTAAATCTGCTCACTATGCTGAGTAGCGTACATTAGTCATGTCAAATGCAACTTTTGTCTTTCAACTCAGTTCTGAGTTCATGAATCACAGAGAGGAAATCATTTATGGGGACAGTTACCCCACCCTGCCTTCCCTATGGGTCAGTAATGTAGGCTATATCCTAAAACGTCCCTGCATAGTATTTTGTTTTTGGCTACCTTTTGTAGCCTAGTTTTATTTGTCTTAATTAATCTACAGTTGTTATTGTGTAATTTTGTCCAAATTGTATTGTTTGAACGGTGCTACATAAATAAAATTATAATTGTATTATTATTATTAATATAAATGATGGGTATGACAAAAATGGTAATGTTCAATTACAGTAGATAATGATTAACAGGGAATGATGGCCTATCTAATTAAGGTCTCAAAATCCTCTCCCTAGGCTATGCGAATTAATTCAGCATCAGATCAGTTGGGTAAATGAGGAATTGTGTGACAGCTGCTTCAAACACTGCACAAGATGAGATTAGAATCATATGTATTGCCATTGCAGGGTAGCCTACAAGTATACAATGAAATGCAGTTACAACTAGAAAGGGTGCGAAGAGAGCACATGCCTCCGCACATGAATGCATTTTGTTGATGTAACTCAGTTTAAATGGTTAGTCACACCACAGTTTATTGGCTCCGCGCCCGGTGAGATTTTCATCAAACTCGGTGGAGGGCTTGAGACAACTTAGAACCCATTCAATTCTGGAGCGGATCAGAATCACTGGGCATATACACAAATTAAAAGTGGTTAAGGCTTTGCAGTAGTAATTCATCCCAGGTTAGACATCACTTCTAGAGTTTGTTAGGGTTATGGTGTTGCATATCACTTCTAGAGTTTGTTAAATAAAACCCGCCAACGAGCAGTTTCACAGCGTGAGTTTCCATGGGAACTGACCTACACTTTCAGTTAACTCTTTCTGGAAATGGTTTGAGCTGTCTGTCTTTCTCGAGTTTGAGTTACCTGTTTCTGGAACGGAAAAAGAGTTTCTCTCATCTCATGGTGAGCAAGGCTAAGTTACAAATTGCCAACCAGTGTGAGAAGACTCACCCATGGAACACAACAGACTTGGTGTTCACAAAAACAGGGCATGACAAACTCAAAGACTCAACGAGAACATTTTTATTATTATTATATTTTATCCCCAGCAGGTGAAAAAACTAACATTTTCCGAAACTGAACATTGCTTGGCACAACAACAAATGTTAACTCTCCTGGCTGTTGGTCATCTCCTCAGGAACAGGCTGCCAATAGTCGTAGAGATTCCCCTGCAGGAACAAACACAGGCATCAATACCAGACTCCACTCTACAGGAACAAACACAGGCATCTATACCAGACTCCACTCTGCAGGAACAAACACAGGCATCTATACCAGACTCCACTCTACAGGAACAAACACAGGCATCTATACCAGACTCCACTCTGCAGGAACAAAAACAGGCATCTATACCAGACTCCTCTACAGGAACAAACACAGGCATCTATACCAGACTCCACTCTACAGGAACAAACACAATTTGTGAATACCTTTTTGACATAATGTACAACACTGTAAACTAATGTTGTACACAAACATGCTGACAGGACAAATCGCCAGCAGCACAGCTGAAATGGGTTCGTCTGGGGGCTTGAACACTATGGTCCGGTACCTAAACTCAACTTAAAAACGGAACCAGCATCAGCTACCTGGAGAGGTCTGGTTCTCAGGAGCAGCATCTGCCACTTGGTGTAGATCTGTGCTACAAAGTCCTTCACCTGGGAGAGGGAGAGAGACAGACAGAGAGAGAAAGACTGGTTGGTATACCATACAAAGCAGCAAAGGTACGTACTTATCTCAATAATTACCCGCAATAGCTGGACCTCCAGCGACCTGATATCATCCCACCCACCTTGCTCTGGTAGAGAGTCTTCCTGCTCTCTCTGATGTCACACTTGATGTGCTTGTCCAGCTCGGCACACAGCAACAGCAGCTGGTCCTGGCAGGACGGAGACAGTTTAATAATATAGCTTGTAAAATACAAATTTGTTTATGACTGACACATGCAGTTAAGTCTGACTGAAAAGATAAGGCCTGGCATGTGTTTTGTGTTTACCTTCTGACTTGGGGGGAAGAACTCAAACCTGGCAGCTTCATTAGCCAAAGCCAGAAGGCTGTAGCTGAGGTAGTGGGCCTGAAACAAAAATACAGACCACCAGTTCATGAACTGAGAATCATGTTTAAGATCATGCTCACAAGCTCGGCAGGACAAACACATTATGTAGCGTCGTAGACAGGTTTTTCAGACACTAGTTTTTCTTCTTTCTGAACCTGCTGATCGAGGGAGTCTGGGTCGTCATCGTTGTCATCGTCCTCCTCATGTTGTCTCCGTCTACTCCTGGAGATCTGCAGGCTCCTGAGAAGGGCAGAGGGCCGCATGTGGCGCAGGTACGGTCGCAGGTCAGACAGCTGGGGCACAAAACACACTGCAGGTTAGCAATGCTGCTGTTTAGCGATGTAAGCATCTACAGTACAACCAACTGTTTCAGTGGTGGGGTGCTGTGAGAACATGGAGGTATGCTATCTTAAAAGATTTATCACACCTAGCGTTAACTTGGCTTGCAGAGTCTGTATGTCTTTTTAAGTCCCTTCTTGAAACCCTTTTTACAGAGCTGCCATTAATGTCATGTCATTTTACCTACCTTTCTCTTGATGTTTTAAGTAGGGCTGTTTAACAAGTTAATTAGATCAATTAATTGTGAAAAATTCATTGTATTTATCTGGTTTTACCTGGAACTCAGTATTGGTGGGCGTGTAAGTGCATCTTTGGTTTAACAGCTTGGAGATCATCGACACACTGAGGTGTCTCCTGAGTTGCCTGCAAAAAAACAGAGTATGTTTTCCCTGAGTCCGGAGCGGATTAGTCAGTGTGTTCAACTGGTGATGTGCCTTTCACTCAACTTCTACAGTTGTTTAGGTGGCGTACATAAAAACAACATGCTCCACCTCAGAGAGAGGGGAGGAAACGAAAGAGTTGGATGACCAGCATAGGAGGAGGGAGAGCCGGGCTTACAGTCCACGCTTGTTGTCAGGCAGCAGCTGGAGAAGCCTGCGCAGGTTGTGATGGTCCTCAGTCAGGGCTGTGAGAGCTAGACAGATCAGGGGAAGCTGGAGCACAAAGGTCCATTGTTACTGAGGACACATCTGTAACACTGTGAACTGGGTAGGAAAATCGATTCATGTAAGAATCGTGATTCTATTCTCTACGAAAAAATCAATTCCTTTCAGTCTGTTTTTGTACGTGGCTGTAAGCCAGCACCTAGGATAGCGTTTGTCCCATTGTCACTCCCTCTCTCCCTCACTCCAGTCAATGTTGACCTGCATTTCTCTGTTGGCACCACAAGAGGCAGTAGTCCCAGCACACCAAAATAAAGAAGGACACCAAAATCAACCCGCCGATCTCCATTGCACAAGTAGAGTAGCGTTACTAGTAGCAATATTGTCACAATACTGAGAAAAGCTTGTGTGCAATGAGCGAGCGCAAGTAAGCTCTCCTCTCACTTAAGAAACTGGGCTCAGCATCATGATCATGATCACAAGTTTATACAGTTTACATATTATAAAGCAATGGTAGTGTCTACTTTTCATGTCAGTGAGTCTAACAAAATTGATAATGCATGGGTTGTGTCTTTTGTCTTTTCCGGGGACCCGGCAACACAGCAGCCCAGCATGGGTCAATGCAGAGGAATTTCCCCAAGGGGATTAACAAAGTAGAATTATGTTGTTCACCAGGTTGATAGATTTAATAAAATAGTCGTAGAATGAAAGAGAGAGAGAGAGAGAGAGAGAGGGGATGAGAGGATGAACTGACCATGTTGTCCCAGTCCCTCATGTTGTTCACCAGGCTGTGTTCCAGCGAGCTCAGGTGGTCAGTGGGCAGGAGAGCGAGCTGCGTCTCCAGGCCTACTTTGCTCACCACTGTAAGCAGCAGCAGCAGCTCCGTGTCACTGTAGGCCCGGGGACACAGGGCCGTCACGTCAGACAGGTACTGTGGAGAAAGGCAAGTACAGGACTGAGTACACACACACACACACACACACACACACACATGCCATCTCTACCACACACCAATCTCACACCTAAACCCTGGTCTCCTCTCACCCTGATGACGTTCTCAAAGTTGTGTTCCGGGAAAGTTCCGAGTTCCTTCTTACTGGACAGGCTGTCAGTGCTGACCTGGAGGCTCTCTCTAAGCACACACAGGTGGAAGCTAATTCTCAGAAGGAAATCCTTCGTTTTGCTTTAACTTGCTGTGTTTTCACTTGATCAAGAATCAAAACTAGGGAATACGACTTACAGCAGGTCTCCCTCTGTGAAGGCGGGCTGCAGACTGGCCAGAGGGAAGAGGGTGACGTAGGGAGCCCCCATGTTCATGAAGACCAGAGTCACGTCACCCACGCTGGGCACCCACACCTCAAACTCAAGGTTTTTGTTCACTTCTGAGGAAACATGAACAGGTAGAAAAGGACCCCTTTGCCTTTTCGCCACAATGAGAAACAAATAGAGAATGGGAACACGGTCATGGACACACACACACACACCTATGTGCTCCGCAGCCGAGCAGGCAATGTCTCTGAGAGCCTGCAGTATCTGGTGGGAGACACTCATCTCCGTATGGACCGACATCATCTGACAGCGACAACAGACAAATTAACTTAATGAACAAAATGGACTTGCTAAGACACTGAATAGTGCACAGGGATTAAACATGTTTTGGTAACACTTGATACAGAGGAGGCCCTTATAGATAAGAATCAATAAAACAGGGTAAAACATTCAATGCAAAACATACAGTGATAGCAAAGACAGATACACAACAATACATCAGTGATAGCAGATCCAGCCTATTAAAAATAGTTTTAAAATTCCCCAAGGGGAACTAAGGCAAGGCGAAGAGAATTTTGAAGCATATTCCTGCATATTTCTACACCATATTTCTGCAGATTGTCTGAAGATGCTCAAATAACTCAACTAATTACCCATTGACCCTGACCCAACGCAGTTGTTGCATGTCAACAGAGATGCAGCTGTTTTCCCCAATGGAAGTGCCCAGCAGGCAAGCCATGGGCACACAATGTGAAATTCAGGACACTCATGGACGGGACTAAAAGTGACAAACTGCAACGGCGCCTGAGCAAATCTGTGCTGTTAGGTACATAAAACTGTGTTGTTAGGCAGGCACGCTAGTTAGGAACAGCTAGCTTGCTAACGTTAGGTGTTCGGTGGCTAGCTAACGTTAGCTAGCTAGCCACGAGAGGCTGTTGGAACAAGGTAAATAACGTTAATGAGCTTAGCACAGTAGCTGTTTACTATTGATGGGGCCCCTCAAAATAAAGTGTGACCCTAGTATCAATAGGAAGTGTGGAAGAAGGGGGTTAAATTACCTGGAAAAGCCAGCGAGACACCTGAGGCGGGCAGGGACAGGACTGGTAGGCGGCCTGTAAAAACCCAGTACCGAGCTGGGACCTCAGTTGATCTGGACTGGACGTTAAGAGAGAAAGAATAAAGAATAACGCCTACTTCCTCAAACTCAAGTTCTCTTACACCACACTCACTATAACTGGCGTGCGCACACACACATCTCACCAAAGGACTGTTTTCTGTGCAATTTCCTGCGTAGTGCCATCGCATTGCCCGAGCTTCAGAGTATGCTGGTTGAACAGACGGCCAAAGTAAGAGAGACAGAACACCTCTTCCCCCGGGTGCGAGTCTCTGACGACACTGTACGACAAAGAGAAACGCTGTTCTCTTTGAAGCTCTCTAGGAGAAAAGAGACAGACACACATTGCGATACTTAAAGTACACTGAGCAGCGCCCAGATACCATGTGCCAAACAAACAACAAAACAACTTTTATTGTCATATAGTGAGACACAGCACACGGTAATGAGGCAGCAATGCCGAAACACACACGAGTGACAGTAGCGTCCACCAATGAAATTATTCTCCTACTCTTAACCCATCCCATCGTCCTTCCCCCAAGGGCAACTGGGAGCAGAAAGTAGGCAGCGTGCATGGGCCGAGCCGGGGACCAACCAAGTGCTCCTGTCCATCTTCGTCAGGGATGGACAGCGTTAGCGATCTGTTCTCCTGCATGTTTTTCGTATTCGGCTCTTTTTGGGAGAAAACCCTTGCAAACACAGGGAGAACATGCAAACTCCGCACAGAAAGGCTTCTTGCTGTGAGGCGACAGTACTAGGTACTGCGCCACCGTGCCACACTGTGCGTGTGTGTAAGCGGTAATTACCTTTGTTTGTTTGAGATGGCCTCCTGCATGTTCTTGTCGCTCTGATCCTCCAATTCAAGTCTCAGCAGATCCTCCTCACAGGAGAGCTGCAGCTTTATCTTAGTCTCCTTAGACCTAGGAGAGGGTTAGGAGAGATTTAGGAGAGATTTAGGAGAGAGTTAGGAGAGGGTTAGGAGAGCTCCAGGAGATGGGATTTTGAGGGTATGTATGCTGACGTCTCCAATGGTTTGTATACACAGTTAGTCTCAATGTATTATAGAGCCTGCATTTTTCGTCTATGGAGAGGCTGATGTAAGGCTAAAAAATGTGAAAACGCCAGAGATTTGTACCTCTGATTGCTCATCCTCTCCTTCAGCATGTCATCCAGTGTGTTCCTGTAGTTGACAGACTGCACTTTGGATGACGCAGGCAGCTGAAGACAACGAACGGGAAGAACAGATTATTAACTACAGTAGCACAGCTTAAATGGATCTGTGTGGAGCTCAAATACATTGATTCGTCAAATGCCTCTTGATTATCAGATGTGTTAATAGTCTGTGGCTGTATCCTACTATTGCTGATTTTTGCAGAGGACCATAGGGTCTAAACATCAGTGAAACGAAAGAAAACACATATGGAGCCAGAGTGTGCGCCACTTTTTTCCTACTCCTGAGTCTACTTCCAGTGATCGGCACCTCACTACACTCCTTTAGTGTGTGTTACTTTTTCTACACACAGAACACATTTACTACGTAGCAGCGCAGCTGAAATTGCTTCGCTCAAATACTGCACGGTACATGATTTGAACCTGAATAGAGACAGAGAAACATCACTGGCAGATCCCATCTGCAGGAGCAAATGTAGCAAATGGAGGCACGCACATAATCAACTACTAAATTTAGACCCTCCCGCGCGGGTGCTGAGTTTACTGGTTCGGACTGGGATAAGGGCACGCAGGTGCAAAGATTACTGGTTCGGACTGGGATATAGGGCATGTGGGTGTAGAGCTTACTGGTTCGGATTGGGATAAAGGGCGTGTGGGTGTGCCGGGCGCAGGGTAAGCGCCCTTCTCTGGCGTGGCCGGGGGCCGGGTGCTGCCTTCCAGGATCTGCTGCAGGGAGAGCAGCTGGTCCTCCTCGCTGCTGGTGCTGCTGCTCTGGGTCAGGTCCAAATCCATCCGCAGACTGAGGTCCGGGCTTAGCTCCTCATCTAGAAGGTCCCCCTCCTCCCTACCCATTCTCTGTCCCTCTCTTCCCCCTAGTCTGTCCGAGGGCATATTAGAGGGAGACTGGCGGAGGGGGGCTGGCCTTCCTTCGGGACTCTCTGTGTCGTTGCACGGTTGGGAAGTCGCAGGGCTGACGGGAGAGTCGGCGGCTCCCGTCTTTGTTTTAACCAGCTCCTGTTTTGACAGTCTGACCGTGGAGGAAGCTGGGCAGTTTGAGAATCCCCTGACGGGAGGGACGCTCAGTTGAGACATGTCGATATGCGTCTCTAAACTGACGGTTTTGGGGTCCGAAGAGGGGGACATTATGGAGTACCACGTTGTTCCAGAAGGGGATCTAGACACGGAAGCACTGACTAGACTAGACGCTGTGGGAGACAGAGAGGCTCCGAGTGGAAAAGGAGATCCGGCGTCTCCCTTCCCATCAGAGCTGGGATTGGCTGCTATGCACTGGGAACTTGACACGATGACCACAGTATCGTAGAAAAGTGTGTACTTCAGAACTGATGTTCCGCTCCGTGGGTGAGCGGTTGTCTTCTGTGGTGATCCGTGACTGTGCAGAGAGCCTGGGCTTGAAGTACAGACGGGTTTGGGAATTGTGCTGGCTGTGCATCCCATCGATTCACCTCTATCCTCTCCTCCGCTCATCACTCCTTTGCTCTGGTCTGGTTTGCTTAGGACTCTGACTGGCACTGGGTTGCCAGATTCAGGGTCACCAGACTGGAGATCACCATCGCTGTCTCTCAACCCCTTCGTCGGGGTCTGGGGAGACCTTCTATCTTGGGATCTAGGTGATTGGCTGGATGATGGCATGGGTCCTGTCCCCAACCCTGGCATGGGTCCTGATCTTATGTTTGTGGGACAGGACTTCTTGGGTCTGTACTCTTCACCATGTCTGTCCTGCGAGTCTGGGGTTCTGGGCCTCTTCAGAGACAGGAATCTGCTGCTCCCTGGTGGAGTACAAGAGGACTTCAACAACAAGGTGACATTCTATAACGCAAATACACCATATAACAAGCCCATCTGGAGGGTCAACTCAACTATTAGGACAACTACCATATTGGTCTGAATATAAGACTTTTTTCCCTCTGGAAATAAGTCTGAAAAAGTTGCATCGTCTTATATTCGGGCACATTCGGCATCAAATCAGAGTAAAACTAGTGTTCTGCTCATGACTTTAACATTTAAACAGGCATATCTCGACTTGTGAGGGTCATAGAGACACAGGGTTTGGACTGGGACAAAGTTCTCGACCTGACAATGTCCCACGTTTAATGTTCAGCACCTTCCAAGCCCGAGTTATCGAATACAGATGGCCCAATGCATTCTGTACACTAATGTGGAGCCTCTTCTCCATTCATTCTCTATTGGTGGGACTTTTGACACCCAGGGGGTGCAGGGGGATGCTCGCGCCTATGTGTCAATGTGTCTTTTTTATCAGCATTTTCAAAGAAAAATTATTTTCTTTTTAAAAAACAAGATTTGGTCTTCAAAAATACGATAATAAATAAAACAAATATCAACACTTTAAAAGAACTCAAGTAAGGTTCATACTAATCTGAGTCCCCAGAAGCTCTTGCTGCAGCCAGAACCTTTGGAACAAAAAAACTATGATATTTGTGGACACCAATGGGAAAACTCTTGGATTTTGTGGGCAAAGGATGATTGGCTCGCATAGATAGTGAGCTGTGCGGGGAAGCTGATTGGTCATTCAAATGCAGCTGGATTAGAAGGGTAATGCGCTGGCTCTGCCCCTATGCCCATGTTTTGCATGTTAATTATTAACAATTAGATTTTTTCCATCAAAAATGGCATTTGGGATAACAGTAATAGATTTTCTAAGTATTAGTTTTTTTTATTTTTATCATTATAAAATAGTTTATAGATATTCATAGTTTGATATCAACAAGCATGTTCTGCTCAGAAAATCAACATTGTATCACAATTAATATCAGAAATGTAGGCTTTTCTACTGGCACAGGCTAATTTGTTGATATTTATCACCCCAAACATAATAGTGAAAAAAATAAGGAAAAAGTCTAAAAATGCAATCCAGTAAAGGGGTTAATTATTGTAGCATCTTAAATTACAGAAAATTGAATTATATTATTATTTCAAGTAATTTTATAAGAAAAGCTGTTATCCCACTTGACTGGCATCGTTAATGCGGAATGACACTGTGAGATTCCGCATGGGGTGATCACTAAAGGTAGTTTCAGGATCTAAGATGTATTTACATGTAAATACTCATTCTATATGAATACATAGTGAGAGGCACTGGCAACTTATTTGTAAAGGTCTTTATTCTATTATTAGCTTAACTATGGACAAAAACAAAATATGCCTTAAAACAAACCAAAATATATTAATGTTATTAATATGATAAACATTATTAATAAAAAATAACAATATACACTTCTTTTATATAAAATATACAATTATGCCTACAAGCTTTAGAATAGTCATAAAAACAATACAATATACATCAAAGTAATGATGACATTGTTGGATAACAGAACAAAATTGTTATCCTGAATGACAAAATCGTTATCCAGAATGACAAAAAAAGACCTTATTTAACAGGCAATTACTTGGCCACCTATGGAAAATTATGACCTTGACCTTTACCTTTTTAATGTCATCTTTCACATGAAATATGCAATTTTGAAATAAAACAACAGTTTTAATGTTTTTTACGTGTTGTCCCGTATGACACAGGATTTGTATCATAGTGCACCAGTGACTGAAAAGGTCAAATTATTAACATTTTAGGAGAGCCTTGCTAACTTTGCTGCACAGACTGGGGGTCCTTGAGAATCTTCTTTCTGATGCAACTTCCTGTCACAATGCAGTATGGTGTAAAATTGCTCCTGGATGTCTGTTAATTGGCTAAAATCGCAATGTGGGGACAAAAGTCTTTTACGCATTAAAATGAAAAGAAGAATCCTCAAAATATGTTAATGTATCCATGGAGTCACACAATTATGCCCTATCGGTAGATTTAAGTTTTTTTGAAGTTGGTGGAGCATTTTTGCACTTTGATTTGTGGTGCGGACAGTTATCCCGAATGACATTTTGGCACTTTTGAGCTCAATGGCTCCTTAAATTTCCCTTGGTCATAATAAATACTACTATAGATCAATAAAGTTGAGATAGTTGGGTCACATAATGTAGTTTTAATTAAAAAGTATTATATATTAAATATGTTTTGGACACCTAAATGGACACATCCCGTCATTGACCAATTTAGATGTGTGCAGTGTGCACACTGAGGCTTAGTCAAAGAGGAGTTGGCGACATAACAAAACACTAGAATCATATCTTCACTGGCCTCTATCACCGAGATTACGCTCGCTCCCCTCTCTGACAGAAAATGAACTTATAAAGAAAGAAAACTTAAGTTGTGTTGTTTGGAACTGCACAAGTATGGAACAGGTGAAAAAGTTGACATTTATACCTGGAGTTGAGCTTTCAGGTGAAGGAGCCCCTCTGTACTCCAGTGATGCACGGTCCTGAGCAAGGATCATAAGAGGCACACAGACGCCATTCAGCAAAAGAGTTGATTATGTATATATATTATATTATATCATATTATATATTATATTCATAATCATGATGATGATGATGATGATATTATATTAAGTTAAAATGCCGTAATCACATCACATCACAATCCATGGAGGCGCCGACATACAGGCAATGTCAATGTCATGATGTAACTGACAGGGAATGAGAGAAAGAGCCCTGTGTGCTGTTTAGAACGACTCCCTTTTCTCACTCTGTCAATTATGCCATTGGCGGTCCGTTAATATGCCAAACAGCAGGTGTTTCCGATCACACCACACAGCTGTTTGTGCTGTAAATCAGTTAATGTTTTTGTTCTTGTATGGGTGAATGTGTGTGTGTGGGGGGCGGGGGGGGGTGGTAGGAATCAATATAAACACCTGCCCTACAGCAGCGACTCTACAACTATTTTACCATCAGTCAAGTAAAGGGAACTTTTTCATGCAAGCAAGGGAGTCTCCATCAACACCAAAACTAAGGCCTGGATTACACTACTGCGTTTTTCAGGGTTTTCGCTGAAAAATACCTATGTTTGTGCCTTGTAATTACACTACCCCAGCCAAAACTAACCTTGAAACCTGAGGCCTTGGGATATGGCTGGAGCTACGTTTTGGTGCTTGAAATCCGGAGCTGCGTTCTAATGTAATAGGCAGATTTCTGAAAAACTATAGGAATAGGCCTACACTGTAACACTGTGTTCACTTCACATTGATAACAATCAAACAGGTGATTTAATAGTTTGTGCTAGCCTATAGTATATAGTATCTTGTATGGATCTTAGTTCATATAAATTTGGAAATAAGAATAACAGGAGTCACGCAAAAAACAGCCAAGCGGATAATAACATAGGATGAACTTGAACTGTATTCAATGTTTACAGGTTCCCCCAAAAAAGACACTTCAAATCATAACCCAAACGAGTAGACACCTTAAATAATAATATTCTCTCTTTTGAAGCAAAGTAACTGGCAGAAAATTAAAAAGCCTTTATTGAAATATGCTGTAGCCATGAAGAAAAATGCAGTAGTGTAATCCAGGCCTAGCCAGCGGAGGGTTTGGGGAACAAGTACCTCTTGAGAAGGGACATGGCTGTCCATGGTGAGTGAGAGTGGACCACTACAGCTGCGCTCGTCTTCTTTGTCTCCTGAATGCTGTGATGACTGGGAAAGCTGGGAACAATGACTGTGCTGCCTGGCTGGGCTGCCCCTATGCCTCCGGCAGGGGTCTGGGCAAGGAACGCCTTCCTGACTAGACATGGAGGTGAGGGACGAGGACATGGAGGTGAGGGACGAGGACATGGAGGTGAGGGACGAGGACATGGAGTGGGGTGTGGAGCTTCCAACATCCATGGGTACAACCTAATAATAAGACAAACCAAAAACATAATCTGTAGAATTCATACAACTTGGTAATTGCAATGCAAGTTCTGCACATTTCCCTCTTTCCTTGAGAAAATAAGTAGCATTGGTGTAGGGCTGCAAAAATGACTTGCCTTATATTGTAATTGTGATTATTACGTGCAATAATATTTCATATTTTAATTACATTTTATGTGGTGCTGTTGCGCCTCTGTAAGGGCGGGAAATGCCATGTTGCTGGCTGCTGTCCAAAGCCTAATGAATTTAATTACATGTTCACCAAACTTCTCAACACAAATAAATGTCTGTAACACTTTCAAAAAATGCACCATAGAAAGTAGGCTAATTACATGCATTTTAAACACTAATACAAGATGAACGAATACCCTGCTTTAATGGCACGTCTATCACGCTTTGCTTCGTGGCCCAAGCTATGACAGCCGGCGGGCACATTTGAGCTAGCTAAATTCACCTGGTAAGGTTAGCCTACATTTGGACACATATTTTGTGTTCCTTAGAACAATATATGCACAAAGAAAGCAGGCTACACACATTTTAAACACATAGAAAATGAATAGAGATAAAACCTGCTTGAACAGCGCTGGCCACGTCTCTCACTTTCTGTCTAACGTTACCCCAGCTAGCTAACAGGCTGCAGCCGAGCTACTCATTAAGCAATTGACCAGGAGAGGCAGTGGGTCACACGGGATTTGATCACAGCTACGCGGCGTTGTTAGGCCCGAAGCGATAGCGGAGGTAAAATCCCGTGTGACCCACTGCCCCGAGTGGTCAATTGCTTTTCTACAACGGTTACTACATATATATATATTGTAAAAGCTGTGTCTAATTATGGGTAGTGGGTTTAGTTAGGTTTGTTGTGGGGGGAGTGTCCACTAGGGGGGGGTGGTGGTTTAGAGGGGGGGGGGGGGGGAGAGGGTGAGCGCGTGAGACGCGAGGGAGTTTTTGGTTTTGGCTGGAGCCGGGGGGAAGCAGAGCGACAGGAGAGATAGTTTTTGGGGAGCGAAGGGAATGCTTTTTGGAGGACTAAATTAGTGTAGCTGTGGACATATCTCAACCCCGGTTAGTTGTGAGCCCAGGAGGCAGGGAAATAAACATTCAAGCCGGTTGGCTATTTTCCTACTATCGTCTATTAGTCTATTGTTTTGTCTGCTAGCACACCGCAACGCCACAATTTATATATATATATATATATATATATATATATATATATATATACAAAAACACTCAGCAGTAACATTCAATAATGTATTTACAGATCATTCTTATCATTTTCGTATTTACAAAATCTTCCGCGATAGGCTATAGTTCTGAATTAAATGGTTGCCAGGCGACATAGGCTATCTCGCCTATTTGGGTTGGCCTTGTTCACATAAACCATAAGGCATAATTCGGGTGGTTCACGTTTATTTGAATATTTCCAGCTATGGTGCAGTTATTAAAACAGTTCTCCAGAGCACTCGTTTTTGCTGGTAGGGGTGTGGAAGTGTTGGAGTCGGACCGTTTTTGTAATAGGATACGAAAAAGGCGAGGTTGCTGCGAGTGGTTCCTACGCAAAGCATAGCCTCCCGCTTGATTTTATCAATGGCCTCGTCAATGAGATTGACGGCGCATTAATACTAATTGTTATGCGGGTTACTTTACCACGGCTGCTAGCCAATCAGAATCTAACAACGCCCCGTAGCTGTGGTAAAATCCCGTGTAACCCACTGCCTCTCGTGGTCAATTGCTTAATTAGATATTTAGATGGATAGAATCAAGACAAATAGACGAACATTTGATGTAAAATATGTCCCATAATACTTTCGGATGTATTATATTATGGAGCTACGAACACACAAAAAGTCTCCAATGGCACAGGGAAGAGAAACACAGACATCAACGCCGACTCAACCGGCCTTCACTGTTGTAAATCTGGAATCTGGAATGTGATTGGACTAACAAAATGTCAATATCTGAATCCTGTTCAGACAGGGCCGGAGTACTAGCCTCCCTTGCGGTAATTTTTCAGCGTTTTGGCCAATCACAAATTAGCAAGAAAAAAAGGCATTACATCGATTTAAGAGAAAAGAACCCGCCTTAAGGGAGGCTAGCCTCCCTTCCATAGATATCTGTGGGTCCTCCCGCTGCATGTTATAGATGTCACTGTTGGAGCTTTAGAATTTCAATAATGGGTTTTTATCCATAGGGAAAACCTGCTTTATGAACAAAACTGAGATAATATTAATTATGAATAAATAAATTAATATATTTACATTTTAATCCCTCTCTTCTCTCCAAAAACTGAGGAGGACTGTCCTCCCCTGCCTCAATGGATGAGCCTCCACTGATATATATATATATATATATAGAGAGAGAGAGAGAGAGAGAGAGAGGGAAAGAGAGAGAGAGTGGCAAACTGACTGGCTGTAGTGAAACTGGACTGTACTGACTGACTGACTGACAAGCTGAGAGGCTGAAAAATTGTGTCTGACTGAGAGGTTGAGAAAGAATGACTGGGTATCTGAGTGTTGATTGACAGGCCACATGGAGGGGCATGGCACATTGCCTACAAGGCTGCTGTCAGTCACTTGCTCTCTCTCTCTCTCTCTCTCTCTCTCTCTCTCTCTCACACTACACGGTCTCCCCCTCTCTCTGGGTAGAGAAAGAGGGACATAAAAACAGAAGGGAGTGTGAGAGCCAAAGAGAGAGAGAGAGAGAGAGAGAATGTGTCCTGGGGACTCCTGGTGAGCATTTTAGTGGGTACAGTAGGTAGAGAGGGTTACACTTCTGTTACTTATTAGACCTTAGTGGCAATGCCATACTGACACACCTGTTCCCTTTAGTAGCCTCAGGTCATATGTGTCTCCTCTGCTCCTCTGTGTGTGTACAGTATGTGTGTGTGTGTGTGTGCGCGCATGCATGCCTGCATATGTATCTGTATGTGTATGTGCATCTGTGAGTTTGCATGCATGTGTGTATATCTTTGTGCATGTGTGTGCCTGCGTGCGTGTGTGTTTGTGTGTGTGTGTGTGTGTGTGTGTGTGTGCGTGTGTGTTTGTGTGTGTGTGTGTGTGTTCTGCTGTAATAGCCTCTAAACCCCTCTACTCGCCTGCTGCGGGGCAGTAGGCCACACCTTACACCAGCCACACCAAATGACACTAGTACACTACATACAGAATGGTGTGTGTGTGTGTGTGTGCATGCGCGTGTGTAGGTGTACACGTGGGCGTGCATGTTTGTGTTGAGATGTACATAAAGCGCACATACAAGAGCCATGCTACCAGAGAACCTTCCCACTCTGCGTACTGCCATCCAGGCAAAAGGCCAAACACATTTACAGCACTTCAAGTGCGGGCGACACCAGCACGCCCTCTCCTCCCCGGAATATGTAAATAACGCACTAATCAGAGGCTTCCGGAACCACCAAATGCCACAGAAAGGTTACGACCCGGAGCTGTAGCTAATAGGAGCAGGAGGGCGTGTAGGAGAGGGGGATGAGATGGAGGGGGTGAGAGAAAGAGAGAGTGGGTGGGGGTAAGAGAGAAAGAGAGAGAGATGAGAAGAGGGGGATAGAGAGTGAGAGGGCTGGATGTGGGAGAGAGAGGGAAAGAGAAGGACCTTCAAATGTTAACCTGCTCCTCCTCCTCCTCTTCCTCCTTCACCTCCTCCTCCTACCCTGCTTTTCCTTCTCCTCTTCTCCCCTTCCTCCTCCCCTCCTCTCCTCCCCCTTCTGCTGCATAGCTAACGTCAAGTTACTGCTAGAGATTTGACGGCCACGACGAGGGCGTCAAGACATCTATTTCCGGTCACCATAGCCTTAATCCGTCGTTGCTCAAAGTCCCTGTTGACTCTGCAGAAGCCTCAGCCAGAGAGGACAGAAAAAGAGGAACGGAGCGACCGTTAGAACCCTGCTAGAGCGACAGCTCTGGGTGCGCAGGGCCAGCTCTAAGGCTTAGGACCTGCCGTTGTGCATGTAGGTTGCATCGTCTCTCCGAGATGACATCACATTGTTTTATTTTTTTTCCTTTTTTTTTATTCAGTCTTCTGGTGTCAGATGTAATACTTTAAGTTAAGTAGAGAGTGTGATTTTCACTCATGGTTGACATCAAGGCACAGCTCCGCTCTAGTGGTATAATATTTTCTAAGCTGGATTAGGTCTTCTTTACTCTGACATGATTGATCTTAAATAGCAGCCTTAAAGCCTAAAAGGGTGTGTGTTGTGTGCGTGTGTGTGTGGGGGGAGGGGGGGGGGGGGCTTAGAGGAATTATTAAAGGCCTGACATTCTGCACAAGCTGGAGGAGAATGACCTTGAGTCGGAACAATGGACAGTCAGCCGCCAGGGAGCGTTTGTGTTGCTCTGACGCCGCGCGCCGCCGGCGCCGCTCCGTTCTACATCACCCTGCGAGAGAGCGGAGTCGGATCTTGGGTATGCAAATGAGACCTATTCTCTGTCTGTCCCTCCAACCTCCCCTCGCACCCGCCACATATGGACACGCACGCACGCCACCCTGGCTGTATGATCCCAGTCCAGACCGTGGCATTTAACATGGCCCTATTTAATTTGAACCCACAAAGTGATTATAATTCCAATGACCGTTAATGTCGTTTGATATGTCTTCTACTCTCTCTCTCTCTGTCTCTGCTGGCACTGTGCTAGCTAATACCGCTGGCCGCCGCTGCTACCTACAGCTCAGACTCACTGTCCCTCCTGGTAGACGTCCCTCTGGGATCGCCTCTGTCCCCCCCAGCCTCTCTGAACGGGGAGGACGAGGGAGGACGAGAGGAAGAATTACAGAGAGAGAGAGATAATGAGAAAGAAAGAGAGATGGGGGTAGTAAAGCCTTTAAGTTGAAGATCTATTCTATTGGTCACAAACTCGTTACCAATTGACATCAACATCAGGGGAGCTTAAGAAGGGGGTCTTCTCTCTTTCTGTCTCTCTCTCTCTCTCTCTCTCTCTCTCTCTTCCTCCTCTTCCTCTCCTCCTCCTCTTCCTCCTCCTCCTCCTCCCTCTCCCCTTGCTGTTTTTCTCCTCCTCCATAAAAGGAAAGGCTGTCCTGTAGCCCCCCCCCCCCCACATACACACACAGAGCCCTCACATGTGTTCCTGCACATTGTTAGGCCTGAACACAGAGGACAGAATGCCATGGCAAGAGGGCAATACGCCAACCATGCCAGCCCGTGCTAGTTCTAGTACACTTTGTTGGCAGTCCTGTTCTAGTTCTAGTACGGTACAGGCCAGCTTTAGGGAGGAGAGATGGAGGAGGGGGAGACAGGGGGGAGAGGGAGGGAGGGAGAGAGATGGAGGAGGGGGTGAGTCATGTCAGGGCCAGGCTGATGAGAGACAGGCCAATCTCTCGCCTGGACGGACTGAAGAGAGATGTGTCACCCCCCCCCCCCCACCGCCCCCCCCCCCCGGCCCCCCAGGCCGCCAGCGACACCGCTGTGCTGAATGTGTATTGGCAAAGTGTCTGTGCCAATGCCATTAGCCAGTGGACTTAAATTCCCCTGTAATTTTCTACAGGCCTCTCGTTACAGACCTCTCTGATGGGTTAAGTATTTGAGTCCAGGTTCAGACTTAATAGATGATGGGTAAGAAGGGGGGTGGGGCCCTGTCTCACTGTCTGTCTCTCTGTTTCTGTGTGTGTGTGTGTGTGTGTGTGTGTGTGTGTGTGTGTGTGTGTGTGTGTGTATATATGTGTATGTGTGTCTGTGTGTGTGTGTATGTGTGTGTATGTCTGTGTGTGTGTGTGTCTGTGTATGTGTATGTGTGTGTGTGTGTGTGTGTGTGTCTGTGTTTTTCTGTGTGTGTGTGTGTGTCAGTAATTATCTGAGCACTAAAGCAACTGCCTCTCCACTTGTTAAAGAGCAGATATGAAATCAGCATTTAGACTGCATTGAAAGTTTAAAAAAAGGCTTTTGAGTCTGTCCGTCTGTCCGTCCGTCTGTCTGTCTCTGTCTGTCCGTCCGTCTATATCTGTCGGTCTGTGTGTCATTGATTATATGAGCACTAAAGCAACATGTCTCTCAGAGCCACTCGGTGAACAGCAGATGAAATCAGCATTTAGACTCGACACTGAAAGTTAAAAATTGCTTTTGAATCTCATTATCCTCAATGTGTCTCTCTGTAGTTTTATATGCAGCATCTCTTTCTCCCCTCTCTCCCTCGCTCCCTCCCTCCCTCCCTCTCCTTTTCCATTTCACTCTCTCTCTCCCCCCCTCTTTTTCTCACCCCTCACTCTCTCTCTCTTCCCTCTATCCCCATCATTCTCTCTACTACACTGTACAACCTCCTACCCCCCCCCCCCCCACACACACCCCTCTGTGTCATAGCTCCTGCACTGCAGTGGGAGTCCAGTCCCAGGCCAGGTGGAGGACAAACGAGGTAAACGGCTATGGAAACAGTAGCTCTGCAGTCATCTGGATTAGACAATCTCCTCGTTGTAGTTTTCACCTCAGAAATGCTAAGTAGTCCCAGCAGGAGTCACTCGGGGAGACGCTGGACTACACACACACACACACACACACAAGCGCGTGCGCACACACACACACACACACACACACACACACACACACACATATATATATATATATACACACAGGGCTCTTTGCTTTTTAATGTATTCTCCTACAGTTGAGAGGCTTCCAAAATGCATATCTGCTCTGTGCGTACAGTACACACACACACACACACACTCTAAAGGCAGGTTCCATAGGAGCCTTACTAATGGGACTGATTTTAATGAGCCAGGGAAGGAGAGAAGAGTGACCCTCCGAAGGTGAAACACTCTCTCTTTCTCTCTCTCTCTCCCCCTCTCTCTCTCTCTCTCTCACACACACACACACACACACACTCTCTCTCTCTCTCACACACACACACACACACACACACACACACACACACAATCTCTTTCCCTCTCACCCCCCCCCCCCCCCCCCCTCCTCTCTCTCTCTCTCTCTCTCACACACACACACACACACACACACACACATTAAACAGATCTTTTTGTGACTGGAAATGACACAGAGCTGTTGTGTGTTTGCTGATTTATAAGGTTTAGCAGACAATTGAAACAAGCTCAGCCAGCTGTTTTGTCCCCTGTTGAGTGTACATGTCTCCCAGATTACTGTTTCATATCAGACGCATCTTGGACAAAAATAGACCTCAGAACCGCCAAGAGACTCCAAAATACACATATTTCAAAAGTTCACTACCGCGCCATAGTTAGATAGATAATGTGTAATGCTATCCACTCAGTTCTGTAAGAGAGAAGAAATAGACCCTTTTCAGGAGTTATTTTGTCATTTTTTGCAAGTTCCATTTTGACATTAAACCAAACTATACATAGCCTACATAAATACTTCACAACGCCTACTGTGTTTGAGGTGAACACGGTTCAGATGATCTTTTCGACCAGAAATGCCGACAAGATGGCGCAGTTCCTTAAATGACCAAAAGATGGCAGACTATGGCAAGAGGACTGCCTGTGCAGGCTAGAGGAACGGAGGTGTGTGCTGCCTGGAGTTCACGCTGCAAACTGGGAACCCTCTAGGATCCTCTCAACTGGGAGTCTCAGTTCAACTGGTCACTGAGAGAAGAGTAGAAGAGAGAGGAGAGAAGAAGAGAGGACAAGGGATAAGAGAAGAGAGGAAAGGTGAGAGGTGATGAGAAGGGAGGGTAGGAGGTAAGGAGAGGAGGTATACTGGTGTATCATTGTCGTGTGGTTGAGCCACAGTAGCTTACAGGCTGGAGGTATACTGTGGAAGACTTAGTCCTGCATTACCAACTGAACTGCTTTGTTTCATTTAAATTAAACCTGTTGTGTAATTTAATGTAATAGCAATTCAGACTTTTATACGAAACATCCAATTTGATCTATAACGTCAATAATTAATATAAATGTTGAAAACAAAAAACAAACCTATATCCATTAATATTGTGTAATATTGTGTGTAAATTTACTTTCACACGAAATAGACAAAATTAGAAGGTCATACTGTTATCAAAATTAAATCTCAAATGATATTTTATTAGAATTTATTTAGCAATCATCAACATTATATAGCGAATGCTAAAGCAGCTGTTGAATCATGTGATATAAATCAAATTCTGTTTGATTTCTGTCACACCGTGGCCCTAATTATCAGCCTCTATTTTCCTTTAAAAGGCCACTTCATGCCAGCACCAGATATCATTAATCTACCCCTCTCCTTGTGCATGTTGTTGATGCAAATGTATATTTTTAGAGAACCAATTTTATTTGTTGATGTGAGTGATTGGAATGTCCTCCTTCAGCTGGGTTAATTGGGTACAGGGCGGTCGAGGGATTTGGGAAGCATTTTATTGTCACTGACAGAAACATTATCCATGGAGTCCGCTCTCGTTTTCTCTCTCTCTCTCTCTCTCTCTCTCTCTCTCTCTCTCTCTCTCTCTGGTTGCTGTGTGGGGATGTGTGCTGTAAGGATTTACAACAATACACACGTACCTCATCATGGATCAGACTGCTCTATTCTCTTCTGAGCCATTGTCCTGAAATTGTAGACAACCTTACACCATGATTTGAGTAAACTGTAATATTTAATATCTAGTGATGTTGGCTGGCAAATTTTCACGTGCTGCCCATTATCATGAACCATTTAAATCTGACCTCTTTCTCTCAACCCCCTTCACCACCCCCCTCCCTCCCCTACCCTATCTCTCTCTACCCATACCCTATCGGTCTCTCTCTCTCTCTCTCTCTCTCTCTCTCTCTCCCCTACCCTCACCCCTACTCTCTCTCCCCCTTCCCCAACTCTCTCTCCCTCTCTGTTGGTATATTCTCCCATTTGCCTTGTTCTCCTGCTAGTGTCCTGCTAGGGCTGATGCTATGATACTCTGGTCTGTTTCCTCACTTTCTCTGATACTGGTACTAAAGGTCTGGTACTGATGGTCTGGTACTGAAGGTCTGGTACTGAAGGTCTGGTACTAAAGGTCTGGTACTGATGGTCTGGTACTAAAGGTCTGGTACTGAAGGTCTGGTACTGAAGGTCTGGTACTGACTGGTACTGACGGTCTGGTACTGAAGGACTGGTACTGACTGGTACTAAAGGTCTGGTACTGATGGTCTGGTACTGATGGTCTGGTACTGACTGGTACTAAAGGTCTGGTACTGATGGTCTGGTACTGAAGGACTGGTACTGAAGGACTGGTACTGACTGGTACTAAAGGTCTGGTACTGACTGGTACTGAAGGACTGGTACTGAAGGTCTGGTACTGAAGGACTGGTACTGAAGGACTGGTACTGACTGGTACTAAAGGTCTGGTACTGACTGGTACTAAAGGTCTGGTACTGACTGGTACTGAAGGACTGGTACTGAAGGTCTGGTACTGAAGGTCTGGTACTGACTGGTACTGAAGGTCTGGTACTGAAGGTCTGGTACTGACTGGTACTGACTGGTACTGAAGGTCTGGTACTGAAGGTCTCATGGTGCTGAGGGAACAGTATGATACCCTGATGTGTTTTCTCACTCTGACTGCTTCTGGTCTGTCCCCTTCCTACATCCAGACAGCTTACACTGCCCACACCCCTGCCTTAACACCCCCCCCTCCCCTCACACACACACACGCACACATCACTTCAGCTAGGGACACACAGGCACACCATCACCCCCCCGCCCCCCCCCCCCCCCCACACACACACACACGCACACACACACACAAACATGAGACCGCTGAAAATCAATGTGACAGGTTTCAGTCGTCCCTCAGCATACACTTCTCCTCTCAAACTCTCTCCTGACATCTGCTCGATTACCTCTTAAACACCCCCCCCCCACACACACACACACACACACACCATCCTCCCCGTGACCGTTCTAAGTCCCTCTGAGCCATATGAAATGTAGTCGGTGCAGGAGAAACCAGACACTGCTGGTTGTGTCACATCGTGTTTGCCTTCCTGCCTCACGACCGAGACTGTCTGACTGCCAGCAGCTTTGACACTGCCACTCCTCTACTGGAGGATGGGGGGGGGGAGGGAGGGGTGAGAGAGGGAGAGGGAGAGGGGGGAGAGAAAGAGAGGGAGAGAGAAAGAGAGGGAGCGAGAGAGAGTGAGGGTGGGAGGGGAAGAGAAAGAGGGAGAGAGAGAGATTGAGAGGGAGGGAGGGAGGGAGGGAGAGAGAGAGAGGGAGAGAGAGAGGGAGGGAGAGAGAGAGAGGGTGGGAGGGAGGGAGAGAGAGAGGGAGGGGGAGAGAGAGGGAGGGAGAGAGAGAGAGAGAGGGAAGGAAGAAGGGAGGGGTAAGGATAATACTTTTTTTTCCGATTGCTGAAACACTAAAGTTAAAAGAAACACAATTAGTGAAACCTGACACTCAAGGAGCAAAGCCTCAGCCCAGGATCTGTACAAATCTAAGCATAATTCTCAACCTCTCACTTTTTGCAAAACACTAAACACAAAACACCACCTTTCAAAATGCCATATATAATCTATCTATCTATCTATCTATCTATCTATCTATCTATCTATCTATCTATCTATCTATCTATCTATCTATCTATCTATCTATCTATCTATCTATCTATCTATCTATCTATGTATCTATCTATCTATCTATCTATCTATCAGTCTATCTATCTGTGCAGACACTTTGATGCTGAGTAAAAGGCCTGCGGCATGAATAAGTACACTTCAGAGTTGTACACTGACCACAGAACCTTTTCACTTGTACACTTTACTGTATACGTCAGTAAAAGTAAAGTTTCCTTATAGGCCGCAGGGCAGTGTAGTCATTGGTGGAATGTGTCCTCAGCGTTTGACCCATCCAAGCTAGGAGCAGTGGGCAGCCTGACCAGAGGCACCCAGGGAGCAATTTGGGGTTCATTGCTGCTCTACTGACTGAGCTACTGCCACCCTAGGCCTGTATTGAACTACACAATGTTGCCTTTTTTCAGAGAGTTTTGCAAATGGATGCCGATGCAATTCCACATGAATGTATCCTCATAGATACATAGAAGAGGCTGGGTTTACAGTAACCTGACAAAAGCAAGAAGAAGAGGGAGAAACATCATGGGCCACAGAGCTATTTTGAATCTCACAGTATGTGGTCTTTCACCGCCATGCCAACCTACTGTAGGTCCTTACAGCACGGCTCACATGCTCATATTGTTAGACAGACGACAGAGCATCGTCACAGCAGGGGACCAAATGGAGGCAGAGCTGGGACAATTATCATTCCACCAATCTGCTCTGATCCAAAATTTTCATCAGCACCCACATTTTCAATCCAATACCTCCCACCGTACTCGCCCTACCATATGTACTGTAACCCCATTGATGAGCTTTTTCGGCATGGGGGTGGAAGGTTTACAGTGTGGTGAGAAATACATATTTTCATATGTATTTGTACTGCTCTTTTGTTTGGTCAACATATTTATGTAATTTACTCTAACAATATCTCAAACCCAGAGTATATTTAGAAGAATATGAATGTTAAAAGTGTTTTAGATTGAGCACAGCAGTGTGTAACTGGTTCAAACAGAATCAGATGCATGAAATGTGTTTGCCATATGGTGACACATTTTAATAAATTACTGTATGGTTTTGGGGGAGGTGTTTCATTTTGCTAAATATCTGAGGTGTTCTGCTATTTGTGTGTTTGGTTGTGTGAATTTAAAAAGTGAGTGAAGGACAGTCCAGTCCTTAGTGGTATGATTGTGTGTGTGTGTGTGTGTGTGTGTGTGTGTGTGTGTGTGTGTGTGTGTGTGTGTGCGTGCGTGCGTGCGCGCGTGTTTATACTGCGTGTGTATGTGTGTGTGTATACTGTACTGTGTGTTTGTGTGTATGTGTGAGTCTGTCTGTGTGTGTGTTTTGTGTTTGCGTCTGTGTGTGTGTGTGTGTGTGTGTGTGTGTTTGTGTGTTTTGATGGATGTTGGGTGATTGAGGTCGTTATCCTGTCAGGATTGATGGGAAGACTCTCTCTTTTATTCCATGTAATACTTCTTTATTTATTTCTGAGCCTCAGCTGTGAACGAGTGCAATATGTCGGCCCAGAGGAGTAGAGATATAAAAGAATGACACACACACACACACACACACACACACACGCACACGCACACAGTGATGGTTGGTCAGCCTCTCTGACAGCACTCAGAGAGGTGAGTTCCCTTGGGTTTCAGACAGGAAGGAGGGCTGGACACCGCCCCCTAGCCCAGCCCCCCTCACCCCTGCCCCTCTCACACGCAGGACAACAGGCCTCAGAAGGGCAGGACAACACACACCTCTTCCCCTCTCCTCCCCCCGTCTCCCCCAGCCTCCCCCCTACATGCTGTACGTAGACATACAGTAGCCACTGCGTCTACACTTCATGGCCGAATAGGCACCACATGCACATCATATACTGTACAAACTCTTGATAGACTCCTTCTACCTTCTACTCCTTCTCTTAGACAGACTGACCATTATACACACTACACAGTCATATAGACAGACAGAGAGACCATGATACACTCTACATAGCACCACACACAGTACAGACAGACACGCTGTCCTGGGTGCTGGAGCAGTGCCCTGGCGGTCTGAACACCGAGCTGTCTGTCCTTAACGCTACCCCTCCCTGAGTCAGACACCGCGCCCCGGAGGTACGATTCAGAAATAAACCAATCAACAACACAGCCCACATTTTCTTTACCCAAAAGCTTCATCGGAGGAAATACAATTTCACCCTTTTTTGTTAATAATAACCATTCATCACGCGAGACTGTCACTTAACGCAAGGTCAATGGAACGCTGTTGCCAGCCTGGCTAATCTGTCCCTGGTCGGCGAGAACCTGAACACTGTAGCTCCTGACCTCCCCCCCTGTCTCCTCCCAGCTCTCTAGGCCTGTGATTGATGGAGGCTGGACAGAACATGTCCATTATTCTTTAGCGGAACACAGCGGCAGTGCTGGGGGTCAGCGTGGGCAGGATTCAGAAAGCTTTACCTGTCCAACTGGCTAATGAAGCAAGGCTGGGAGTTATGAGAATCACCCAGGGGTGGTGGGGGTGGTGGGGAGGGGGGGTGGGGGGGCGGGCGTGGGCGAGGGGGAGGGGGGGGGGGGGTTAAGTGGAGCCTAACAGCTTGGTAATGGATTTATTGTGGCGTTCGCAGCCATTCATTAACAATCAAGTATGATGGTCGTGACAACCTTCCGGGCTACGGCGCACGGTTGTGTTCTACCGGCGAATCAGATGAGCGCATGGTGTGTGTGTGTGTGTGTGTGTGTTTTGCGCGTGTGTTTACCAGTTAAGCCAAGCGTTACATCTGAGCCAGTGACGCGTGCGTGTGTTACACGGCATGCTGAGGGACTGTTTACACAAACGCGTGTGTCTGGTGGAACTCCGCGCTCGCTGCTCTGAGCAGTTTGGAGACGAGGACGGTGACTGTTTGATGGTTTGATGACAATGTGAGCCTCGCGTCTCCGTTCCTCTCCTCTGTGTCTCTGAAGAGCTGTGGCATCCGATGTTTGATGTCTGCATGCTCAACTGATATTCAAATGAAATGCCTACAGGGGAGACAAGGCTTTTTATGACAATACATTTGTAGTTCCCATTGTTGTTTTAAAGAATTTATTCAAGTCTACCTCTCCTGTGTTTTAATTATTTAAAAATTATTTTTTTTGTTTGCATGTGTGTAAAAAGTTGGCATTGTTTTTTAAATCAGAAAG
>NC_140243.1:21996600-22031600 GCF_949987555.1 Borostomias antarcticus | reverse complement strand
ATTTAAAAGCCAAATATTTGGAGAGAGGGACCGTGGCAGAACGCCGCGGCAGGCCATGAATTAGAGGCGCCATGTTAGCGAGGGTCTCTTCATGACACCAGAGGTAAACAAGCTGTAAACTAGACTGCCGTTGGTGGAGCTCTTTTAGAAAAGTGGAGATTGAGTTGATTCAGATTTGGGTTGAAGATGAAAAAGCCGGCGGCGGCGGAACACGGAGTGGAAGAACGCAAAAACAAGACGGGAAACAAGAGGGGACGATCGTCGGCGATAATTACGAAATCTCTTCTGCATAATCACCGGGAAGATAAAAAAAACACAAAAAAAACAGAAGAAACACAGAAGACTTTATCAAAATAATGAGATCTAGAGACAAAGAGGACCTTATCAATACATCTGTTTCACATCCCACATCCACTCTCATATTTTGACAACTCTATTGCTCATTTAACCTTCGCTGTCCGTTTCCCTCTGATGAAATTGCGGCGTGAAAAAAGGCTGATATTACGGGCGAAGAAGATGTCTTTTCTCTGGAACAATAAGCAGTCCTTGAACCTGGCATCATTACAGGACCACTATCATTTCCTTTCATTAAGCTGACTGTGTGCAGACACACATATTGGAGTGTGGTGGGTGTGGGGGGGGGGGGCGAAACGGCGATGGGAGACTCGTTTGGAACCCACCACGTAATCTGGAAAATGATTCTAATGTTTTTCAAATGTTCTGCCCTCCTCTTCCCCCCGCCTGCCATCTCGTCTTGGCGTGTGACGCGTTTTAGGAGAGCTGTAACGATTTAAGGGCTACGGACTCCACCGCCTTTCCTCCAACCTGCTGTGAGAACTCGTCCCCCTGCTCCCATAAAAACGCCAACGTGTTTGACGATAAACGTGCAATAAAATCAATCGAACTATGTTTCCGTGTACATAATTGCGGGGTTTATGATAATTTCACACAGAAAGGCCTGTATGGATATTTGCGAGACTACGGCGTCTAGAGTCTAGTGTCTCGTTGCAGCTGCAACTTGTCTCTGTTCAACCAACCTTCCAGCGTTAGTCAGGGACTGTGAAACGGTACCTCTGATTACTCTGTGTGTGTGTGTGCGTGTGAGTGAATGCGTGCGTATACGTGTGTGTGTGTGTGTGCGTACGTGCGTGTGTGTGTGTGCGTGTGTGTGAGTGTGTGTGTATAGAGCTGATGTGTCTTTAAGCCTGTGCTGAGCTGTAGCCGCCAGCAGGCCGGCAGCTGAGAAGCTATTTCAGGAGAAACGGACACAGACATAAATATTCTCCCAGGGTGCTTTGTAATAAAAAACACAATGTTATGAAACGCAGTGAGACATAAAGAAGAAACAGAGGAGGAGGAGAGAGGAGGGGAGAGGAGAGGAGGAGAGAGGAGAGGAGAGGAGGGTAGGGGAGAGAGAGGAGAAGAGACTTGGTGAGAGGAGAGAAGAGGGGAGAGGAGAGGAGAGGAGAGGAGAAGACATTCATCACATTAACACGTCAGTGCCAGTGATTGTAGTCTCCTCAGCCCCTCTCCGCTCTACCACACAGACAAGCAGCCACGGCCTGATTTATCAATGCAAACCTTATAACATCAATAGGAATCTAACTAAAAATCAATATTTCATTACCAAATTGTTGGGCAGAATGAAGAGGGATGTCGTCTGAGGGGGAGAGCTCTCCAGGGCGGGAGCATCTGGAGTTCAACGTGACAAGATGAGCGATGAGAGACTCCAGGCTGGAGGAAGGACACAGGGAGGACAGGACTCAGTCTGGGCACACTTTGAACTCCCCCGCTCTCACTCCCCCCCCCCTCCTCTCTCTGCTCTCCTTCTCTCTCTCTCTCTCTCTCTCTGTCTCTCTCTCTCTCTCTCTCTCTCTCTCTCTCTGTCCCTCTCTCTCTCTCTCTCTCTCTCTCTCTCTGTCTCTCTCATACACACACACACACCAACACATTTCTCTCCCTCACTCTCTCTCTGTCTCTCTCTACCTCTCTCTCTATCTCTCTCTCTCTCTCTCTCACACACACACACACACACACACACACACACACACACACACACACACACACACACACAAACACACTTTCTCTCTCCATCTCTCCGTCTGTCTCTCTCTCTCTCCTGACAAGGTTCAATGTCTTTCCATGTCTTAGTTTTACAATGTTATCAACCCAGTGTGTTCTCCACTTCACCTTGCGTTCAGTGCTCAGTTACACTTTCATATCCCTGTCTCCATTTCTCTCTTTCTCTCTCTCTCTTCCCTCCCCTTCTCTCTCTTCCCTCCATCAGCCTCATGCATGTCAGTGTGTTGTCAATCCAGAGAACACGGTGTTTCACATCCCGCATCAATTAAGGCCAGACTTGAACGTGTCAGCACGCGGTCTCAAACACCTATTTCAATTATTTCTCTCCTCTCCTTTAAAGACAAATCAGCATTTATTTTATCTTTTCTTCTCTCTCTCTCTCTCTCTCTCCCCCCCTCTCTCTCCCCCCCTCTCTCTCTCACCCAGTGGATATTTCTCCCAAGGCTCTTCCAACTAGCTCGGCATGACTCCCTCTGTAATGAGAGAGAGAGAGAGAGAGAGAGAGGAGAAAGAGAGAGGCAGACACCTACCTGTTCCAGATCACGCCTCTCAGAGACATGACCTTCACTTTATTTATATTCCGGTAGTTTCTGCGAGTAGTTATTTATTAGGAGCTGAGGCGGTGGCGCCGCCTGGTCAGGTAAGTAATGGTGCTTCTCTCTGCTTGTGCAGCACGCTGCAATTAAGAACAAACATTCACCTGTTCTTTCTCTCCTCCACCAGATCATTCTTTTCTCCCCTCCATTTGGACACTTTCCAGCTCCTCCCTCCTCCTCCTCCCTCCTCCTCCACCTTCTCCTCCTCCTCTTCCTCCTCCTTCTCCGGGGTGGACGTTTGGTCCTCAGCGATGTCACTCCTTCGTGTATTTATGTCCCCCATGAGATGCGTTGGTCAGGTCCGAGCCTCATCCCTCCCAGCCAGGGGACAGGTCCACTCCTCAAGATGAGAGGGGGGGGGGGCTGTAAAACATGTCATTATCATGTCAAAACACCATGCAGCACAATGGCTCCATCCTTATAGCCAATGTTATGGAGGAGGGGGGAGAGGAGGAGGAGGAGGAGGAGGAGGGCTCATCCAGTAATTTATGTCTGGTGAGATAAGTATGCTGGTCAGCAGGGCTGCGCTCGGGACTGGAGATGAGGAATACCGTACATGACTTGGGAGAGGCTAATATGAATGGTAATATGGCCCTTGACGCACGGTAAATCGACCGAGTGTGTGTACGTATGTGTGTGTGTGTGTGTGTGTATGTGTGCGTGCGTGCGTGTGTTTGTGTGAAGCATGTGTGGCTGGGGGATAAAGTGTACATGTTTCTTCGGGTGGGGGGGAGATTAACCTGCTATAGATTTTATTGACGTTTTCAGACTGCGGGGCGTGAGTGTGGGAAGAGACGCCAGGCGTGGCGAGCGATTGTGGGATGGGGGGGGGGGGGGGGGGGGGGGCGGTTCTCACACCAACACATTGTAAGTAATAAAATGCAACACCCCACCCCCGCCCCCCCTTCATCCCTCGACAGGCCAGTCCTGTGTACCTTTTCACACGTAAAGAAAAGACAAATAATATCTGGTGGAGGGTGTGAATAAACTCAATTAAAGCCTGCTGACACAGCAGGAGAATGGCGCAGAAAACACTTTTTATGATTAAACTTATAACTAATGGGAGAGCTTGTCAAATCAACTAAAAAAGCCTGTAAGTCTTTAACAATACAGGCAAATAAATAGCCGCCTCTGTGAGCCGGGTCCTTGTCTGTAGGAGAGCAGGGTAACGAGCCTACGGTTTTGTCTTAATGAATAAATGAGTCCAGGTGATGCATAATGCATAGACTCACCCGTGTCGGAGAGAGTGATAGAGAATAGATAGATCTATCATTATTTATTTAATGACACTAACTTGGTCGCGGGTTTGGAGCCCAGAGTCCAGTAAACCAGCCTGATTAGAATAGCTGTTATCTGATTGTACCAAATGGAGCTAGTACATAACAAGACATTGAACATAAGCAGCTCAAATGATTTTGTATGATGTATTTTCTCAACATTATTGTAAATGAGAGCTTGCTCTCAATGACCTATCGAGAATAAAAAAAAAGATTGAAAGTGTTCAGGTGTCTGGTGCATTTATCAGTAGGACTACTTTAAAATGAGCACTATTTACTATTATTCAAAAAAATAACGCATCTCTCTCATGCTGCCAACATAGTATTTAGTTAACGCTCTTGACTCCTTGTTTTCACATTTTTTATACCTTAAATATCACTCTCATTGGGCCACAGATATATATATAGCATAGCCCTATACAAATATAATTAAATTCACATTGTTAAAATATTTTACGGGCATAGTGATCTATAAAATAATGATTTTCCGTCTATAAGCAGCTTATAAGCCCCTGTGTTATGGCTATCAACTCAAAGACAGAGCTATGAAGCCCCCAGCGCCAGAAAAAATCCTGCCTCAGCATTCGAACGCTTCCATTTGAATTTCAACCATTTACCTGCTATAGAACCCAACCCATCAAACGCTGGGCCTGGAGGAGGAGAGGGTGGAGAGGGGTGAGGATAGAGGGGGAGGGGTAAGAAGAGGGTGAAGACAGGGGAGGAGGAGGGGGAGGAGAGGGGTGGAGAAGGGGTGAGGATGGGTAGGGAGGGGGTGAGTAGGAGGGTGAAGACAGGTGAGAGGAGGCGGAGGCGTGAGGTTCTCTAGGGGTTATTCTAGGAACGTTACCGTGATGTTCAGAGAAGGAGGGAGGCCAGGCTAGCTGTGTAATGGGCGACGTGGAGGCTGAGACAGAGAGAGAGAGAGAGAGGGAAAGAGACAGAGAGAGAGAGGGAAAGAGACAGAGAGAGAGAGGGAAAGGGACAGAGAGAGAGGGGGAAAGGGACAGAGGCAGAGAGTGAGAGAGAGGCAGTATGACTAATATGGTGAAAGGGTCATTTACATACGGTAGAGCAGAGCAGCCTGGTATGCTGTACTGCTGTGGTGAGAAGCCTCCAGAGGTACTGTACTGCACAGTGTGTGTGTGTGTGTGTGTGTGTGTGTGTGTGTGTGTGTGTGTGTGTGTGTGCGTGCATATGCCTTTCCTCAGGGCTCTTTCTCTGTCACTTCATTTCCATGCTCCATTTCAGATCAAGGCTCCTGTAATATTTCCACATTATCCTAGGAGGCAATCTAAGATTGGAATTTGATCCACTTTGAGGGACACACACACACACACACACACACACACACACACACGCACACACACACACACACAGCACTCAGGTTAACTGGGGGATGTGTTTGTGTTTGCATTACAAGTGAACAATTCAGTGAATACAGAGAAATGTCATCGGTTATTAAATACATTTCAAGCACTCCAATCCCAATAGCCATCTGGATGTTGGGCATCATTCATATGGCTTCATGTCAGTTCATAAAGGCCGATTCATGTTCTGTTTTTTTAATTATGACGAAGCGTCACAGACATGTTCGTGCATCGCGTCGTCTCCATGCGGTGACTTGGACCAGATCTAGTTCTTCATCTCCATGTGACTTGGACCGGAGCTAATTCTTTTTATGTCATCTCCATGTGACTGGGGCCAGGCTAGTTTGTTTGCACTGTATGTGACGTTTCAGAAACTGCCACAAAGCCAACCAAAAAAGTATCTGACTCATGTCATTCTGTGTGTCACCGACCCCAAATGAACCCTAATTCTCCTATGTTTGACAATCGTGTCCCTCTTGCCAGTTTTAGGGACAAAACCTACGGTAAATATTTACCAAAGAGAGAGGGGCTAGCTAACGCATGGAGGCAACAGATGTACTATATGAGGTACAGTGTGTGTTGAGAGGGCGTGTGTGTGAGTGTGTGCGTGCGTGCGAGTGCGTGTGTGTGTGCTGTACACCTCTGGTTGCTACCATAAGTCTTTCTGCAGGAAGTCATTATTAGCAGCAAACCCTCACAGCTTGAACATGATTGGTGCACATTAAATAGCACTCCCCTTTGTCACTGTACATGGGGAACACAGCAGGCTGCAGGGTTGATTGGGGTGGGGGGAGAGAGAGAGAGAGAGAGAGAGAGAGAGAGAGAGAGGGGGGGGTGAGGGGACAGTGTGTGTGTGTGTGTGTGTGTGAGAGAGAGAGAGAGAGAGGGGGGGAGGGGACAGTGTGTGTGTGTGTGAGAGAGAGAGAGAGAGAGAGAGAGGGGGGGGAGGGAACAGAGTGTGTGTGTGTGTGAGAGAGAGAGAGAGAGAGAGAGAGAGAGAGAGAGAGAGAGAAAGGAGGAGATAAGTTCACTTTAAAAACAAGATGGAGAGGGAGAGGAAGTGGAAAACAAGGCGAGGGGATATAAATGAAAACAATAGCAGCATCATAACAGCATATTTTACACTTCTCCCTGTGGACATCCACTCTGCAGAGCCATATTGCTGTTGTTTTAATGAGGCGTGTGTGTGAGTGTGTATGTGTGTGTGCTTGTACGTGTACGTGCATGTGTGTGTGCGTGTGTATATATGTGTGTGAGTGTGTGTGTGTGTGTGTGGCGCCGTGTATACAATATGTGTGCATGTTGGTACACATGCATTTGAGTGTGTCTATGCACATGCTGGTGCATGTGCAGCTCCCTGCATGTGTACAGTATGTGAGCAGTTGAGACAGATGAAAGAGAGAAAGAGGGAGATTGAGAGAGAGAGAGAGAGAGAGAGAGAGGGGGGGGGGTGAGGGGACAGTGTGTGTGTGTGTGGCAGACACTAGCAGGCGTTAGCATACGTACCGCCAGACAGGGGAATTTGCCCTGGTCCCAGCTAGCTTAGCATAGCTTAGCATAAGATTCACAATTCCTTCATTTGTCACATGCAATGTATGGTGTACAGTCACAGTGAATTGTTGCTGCCGGCTCCAAGATTATTCTTATTTACAGATAAACTCTAGAACTCAATTTACAAATTACGATATTAGCTGCTCTGCCAGAGAGAGGATCCATATGAACTGTACCATGACCACACTACAGCTCTGGGAGAGGACAGAGACATAGTGAAGAAAGGAAATACAATGATTTCATATGAAGAGTAGCTTTAAACCTGTGGTTCTTATCTCCTCAAGGACGGCCATGACACCAATATGGCAGGTGTAAGGTTTCCTTAGAAGTTGGAAGGTACTGCTGTTGTTGGAAGATCAAGATGTGTGTGTGTGTGTGTGTGTGTGTGTGTGTGTGTTTGGCTCACAGCCACAGTGATGAGCAAGGCATTACCATAGAGGCATTTCAGGACTCTACCATGTGTCCTCTGTGTGGTTCAGGGTAATACAGTCCCCGTTAGTTGAGATTGAAGAGGAAAAATGCTCCTTCACACACCTTTGACCTCTATGCAAATGTAAAGTAGGCAAGCAGGTTTGGGGGCGGAGTATGATGTTGTCACTGTGTGGCTTAGCTGTCTCTTACACCGGAATAGGAGGTTGGAGAGCTGTATCTACCAGTGTGTGTGTGTGTGTGTGTGTGTTTGTGTGTGTGTGTGTGGGGGGGGGGGGGTAGAGAGGTGGATTGTTGAATAGCAGACAGGGGTGATGGGGTCTATGTTTGGCAGAGAGGGAATGGGGGTCTAGGTAAGGCCTGCCTGACCTCCTTGGCAGCGCAGTGTGTGTGTGTGTGTGTGTGTGTGTTTGTGGCCTCCCAGGGCTAAGGGTTCTCTCCTTGTCCATGGCTGGCAGGTGAAGTGGCAGGGGCGTCACCCTAGGGTCTGGGGGATCAGCACTCAACACTGGCTCTAGGATACATGCACATTCACAGAGGGTGTGCGTATGTGTGTATGTGCGTGTGTGTGTATCCGTGTTTCTGCATCTGAGTGTGTTAAGTGCATAAATGATGAACACTCTTGTAATGTCCATGGGCAGATGGGGTCCCCTCCCCCCACACCCCCCCAACCCCCTCCTTTGGTGATGTAACAAGCGGACAAGTGTTTGAGGAGTGGCTGGACAGGCTGACCCCAACCACCGGACCCCAGGGGCCCCTGTTGCCCCCATGTTGCCCCTCCTGTCGTATCTGAGGGGCCCTCGCTACCGTCCCTAACCCCGGGGGCAGTTACACGCTGCTTGGGGGTGGGGGTGGTGGGGGCATCCAAGCCCTGCCCTCGACGGACCATGCCCCCCCCCCCACCCCCACCCCCGTCCCCTCCTCTCTCTGGCATGTGGGGTGACAGAGGGGCCGCTAGGCAGACAGAAGGGGCAGGAGTCGGCGTAGACGCAGGCTAGGACAGGACAGGAGAGGACAGGAGAGGAGGAGGGCGGCCGAAGCGCTTCTGTTCACCACGCCGACGCAGCGAGGGCTGCTCCCGTGCGTCGCTCTGACCTGCTAGGAGCCGGCAGACCCTGGCCCTCTGCAAGATGTTTCATGCACTAGTTGTGTAACTAGCGCCGCACTGCAAACGGCAAAAATGAACGGCCCCAGCACTTGAGCTACAGCGGGGCAATTACAGCACCCCTTTGACTTCTCTCTCTCTCTGCTCTCTCTCTATGCTCTCTCTCTCTCCGTCTCCAAAAACACATGTTTCACAAGTTTATACTCGTCCCTCTAAATTGGTCTGTGACTGTGACACTGGGAGGCGGGGGACGATGTCCTTCACTTATCTGAGAGGCAGCTCTCCACTCTTCCCCCCTCCTCTCCTCCCCGCTCACTCCTGTCCTCTCCTCCCCCTCTGCCTTCTGCCTAGTGAGTTGAGTGAGGGAGTGTTGAGCATCTCATTCCTGCGCTGGCCCTCTGTGCTCTCCGTTGAGGAGTAGGCGCCATGCGTGTTTTGGATTAGTGTCCGATTGCACAATAAATCTTTGTTTAACAAATGCAAAGCAGATGGCACCCTGCGTCTCTGCGTGGGGAGAGAGATAGAGATAGATAGAGGAAGAGAGAAGGAGAGGGGGTACTGAGTGAGTGTGTGTGTGAGGCCCCAGGCCCAGTGTTCTTCTCTTCCAGCATACGAGACAGACGCAGAGGGCATGTCGCATCCACTCTGGTCGGAGGAGTACGACCGCGCTCTACTGTATCCGTGGCTCTCTCCCTCTACCTCCTCTCTCTCTCTCTCCACCTTTCCGTCTCTCTGCCTCTCCCTCTCTCTACCCCCCTCTCGGCCTTTCTGTCTCGTCTCTCTGTCCACTCTGTCTCCACCGTTCCATGTAACGCCGGCCTTTATCCCCTGTCCTGCCCCGCTCAGTGCAACAGCAGGACAAGATGGCCGCCCCGCGGGCTCGGACCGCGCCGAGAGCGATCCCACCTGTGTCAGTGGGACACGCGTGGCGAGGAGGACCGGCGAGCGCCGTCCAGATTTGACAGGCCCCACGCCACCGCGGAGATCGAATTGATTTAGATTCAGATGATTTATTTGTCACATGCATGGTACAGTGTACAGTCACAGTGAAATGTTGCTGCCGGCTCCAAGATGCGCTCATTACAGATGATTACAATTACACAATTTACAAATTACACAAGAAATACAAATCTGTACATTATAAAGATAAAATACTGGTATGGATGGATTATGTACATGGGGGAGGTGTCATGGGTGTATTATGTACATATGCTATAGCTATAGATAAATAATCCCGGGGGTGAGATATACTGTCATCTGCATTTACATGTATGTTATATACACTAATATACTATAGGGACAGTACAGGGCTTGGAGTTTGTTTGTTTTTTTGTTAATTGAAAATATTTTAGGTCAGAAGCCTCACCTCCTCCTGGTTTACAAAGCACTGAATGGTTTAGGGCCAAAATATATTTCTGATCTGCTGCTACGTTATGAACCATCCAGACCTCTCAGGTTGTCTGGCACAGGCCTGCTTTCTGTCTCCAGAGTTAAAACAAAACATGGAGAAGCAGCGTTCAGTTTTTATGCTCCACATTTCTGGAACAAACTTCCAGAAAACTGCAACTCTCAGTTCTTTTAAATCAAGACTGAAGACTTTTCTTTTTGCTGCTGCTTTTTTATTAAATCAAATAATCATTCATTCATACACTGCACTTTAACTTTTATTCCTGTATTTTATTTTTCCTTCACTTTGTTTTAAATGTCCTTTTTTGCATTTCATTTTATATGACCTTTTTATGTGTGGCACTTTTTCTTGATGCTTTTAATGTCTCATGTAAAACACTTTGAATTGCCTTGTTGCTGAAATGTGCTATACCAATAAACTTGCCTTGCCTTGGTAAGCCCTCTCATCATTGCTGGTGATCAGGTCTATCCCTGCTGTGTTGTCAGCAAACTTGACAATGGTATTGGAGTCGAAGGTGGCTGTACAGTCGTGCGTGTACAGGGAGTACAGTAGTGGGGACAGCACACAGCTCTGGGGGGCTCCCGTGTTGAGCGTGAGGGAGGATGAGATGTAGTTGCCTACCTTCACCAACTGGGGTCTGTCTGACAGGAAGTCCAGGATCCATTTGCAGAGGGTGTCACTTTGCCCCAGGACCCTGAGTTTGGTGTCGAGTCTGGGTGGGGTTATAGTGTTAATGTCAGGTCCTTGGTGATCTGGACACCAAGGTATTTGAAACTGTGCAAGCTCTCTACAGGGGTCCCATTGGTGATTAAGTAGGTGTAGTTCCTTTCCTGCTTCTTCCCAAAGTCCACCAGCATCTCCTTTGTCTTGTTGACATTCAGATGGAGGATGTTATCCTGACGCCACTGGGTCAAGAAATTCACCTCCTCCAAATTGGCCTCCTCATCATTACTGGAGATCAGGCCCATCACTGTCATGGCGATGAAAGCGAGCAGTGTTGTCATATTTGTGTACAGCTAAATATTGTGGGAAACTCAAAAGTGCTCCATCAGATTAAAAGCAAATGGGAAAGAAAAGAAGACATAATCACAAATTAGTATTGAAATACCAGAAGCACTCCTGTTACTTTTCACTATTTCACCCTCTCTTCCTACGTGTCCTCATCTTGGCTAATGAACTGAGTGAAGACTGCGTTTTCTTCTCCAGAGACCCGTGTGTTTACTGTGAGGCAGCCCGAGAGGCAGTCAGGCCATTATGAAGAGCCATTACCCACCATCATCTCAACATCAATATATTCTAGCAACCACACCTACAGACATCTCACTGAGAGAAGAGACGCCCGGGCCGTGACCTCCTCCACTCTCCAGTGAACAGAAGTATCACTTCTCCTTTGTGGTGGCTTGAACTTTCCTCTTCATATTTTCTCTGGGGATCTGGTGCTACAGCAGCCCTCACGGGGGCATAAGAGCTCAGTCTCGAATCTTTTTCTCAGCGGACTTCATTCTTTTGACAGGTGCACTCCTCTCAACTCCCTCTCTTCTTCTTCATCTTCGTCTTCCCCCTCTCTCTCTCATCTCCCTCCCCCTCTGTTTCTCTCTCTATTTATATAGACACATTCACTAACTAGAAGGGCCGACTGAACCACTTCACCACTCTCACTCTCTCTCTTTCTCTCCCTCCTTTCATCTTGGCATGAGAATGGAGAGAAAGCATCACTTAACATTGCAGCTCACCACGCAATTACCTGAGTACCTGTTCTCACTGCAATTACCAGTCCAAGACAAATAATTAGTCTGACAAATGACTACGGGGCAGAGCAGCCTTGTTGTGGTTGAGTCGTGTAATTTAGACTTGGAGCGGAGGATGCTGGCGCGGTGTCGGTAATTAGCGACCGGCGAGGTAACTTCACACCCGCAGTGTGTGTGTATGTGTGTGTGTGTGTGTGTGTGTTTTTAAGAGAAAGTGTGTGTGTGTGTGTGTGTGTGTGTGTGTGAGAGAGAGAGAGATTTCGAGTAAGTGCATGCACAATGCACGGGCAAGCAAGATCAAATGTGTTCTTGCATGCACATTACATATATAGTACAGTATGTGTGTGTGTGTGTGTGTGTGTGTGTGTGTGTGTGTGTGTGTTTGTGTGTGTTTATGTGTGTGTTGTCAGCCAGGTCTCTGTTGCACCCCTAAGATCCAGGATCTGTGGCATAAGTCTCCAATGCCCAGTGTGATCTGCAAGACCTGCCAGCATGTGTGTGTGTGTGCAGTCTACCAGCCTGCCAGTGTGTGTGTGTGAGTCTGCGTGTGTGTGTGTCTGCCTGTATGTGTGTGTGTGTGTGTGTGTGTGCCGTCTGCCAGTCTGACATGTACCTCTAGTGGGAAGCTGACATCTCAGTGTCAAAGCCGAAATTAAATAGGCTGCTTTATAAAACCCCTTTGTGTGTGTATGTGCGTGTATGTGTGTATGTGCGTGCATGTGTGTGTGTGTGTGTGCGTGTGTGTGTGTGTGTGTGTGTGTGTATGTGTGTGTGTGCGTGCGTGAGTGGCCATCTCTAGCCTATCAGCATCTGTCTCAGCTGTCTCCTTCAGTCACTCCAGACTGTCACTCCTGACACCACCTATCATAGAGTAGAGGACAGGAGAGGAGAGGAGAGGAGAGGGGAGAGGAAGGAGAGAGGACAGGAGAGAGGGGAGAGGAGAGAGAAGAAGAGAGGGGAGAGTGTGGGGAGGAGAGGAGAGGAGGGAGACAGGAAAGGAGAGGAGAGGAGAGAGGAGTGGAGAGCGGAGAAAGGAGAGAGAATAGACAAACCGCTTCCCCACATGTTGTCTTTACCCAAGAGGCCTTTTAAGAGCAGTCTCTCACTAGGAGATAGAGCCCAGGTGTTCTCTTTTCTTCTCTCCCTGTGTGTGTGTGTGTGTGTGTGTATGTGTGCCTGTGTGTGTGCGTGTGACCTGACCTCTCTATAAGGACCAAGTACAGGTAAATCCTGGGTGAGTTCCCTCGGGCACCTCTCCCCTCCCTTGCGACACACACACACACACACACACACACACACACACACACACACACACACACACACACACACACACACACACACACACACAGCCACCTCCTTTTCAGACTGTAACACAGGTGTGGTTCCAAGCAAAACAGAAATACCAGTAATTAGGTTAGTCTTGTGGTGACTGTGAAGAGCAGCTCTCTGGTGACCTGCCGGGGTGAACGCACACACACACACACACACACACACACACACACACACACACACACACACACACACACACACACACACACACACACACACACACACACACACTACTGCTGGCTAAAGTGCAATACAATACAATTTGAAGTAGAACAATTTGAAACAATAGAAGAGATCCATATAGAACCCTTTTCACATCTATTATGTTCCAGACAGAACCATTTTCATGTCATAAAAGAACAATTTAAGCATTTGAACAGCTCCTTACAACATTGAGAATGGTTATTCTACTGTTACAAATGGTTCTACAGCACTTTTTATTATAATATTCAGGTTACGGCTGAAACACTCAATGTTTTGAGCAACAGTGGATATTGAGAGAATATAATGTATCAAACAGGCCCACTTACCAGATCGTTTCTATTTTAGCTCTTCAGCAGCTCCCACTTGTGAGGCCTGAAACAAATCTCACCCCTCCTTCTCTCTCCTCACTTGCTTGCTATCACTCCTCTCCTTCATTCTCTTGTTCACACATCAACTAAACCACAACACACCCACAGGTGATGGGTCCACCCACATCCAGCCAGCCTGCTCCAACAGCAGAACACCACGCTAGATTCTCCTGGTGGCCAGGGAGACAAAACAGCATGGATTCTTCAGCAGAAGTTCGCTTAAACAGTGAAGAGGGAGGAATAATGTTTACAGAAAGTGTTTCACTTTTATAAACCATTTTATTGTCTCCCGCCCACTGAGAATCTGAGGTTTGTTTGTGTGTTTGTCTCTGTCACGAGTTACACCACAGCCCACCACTGGGGGTGCTAGCCACAGTTCATTTTTCTCACTGCAAATACTGTACATTTTGTTTTATACACAAAAAACAACAACTATACTTTGTGTCTCAGTAAAAGTACAGTCTATTCTACTCAGTGGCCTTTCTACTTTCCAAATCCAGTTCCAAGTACAGTTTAGAGTTTGAGGAGTTTCCTTCCTTGTCTGGTCCTTGATCTACATGTTGGGATTCTCATAGGTTAGTGTAGAGCAGTGGTTCTTAACCTTGTTGGAGGTACTGAACCCCAACAGTTTCATATGCGCATTCACCGAACCCTTCTTAATTGGAAAAATAAAATATGATTTTTTCAAATTCAAAACATAGGTATATATTTTACTGGTGCACAAAATGAACCGTGCATCAACATCACTGTGTTCAAAGAACAAAACCATCAAAACATGATTTTCACACAAAAACAAAAACATAATAATGAATATTTACTGCAAATCAGTGTGACTTCTGCTGTTGCCTTTCAGAGACCAGTTCCGAAATGTGCAGCTTCACCATGGCAAGTGCCACTCTCATGTCATTTTCGCAACAAAGTCTGTTCCTTTCACAATCACACAACGTACCATGACGACAGTCACAAGTCGACTACTGAGCGCACCAAATTCCCTGCAGCACAGATAGGTCAAACGATGTAGAGTGGTCACCTGCAGCCAATGATGGCCAAGCGGGGCGTGTCATCACGAATCATATGAGTCGGGTGTGTGTCTTGACCTCCGCCGAACCCCTGAGACTGACTCACCGAACCCCTGGGGTTCGATCGAACCCAGGTTAAGAACCACTGGTGTAGAGGTTAGGTGCATTGTGGGTACAGTTATTATAGTTATATTTGTTGTATTTCACAGGATAGATTAGACCAGTGTTTCCCAAAGACTGGGTCGTGACACCGTTCGTGTGAGAATTGACGTTTTGCGTAGACAAAACATTTGTCAAGAAGCATGTTTTTGATAGTACTGAATATATATTGTTTTAATAATTATTTACAAGTTTTAAGTATGAAAGGCTAGGGTAACCTACATTCTGTTTTATTGATGAGAGGATATAAAAACAATTAACTCTGCCTAAATGCATTTATTTGGTCTAATTTCTAACACATGCATAAAAGTTGTGATTTATCAAACGTATAGCTCTTTGAAATGGCTGGTTTACCTATTCAAGATAATGTGAGGTGGAGCAGAAATTGTAATGGTAGTAAAATGGTCAGGAACTGAGCACCATTTCTAGTTGATATTGATTGAAATTGAATTATTTATCAAAATGTATCAAAACTGTGATATCTGTTTTTGCAAACAAACTCTTCAAATGTATTTCTAATAATTGTATTTTTGCTGTCAGAAGGCAGTGGTAGAACTGAGGGCAGATTTAAACTGGTCGGCCCAATCAGAGTTCCTCATAAACTGAGCTGTGTGTGAACAGCTCAGCTGCCCATAGGCCGCGTTTCCCAGAGGCATCGTTAAGGCATCGTAGCGCTACGTGCTTCTTAAGAACGTCGTTAGCTCCACCTCTAGGTGGCGATGCGTTTCCCAGAACCTTCTTAAGCCAAGGTATACCTTGGCTACGAAGGCTCTGGGAAACAGCTCCACCCAAGGTACATCGTAAATCGCCCTTACGATGTACCTTCCGAAGATACATCGTTAGCCTTCCTTGGAGCTGAAGCGCTGTTTCCCAGAGCCTTCTTAGCCAAGGTATACCACAGCCAAGGGATACGTTACGAAGGGCGGTCGGACCCCATCGTTAGTGTCCCTTGGCGATGCGCTCCGTTCATCCCGTTATAGTTTTAGCTCGATTCGAGCGAAATTACACTTTGAAAAAGGAGAGTTGCAATACAGCGCACATCTATCTATCCTACCTGCGCGATTCACATCATTAGTGTACACAAAATACAAATAACTTGAATGATGAACAAAATGTTATGGCGCCTACAGAACACATCATGGAAATGTTGTTTTTAAAACTTTTATTGAGCCAAGCAACATATATACGACTATCCATAGCCTAATATAATCCACTTTGTGAACAACAACAACATTTTCTTATGTAAAGGGATAATTTGATGACATGACTTTTCTGGCTGTCTTTATATATTGTCAGACAGATATCCTGGCGAATCGATTAATCCAATGAGGCCATCTAGATGAATAGTCAAATATCCTCACACACGCTCCAGAATATTGTAGAAAGCCTTCCCAGAACTGTGGAGGCTGTTATAGATGCACAGGGGGGACCAACTCCATATGATGCCTATTCATTTAGAATGGGATGTCATGAAAGTTGTAATGTGTAGGTGGCCCAATACTGTTGTCCTTATAGTGAACTTTGCTAACAGAGTCACAGTATTTAGTGATCTTACAAATGCTGTTTGTTACATTGTGTGCCTTCTCCAAAACCTCTACTGTTGTAATGTGGCAAGAAACAACAAATATACAGGATAAAGGGAACTTGTTTAATATTGGTTGGGAAAAAACATGGGCAGGTTTGTTCTTCAGACTTTTGTCCTGTAACAGGCTGTCTTTTTCCGGGGTGGGGTTGTTAGACCCATGCCCAACCCCCAACCTGGAGGGCCAGTTGTTGCTTTTCGTCTGGCCTCTACCCTGAACCTGCCCGGCATGGTTGAACCTGCTGGGGGGTGACCCCCCACCAATATAGCCTTCATGGTCATGGAGGCACACAAGCCTTCCCACCACGACAAGGTAGCAACACGTAGGAAGGATGAGTGGTGTGGTGAGTGTATGTAGTGTGTGTGTGCAGTGTACTGTAGTGGGTGGGCAGTGTGTGGTAAGTGTATGTAGTGTGTGTGGTGAGTGTGTGCAGTGTGTGTGGTAAGTGTATGTAGTGTGTGTGGTGAGTGTGTGTAGTGTGTGTGGTAAGTGTATGTAGTGTGTGTGGTGAGTGTGTGCAGTGTGTCTCAGGCATGCAAGGGAGGAAAATTCAATTAGCGACATTGAATGGAATGCATGCAGTGTGGGAATAGACAGAGTATACAAAATATACACTTGGCCTACCTGGAGTTGGCAGAATGATGGGCACTGATATGGAGGGCCACACAAACTGTGCCTCCGCTAGGGCCTGCTGCCTGTTCTGCAGGTCCAGCCTCTCACGCTGCACACCCAGCCTCTGCCTCCCCACCTCCAGGAGCTCCTCGCTGCAGTCGCACCTCGCATCCGTGGTGTTCAGCTGCCTCTCACGGGGGGAGGGGGGGACGGGACGTCATGGGGTGTGTGGGGGGAGAGCGTGTCGACGGGGTGGAGCAGTCTGACTGCGCTGGGGTCTCCTCTCCAGAGGACTGGGAGGCTTGGGGTGATTCAGCTGAGGGCTGGGAGGCTTGGGGTGATTCAGCTGAGGGCTGGATGTTGGAGGGGCCCTCTCCAGACTCCAAATCAAGGCCACCAGTGATGCCTTGGGAGGCTGTGAGGCCGATGATCGATAGGGCCTTCTCCTCCTCCGGGGTGAGGGAAGGCACGGTGCTCTGCCTCTCGGCGCACTGCCGCCCCCCGGCTTTTGGCCTGACTGGCGAAGTCCTGCCATTTCTTGCTGACGACTGTCCACTCCCTGGGTGGCCCAGGAGTGGAAGCAGCCATCCGCGCTGCAATGCGGATGTCTGTTAACTACGCATACTGTGTGTGTATGTGTGTGTGTGTGTGTGTGTGTGTGTGTGTAGGAACTACAGCGTGGTGAACGTGTGTGTGTGTGTGTAGGAACTACAGCGTGGTGAACGTGTTGTGTGTGTGTGTGTGTGTGTGTGTGTGTGTACGCATACAGCCTTCTTCAATGGGCTATATGCACAACTCCAGTAGGCTACTTCCTGAAATTAGACATGCTTCTTTATTTCCTGTCTACACTATTGGATGAAATGATTATTCAGGTATTCCTGAATAATCATTTCATCCAAAGTGTAGGACAGGAAATAGAGAAGCATGTCTAATTTCAGGAAGTAGCCTACTGGAGTTGTGCATAGGCCCTACTGATAGCCGCCAAACAGGACGGCCTTCGGCTGCTCCACCTCGTCCAGCATGATCACTAGTTATTCTTTGGTGAACGCTATCACACGCTTCCTCTTCATATCTGCCATGTCGCTCAATATGTGCAGTTACCCTTGTTTTTTTTATAGGCCACATGCGCCAACACCGGTGCCTGATAGATTAAATTAGTCATCGTATCCACGCGAATTCTAACGTGGGAATGCTACTGCCACAGGGGCAATTTATATGGGCATTATACCTTTGTTTGTATGATAACTAAATCAGTGGTCATTTTACTATCATCATTGCCTATCATCATGAAAGTATTTTTTCCTGGCCTTTCAAGACATCCTCGACGGGGCTTATATGTCCCGATCCGATCCATGCTCTTTCTTGGATATTTTATTTGATGTAATGTAATTTGATGTATGAATTGGGACTATCACGAGGTCTCGCTTTGACTCTTAAATACATTAGCAGATGAGCTTTCGGTGGATTAGCTTCCTTTTTGGTAATATTTAGACTGAAATCAAATAATTAAGACAGCACGTATTATATTGGCACGTCATTTCTGTGACTTTACGAATGGCCATCGATGTGTGCGGCATCGATTAATTCTTTTTTCAGCACCGCGCCCAGGGACAGCTCCTCTAACGATGTATCTTGGGATGGACCTAACGATGTATCTTCAGGCGCCCGCTAAGGGATAGTCTGGGAAACACTCGTAGCGAAAACTGTCCCTTCGCCAAGGTATACCTTGAGAAGCGTCGTAGCGCGGAGAAGTTCGGCAAATCTGGGAAACGCGGCCCTGAGCTGTTCACACACACACACACACACACACACACACACACACACACACACACACACACACACACACACACACACACACACACACTCACACTCACACACACACACACACACACACACACACACACACACACACACACACACGCACGCACCTCTGGTTAACTAGGACTTCCACATCGAACCACGGCCTGTCCAGACACAACTAGAACTCCTTAGTTCACCTGTCCACCTGTACACACACACACAGTGTCCACCTGTCGTCCCCCCCTCCCCCCTTCCCCACCCGTCTCACTCTCTCTCTCTCACACACACACACACACACACACACACACACACACACACACACACACACACACACACACACACACACACTGTCCCCTGCCCATCCATCTCACGGCTGGCGTTAGGGGTGATTACATCTTTAGGGTTACTGCCCTGCCGCCAGTGCTGCAGACGTAAAGTCGGCCATTAAAAGGTGTATTTATCCTCTCTGAAACAGAGCAGGACAGCAAAGAGGATTGCTTCTACCTCGGGTATGGAGGGAGGGGTGTGTGTGTGTGTGAGTGAGAGTGAGACTGCGGGGGGGACAGGTGGACACCATGTGTGTGTGTAGGTGTGTGTGTGTGGGGGGGGGGGGGCTAAAGGGGATTGAGAGAGTGGTCTGAGTAGAGAAACTAGAGTTGTAAAATACCTTGTTTGAGTCCATCATGACGTTATCTAAACACTGCGTAAACACAGCTTTTACTAGTTATTTTTCTGTGTTAAAACACCATATGTTGATATGAATGTAATTTCCTGCTAGGATGCTGTTGATGTCCGTGATGACATGTTTGTTAGTTATTATTTTTAAACCACTGCACGTGTGTGAGGCGGCATCTCTCCGGTTCTCTCAGATCGGCGATGCCTGATCTGGGGCCGTGGGGCGCGAGGGCGCTCTGGAGTCAACGGGCGTTTAGCCCCTCCCACCAGGCCGCCACCTGTCCCCCGACCCCTCATCCCTCTCTCTCCTCCGTTCAACCTCTCCCCTCTTCTCCTCTCACGCCAACCTCAACCCTCTCTCTCCTCCTCTCAGCCTCCCTCGTCCTCGCCTGTCATCCGTATCCCTCTCCTTTCCTCTCCTCTCTTCTCCGCTCCTCATCCCTCTCTTCACTCTAGAGAAGGAGGATAAGCCTGCATAATGACCCTCACTAGAGATGGGGTTATCTCCAGCGGTCCGCGGAACCTTCGTTGTGACACCGCGCGCCCCGGGGACCGGCGTGCTGACGGCCGAGCCTGACGTGGGGTAAACAGTGCGCTGATGTGGATTTCACGTTCCGACGCTCGGCGCTACGGCCGCGTGCCTCGCCCAATCAGAGCTGTCAAGACGAGAGGGGCTGGCGGGCTCGCTCCGCCCGGGCCGTTTTAGATGCGATGTCGGAGGTGGAGAGGATCGAGGCGACCTCCTGTTGCCCCGCGCTACTGCGCCGCGTTGGGCTCGCCGCTCGCCACATCAGGCTGGTCTGGGATCGTTTACTCTCCCTCACGTCCTCTTCATTACAGTCCCCCTGACACCAGCGGCAGCAGCATCTATCTCAGACACATACACATCTCTCTCTCTCTCCCCCTCCCTCTCTCTCTCCCCCCTTCCTCCCCCTCTCTCTCTCCTTCTCCCCCTCTCTCTCCCTCTCTCTCCCCCTGTCCTCCCCCTCTCTCTCTCCCCCTGTCCTCCCCCCCTCTCTCTCCCCTCTCTCTCCTTCTCCCCCTCTCTCTCCCTCCCCCTTCCCTCCCTCTCTCTCTCCCCCTCTCTTCCCCACCCGCTCCTGACAGTGTTCAGCTAACTCTAATGCTTGGTGATGGGGGCAGCGAGAGCGTTTGGTTCCAGAATAAAACACATCACTTCCCCCGTCAGTCTCCTTCTCAGGGGCCATTTGCTGAAAACGCTGTCCTAATCGGTCTTGTCTCTCTCTCTAATTATCATCCTGGTACTAGAACCTCTCCTCTCTCTTCTTCTCCGTCACTTGCATACACACGCACAAACACCTCCTCTCTTGTTCTCTTTCTGTCCGTGCATTGTGTCTCTTTTGTCTTGTTTTTTGTTCTGCCGTCGTTTTTTTGATTTAGTGGGATTGAAGAAGAACAGGCCTGATTGTATTGCCTGAGGTACCGTTTCCTGGGTTTCCATATCAAAGACCGTAAATAGATACAGTAAGAGCCTTTGAAAGAGGAGAGTGAGATGAGGTCTGTGTGGAAGCAGCAAGAAAGAGGTACAGTGGGCAGGCTTTCTCTCCTGCACGCACACACACACACACACACACACATACACACACACACACACACACACACACACACACACACACACACACACACACACACACAGTGAGCGTGAGAGGGAGTAAAAATAGAGAAAGGGAGAGAGAAAGAGAGAGCAAGAGAGAGAGGAGCCTCTACCAAAACAAAAGGGATTATACGGCTGTTGTTGTGCTCTCTGTGTTTATCCTCCTAGCTCATGGGACCTTGCTCATCCTTCTCTGAATATCAGCGTCAGGGAGGTAGAATGCAGCCGAAAATATAATACACAACCAACCGAGCATCAAGATGACTAGCCCTGCATCAATGTAACTACTTAACATCAATATATATAACCCTGCAACAATACCCCAGCATCAATATAACTAGCCTAACATCACACAACTGCTCCTAGCTGAAACTTTCAGCGAGTAGACTGGGATTCAGCAAAGTCTGTGCCCTGTGGGGCTTCGCTACACTCATACAACTAGGGTTACAACATGTAACTGTCTATTTTGTGGAGCTTTACCCCATAGGGCAAGCTCCTTATTGGCATAAGCGGAGCTACACGGCCGCACCATACACTCTTGCTGAGTCCGTTAACAAAAAAAAGCCAGCCAGGTCACAAGCCAGGGCTCCAAGGTAATGACCATACTGAAGGTTGGCACAACCCAAGCACTGGCCCTTACCTGCTGTGTTCATCTTATCCCAGCTGAGTGCAAGGAAAGGCATGTGAGGGGAGAGCCGGACCGGGAGCGGTAAGGGTCCGGGAGCGGTAACATACCCCAACCGAGCCTCACCCGACGGTCCCGCCCCAGGCCAAGAGACCCAACATGTCCGATGCTGATTCCCGCTGGCAGCTGTGCCCAGCACAGACAGACGACATGGACAAAAGATAGTAGCGGACAAACGGAGACGGTGACGACCAAGTCGCCACCACAGGCACTCCACTAAACAGGGCAACCGACGTGGCCACGCCCCTCGTAGAGTGTGCCCGAACAGCCCCAGGCAGAGGGCGACCCGCAGGCTCATAAGACTTGGAGGTGCGCTCACAAATCCATTGGAAAAGACGCTGTTGGGACAGCAGCGAACCTACCTTCCCAGAACAATGACAAATCATCAACTGGGGATTGGTCCGGACCTCAGCGCCGCACTGAACATAACAAGTTAGCATACGTACGGTATAGGACACTTCCTAGGTCTCTTCCTAGCTCGCATGAGGCGGAGGATAGAAGGCACTCAGCTCCAAGTCCTGCATGCTGAACGCTCTCTGGACCACTTTCGGCAAGAAAGGTGGGTCCATGCACAAAACAGCCTAACTCCCATCACTCATGATGAGAAGGACTGTCAGTGCTCTCTAATCACTGACCCGCTTGCCCGACGTCAAAGAGAGGAGCAACGCGGTCTTGATCGAAACTACTTGAGGGAAACCTGCTCCATTGGTTCAAATGGAGCTCCACAAGAGCGCGTTCTAAACCAAAAGCAGATCCCATGGCGCCGCCGTACTGTAGCTTTACGCACAGGACGATGATGGCGTACGTTGGCCAAAAAAGGGGATTCCCATAGACCATAGTCCTAGCGAACCCCTCATGACACATGGAAATAGTGCACGCACACACTTTATAGCGGATGCCGCTACACCGTCCTCATGATCCACCAGGCGTTGGAGAAACCCCAGAATCGTCTGGACCGAGCGCGCAAAAGCTACCCACTTGCCGGAGTGAACTGTAGCAATGGACACCGTCTGCGCACTCTGAATAGTATTGATCACCGCCTGAGAGCGTCCTCTACCAGACAATCTCCGCCGCTCAATAGCCAAGCCCCCAGTGGCCACCCCAGTATCGGAGGCACGCAAATCCAGCCCTCCACCTGGGACATTCGGCCATTGAGGGATGCTCTCCGATTAAGCAGTGCACGGACCCTTCGTTAGATAGATGGATAGCGATGGATGATCTGACCACAACAGTCAGCGCCGCTAGCGCATACTGTAGCACTTCTCCGCCAGGGACAGAGTGGTCTTGTCCTTGGGGTCAGGCATGGAGGACTTCCTAGCCGAACCCCAGGCGGAGGAGCCAGGCACAAAGATGGCAGTGATATCGGGTTCCAGCGGCGAGGAGCCAATCGTCATTGCTTCATTCCAACTGGCGACTCTGGTAGTTCTCATGAAGGGATGTAGCAGAGCTCTCAGAGAAGCAGGTAGGCCCCATCCTGCCTCCATGAACGTCTCCAGGCTGGGCATAGCCGGGAGGAGACGAGGCGCAGGCTTGGAGGTTGACCCGTAGCAGAGCGGCCAAAACTGAGGCTTTACAACAAGTGCTACCTCAAGTTTGGTTTCAGCTGCAGTGGTGCTGCTACTGCACGTACTGTACACCAGCATGCCTGATCTGCAGGGAGAAGTTGGCAAATGCAGCGCTGGTACCAAGTAAATTAGCAAGGCACTTTGAAAAAAAACATTGTGATAGTTATTTTAGACTGGTCTAGTCCAAAGATTTACCAAGATACGTTCAAAGGTTGAGTCTGTTTTATTGTGGAAAACATTACGAGCGCAAGGACTTCCTGACAAACGCAGCAAAGGTGGTTCAGTCAGAGAAGTGAAGTCAAAGAAGTCATGCCCAGTCTTATATTCAAGCAAAACACAGGTACGTCGCTTTGAGGATGTGATTGGCTAACTCATTGCACGTCATGTGAAATGGCAGGCGTGGCCAAGAGTGTAGACATGTGACAACAAAGAAAACAAAGGTCTGAATCAGGACGAGGAAGACTAAGGTGGGGCCCTTCTGACTTAAACAAAGAGATAAGGAAGAGCTATGCAGAGTGTGTTTACAATTACAAAAGAGGGAGAGTTGAGGTGTTTTACATTTACAAAGGGGAGACTGAACCTGGGGTTTGCGGGGGACTTGGGGGGAGGTGATAAATTACAAAGACAAAGGTTTAAGGTGTTTGGATGTAAATTCCTGGACAATCCCTCATTTGTGCCTGAACAGGCACACAAAAATAAAATCCAAACAGTGTAAACAGTTGCTATGCTATACATGTGGAAAGGAAACAATCTCTCCAATAGGTGGAGCAAAAAAAAAAAAAAATCTCTTTTTTCTTTTTTTTAAATTATTTTCTCTCAACGTGCAAAATCACACACCAAAACCCCTTGCTTCAGAAATTTGACAGGAAACAAGATTAAAAAAAAAGACATGATTATATACTATTTATAGTCTAAGAGCGGACAACCATTCACCAAAAAACAAACTTGATTTAACAAGGCAAAAAAAAGATAAAATGGTTACCAGTGTAAGAGGGGCAAAAAACCTCTTGGTCAATTTAGAGGAAAAACCCAAACTTATTTATCAACTCATGTTTCAACCATTGCAATTCTTGTAAACAAATATGATATTTTTCAGATTATTTCAAAGTTCATTCACTCTTGTGAGGAGGTGACCGGCAAGGTCAGTCTCCGATTGCTCATCAGAGGAGAGGAGAGTGTGGCGGTGACTGTCAAGGTCACTCTTGTTCACAGTGTATCCCAACAGTCATTTAGGTGGCACTTCTCTTTTGGGCAATAGAATGTCATTTGGGGAATGCAAGGCGTCTTCTCTTCTAGATCGCAACTTCAATGTCGCGTTGATTGAATCAGTTATGTTCAATGTTAGTGTGTGCAGGTGTGTGTGCGTGTGTGGTGCATCTTGTGAGGAGGTGACCAGCAAGGTCATTTTTCCTCCGATTCCTCGTCAGAGGAGAGGACAGTGTGATGGCCCATGGTTTTGGCCTCTGAGCCCTCTGGTTCAGCTGCATTCTGATCTCCTGGTGTTTGCGATCCCCTGGTGGACCGTCCTCTGCTGCTTGGACCCGTCGGCAATGGCTTGCATGGGTCCACGAAGTCCTCTCAGATCGCTGTCTGCGTGATGAGTAGAAACTGGTACGGCCCGAGCCACCTCGGCGAGTTCCAGCTCCTTCGTCTGTGGTCGTGGACCAGGACCCAATCCCCAGGAGAGATGTGATGCAGGAACCCCTCCTTAGCCTCAGGAAATGGCGGTCCTCACTCTGTTGGAGACATCTGTTAACATCCTCCGCCACCCCTGTTTTTGAAACATGATCTGGCCCGTGGGCTAGTTTGAAAGCATAATGAAAACATGAACGAGGTAGTACAGGTTTGTCATTAGGCCCTAGATACAGGTTAGTTTGGTGGTGGAAATGTGCACTTAGTCCTTCATTTCTTTTTCTCCGCAGGTGGAGCAGATGCTTGTAGGTCAGAAATGTCTGCCAGGGACAGTGGAGGAATCTTGTCAGGGTCTGTGGATGGTACAGAGAGTATAGAAAGCACAGGGGAGGAAGCAGAGACAGCTGCAGCTTTTGCAGCGAGCTCTCGGAGGGTGAGGAGGGAGTCCCTGTCCTGGTTCAGCAGGGTGAAGGTGCGGTGGGACACCACACAGCCAGGGCGCCAGCAGCACGTACAGGCTCTTGAACTGAACCCGGTCCATCCCTGTACTGCTCCACATAGGGTCGGCCCGGGTCGTTCTGCTGGAGGGCTCACCTCGGCGCTCCCGCTCCCCCAGCACAGGCTGATGAAGTGCTCCGTCTGTGGATCCACAGATGAGAGAGACAAACAGAGACAAAACAGAAGAGCAAAAGGAGAGTCCTCTGGTCTGGTCTCCCTGTTCCCCTCTTTGGTCAGGAACGGTTATTCAAAATCTGTTGGAGATTCTCAGAAACATGGTTAAGCGCAAGCTCCTGCTTTGGGGAAAACATGTTGTTATTCAGTCAGGAAAGCTTAAACAGGGTGACTGTTCAAGTGTCATTTTAGAGCCAGTCTGCAGTAGCCTACAGTGACATCAGGGGCAGCGTTAGAATGACTTCAACACGCCCAGTCCCCAGTCATGATCAAGGCAATTGGATTTGGCTCTAGCATTTCTCTCGCGATTTTATGAAAATAAAATAAAATAACCCACATTCTCGTCTCAACAAAACAACACCCCCTAAGGGTGAAAGCAAAAATTTCCTGAAGTCAGGATAAAAATAGAGATGAGGCAAAGAAAATGACACTAAAATGAACTGGCTTCATTTACAATTAACTAATCAAAAAACTCCATCAAAGCTTCATTTGTATAGCTAAAATTTGTATATCTAAAACCTCCCTCTTCTGCATTTGAGGACAGAGTATTTGGGCACTGCTCCTGTTTCATACTTATCTGTCGCTCACAGTGAGTTGGTGACATGGCGTTGGTCTGCATCTCACGAACCCCAGATCGCCCATCTGTAGGGAAACAGGCCAGTAACCTCCGGTGTACGTGCCCGTCTCCTGGTTCGGCATTCACCCATCACTCCCGGAACGACAGTTGTCTGTAAAAAACCACTCAGAAAAAACACTCAGGCCCGATGAATGTGCCTCAAACTATAAACATGAGATATTTAACATAACCATTTAAAAAATATAATTGGGTTATGAGATGCTGCATTCAGATTAAGACACTAGCAACCCTTATCTATTCCCCCCACTATTATGCACAACCCTTATGTCTTAAGCTACATATCAGAAAGAGAGACAAAACAAACAACAGTTAAACAGACCAACAGCAGGTTCCAATGTCCCCAGGAAGGCATGATCCAGGCTCCTCAAAGACCTGCCGCCCAGGGTCCATAGCACCTGAAAATTAAGACTCAAAACACAGACTGGGTTCAATAGCAGAGGAGAAGGCCTAATGCCAACTCCTCAAAAAACACATTATCATTATATGAATGAAAATTCATACAGTAGAAATGCATAAAACGAACAGCTTATGGCCATTCATTGACTATTGAAACAAAACTCCTGAATCAAACACCTATTCAAAACCCTGTCAGACTTTTGAGTTCGCTCTACATCTATTTTATCCTGTTTATTTACCTTAAAAATTAAAACTCTCTATCTTGGCTAGTTTAAAATCTCCCTTATGGGTTGTTCAAGGGAACTCCAGCAGGTGGCGCTCGACCCCAAAATCGGAGGCTCTTCCTTCCGGCCCTGTTCGGACAAATACCTCGTAGAAAGGGGTGGCTTAACTCGTAGAGAGAAGGGGCGTGGCTAATGGCGCAACAAGTCGAGGGGGGAATCTAATTTTAAAACAGAGTTATTCTGCTGGGGAAATGGCGGAGAGACTGTTTGCTGAATCTCCTTATCTTTCCTTCCTGACCTAAAAAAAAAAAAAAAAAAAAAACTCTCGTTCTACTCTCCCAAATCTTAAAAACAGACCAGTCTAGAGAATCAACAGGCTTCTCCCCAAACCCTCTAGCTGAGCCCGAATCTTAGAATTTAACACTAAAATGTCAGATGTGGATGTAAGAAATCGAAAATGCTTTAGCACATAACGAAATCTGCCACAAACGCCCGCAGAAATATGCTTCAGTGCAACAATCACATCAGGCTAGACGTTTGCAGTAGAATTCCGTTACATCCTCTAGCCATATGTTATTAGCCGGGGTTACATTGACACCTAGTGGTGCTCCCAAAAATGTTGCATGTATGACCCGGAAGTTGTCTTTGGCAGCGCGGGGAAATTTAAAGAAACAAATCCCAAATAATCACGACGCAGCCTAAAAACCCCAAAACAGCAACGAAAGGAAACCTTATAGTTAACTCACGGCGGGAAAGAATACAATTTCGAAGAAACAAACATTAAGACACATTAAAATTCGCTTAGTACTCACCTAGTCAGCGAAGTGCTTTGTTCTCTTCTGGCTCAATGGCAGAACACCGCGAGAGTTTTCCTGCGTCTCCTAGGCAACCAGTTAGCTAGCCTACTGGGAATCTAGCAGAATTTTTAACAGTGTAAAAAGTGTACAAAACAATACTTTACCTGGATCCATGGCGCGCATAACAAACAATAATCAAGAGCCGAGGCTCAAACAGTGAACACATAAGACGAACAACCCCCCGTGCACATGCAAGAGAGAACGTAGCAGACACACGGGAACGCAAACAAACGACCAAACGACGACCAAAAACAGACACTCCGGAGATTAGCTGGTAATCGCACTCACTGCGAACTTCAACCCATTTGGAAATCGCACTCACTGCGAACTTCAACCCTGTGGGAATCGCACTATCTGCGAACTTCAACCCTGTGGGAATCGCACTATCTGCGAACTTCAACCCTGTGGGAATCGCACTATCTGCGAACTTCAACCCTGTGGAAATCCGATATCTGCGAACTTCAACCCTGTGGGAATCGCACTATCTGCGAACTTCAACCCTGTGGAAATCGCACTATCTGCGAACTTCATTAGGTTCCCTTCTGTGCTAATTCTGGAACATCGAGCTAAAGCAACCCAAAACGTTATCCTAGAAGTGCACTTTCACTTCTTAACTACAGCCGAGCCGACAAACAATCTAAACTGTAGTCTACATCAACTGTAAGGGAGCGAGTCCCAACCCCAAAATTACACCTCTTCTGAAGAGAACCCCCGGTAGCCTAAACAAGGACGAAGTCAAAACGACAATACGATATAATTATGTATATTGCTGTCCACATCTCCTTGGATAGTTACTTACTTAATACCCACGCTGGGGTTTCCTGTTTTCAACCAATCCAGACCAACACAACTGAACCAAATCAAGGCAAATACAACTCAGAACCACAAGAGGGTTCGTTTAAACGTACCTGTGCGCTTCAAGAATCCAGTGGTAGAACTGAGGAAATAATCTCGGCTGGCGCTCTAGCGCAAGAGAGAAAATTGATTTTCCAACGCCCACTATGGACCGACACGTCTGCCGATCAGTCCTATCCACTGGAATCCCGAAGCAAACGCAGGCAGTGCTCCCATTCCCGTTCGCCAAACTGTGATAGTTATTTTAGACTGGTCTAGTCCAAAGATTTACCAAGATACGTTCAAAGGTTGAGTCTGTTTTATTGTGGAAAACATTACGAGCGCAAGGACTTCCTGACAAACGCAGCAAAGGTGGTTCAGTCAGAGAAGTGAAGTCAAAGAAGTCATGCCCAGTCTTATATTCAAGCAAAACACAGGTACGTCGCTTTGAGGATGTGATTGGCTAACTCATTGCACGTCATGTGAAATGGCAGGCGTGGCCAAGAGTGTAGACATGTGACAACAAAGAAAACAAAGGTCTGAATCAGGACGAGGAAGACTAAGGTGGGGCCCTTCTGACTTAAACAAAGAGATAAGGAAGAGCTATGCAGAGTGTGTTTACAATTACAAAAGAGGGAGAGTTGAGGTGTTTTACATTTACAAAGGGGAGACTGAACCTGGGGTTTGCGGGGGACTTGGGGGGAGGTGATAAATTACAAAGACAAAGGTTTAAGGTGTTTGGATGTAAATTCCTGGACAACATCCAGCATACAGTTCCAAAGACATATTTTAAGAGACTGAAATCACAAAATGAGACACAGAGTGAACGTATTTCAACTGTAGTGGCCGAGTTGGTTGCCAAAGCTAAAAAGCCACACACCTTATTACCATTATCATATAAGGTGCTGAGAGTGAAAACTAAGAATGTAATTTAGGGGAGCTGTGGATGAAAAAAGTATGTAAAGGGATGCCCTGAGCCTGAAAAGTTTGAGAATAATGACTTGAAAAGTTGTATTTGGAACCTTTTTTCATGTTTCTTTTACAGTTACAACACTTAGAGTGTAGAATTTGTCTTTTATTACAGCAGGTGTGTGTAAGGATCAAGAAGATCAAAGGAGATGAAGAGGAGAGCAGAGGAAGAGGAGAGATAACAGAGGAGAGAGAAGGAGAGGAAGAGGAGATGAGAATAGAGGAAGTGGAGAGGAGAGATAGATGGCTCAGAGAGGACAGATGGAGCTGATTGGAACTCATAAACCCATTAAGGCAGAGCCTGAGCAGGTGCAGTGTGTATCATGCTGCTGATGCAGGTGCAGCTATTCTGACTGCCGAGTACGTCATCTAAACAATGCCTCAGTAACAACAACCACCACACTTTGGTTCCTATCTGGGAAAGCCGGCCCCTTAAAATAGCATTTAAGAGCTCTAATCTGTGCGATATTCATTGCGTTACTTAAAACCAACCTTAACTTTAGATTAACCGATCGTTCTTCCTCTCCTATTCTATTTGTCTTTTTTTCTTTCTTGCATTTCCTCTTCTAATTGCACCGTCATTCATCAATGGTGATGAATAGGTGCTGTGGCACGCCTGCCTCATTTTACTCTCAATTAAGCTGTTTGATGCATGTTCTCATCAGCCAGGATGCATTGGCCTGGTTTACTGGAGGCGCTATTAGTGGATGCTGTAATTAGAATCCTACCACCGAGAACCCCCCCCCACCCCCCCCGCACCACTCCACCACCTCCAGGGTCCCCCCCTCTCTCTCCATCCCCCATCCCTCAATCCCAGGCCTCTTTTAATGGCTTCCAAATAATGAAGAGAAGGAGGGATGAGGAGGGAGAGGAGGCGATGAACGGGCGTTAATCATCCCCCTCTCCGGAGTTTTTTTTTCCCTTCTTTTTTTCTCTTCTTCTCTCTGGGAGAATTATGTCTTGTAACATCAAGAACTCCCCAATAATCTAGACAGGCCTGCATTGTGCTACGGTCCTCAGCTCCTCCCAGTATCTTCTTATCGCTGAGATGTTCGCTGCGAGTCTTTATCTCCTTTCACACTCTAACCGGAACCGCCTGCCAGCCCAGATCTGTTTGCCAGCTGCTAAATGTGGCTCTTTATCGGAGATATCAGTCTAAGTTGGAGGCATTAGCCCCGCACTCTTTGAGAAGACACTCTAAAGCCAGGCTGATTACACGGTTGTTGCCGTGGTGATGGCTGCCTCAGCATCACTAGACATCTCTTGCTCTGCTCTCCCAGAACAAGCCAGAGAGCAAGCGGCCGACTCTGACTCTGATTTCGATTCTGACTGACTCTGATTCTGACTGATACTTACTCTGTCTCTGACTCCCTTCTACACTTCAAGAGATTTCTGGGGAAAATCTCCAGGGGCACTACGCAAAGAGGTTGGCCTCAGACAGAAAGAGAGAGAGAGAGAGAGAGAGAGAGAGAGAGATAATAGGGTAATAAAGAAGAAAGAGAGTAGATACACAGAGTGAAGGCTAGAAAGAGCGGCAAAAAAAGAGAGGGAATCAGAGAGAGCAGCGAGCGCAGACATGGCCATGGTCTTTGTAATCGTATGCAAGCTGTGAGCGCGTTGTCAGTGGCCGTTTCTAGCCTTGGTGTCTGCCTGGCGCAGGGCTCCCAGGGGCCCCCAGCACAGGGCTCTTGTTCCAGCTAATTGGGCCTGTTAGGGTCAGCAATTATCCTGCTGCTACTGACGCATGGTGACAGAACAGCCATCACAGCTCTGTCACTCATCTGAGGCAGGCGTAGAGAAAGAGAGAGAGAGAGAGAGAGAGAGAGAGAGAGAGAGCGAGAGAGAAGGAAAGAAATTAACAGAGAGACAGAATGAATGAAGAAGAGAGAGAGGGAGTGGGAGGGGGGGAGAAATGGGGGAGAGAAAGACAGATATAGAAAAAGAAAGGGTAGCTCAGACAACCAACAGACAACAGAAGATGACTGGTCTCCAGAATGTATTGCACTGAGCTTGCACGTGTGTGTGTGTGTGTGTGTGTGTGTGTGTGTGTGTGTGTGTGTGTGTGTGTGTGTGTGTGCGTGTGTGTGTGTGTGTGTTTGTGTGTGAGAGTGAGGCAACATAGATTCCCCACTCTAGTCATTGCTGAGAGGACTTGAAGTAAAACAGCCTAATCTGTGTCAAATAATATGGTTTCCCTGGTGCATGCAGCTTAAGGCTTCACCCCACACTAACCCCCAACAGCAAACATTAACCAAGCACAACTAAGTGTATTACAAACAGCAGGAATACAACGTACTGGTACTGTAGGTAACACCAAGACTCTGTGGCAGTGGAGTGCACTTTCACTTGCAGTGAAGTGTGCTGTGTGTGTTCACAGTTTGCGGGGTGTGTGTGTGTGTGTGTGTGTGTGTGTGTGTGTGTGTGTGTGAGTGTTTTCTCATCTGTCTATCTGTCTCACATTCTGTCTTGGTCTTGGCTGTATTTGACTGTATGGTGTGTTACAGTATGTGTCAGTGACAATGACACACACACGAACATACGAGCACACATACAAATACTGTACACACACACATCGCATTCAGACAGAGACATTTGCTGCTGTGTGTGTATTGTGTGTGTGTGTGTGTGTGTGTGTGTGTGTGTGTGTGTGTGTGTGTGTGTGTGCGTGTGTGTGAAGACGTGTTGCGGTGCTGCTCAGTCATCCGTTGCAGGTGCTCCGAGCTGTCAAGTGTCACCGCCAAAACTCGTCCAGATGTTGAGGAGGCCTCCTAATGAATCTGACTCCAGGTCATAAACAGACATTTCTCTCTCACACACACACACGCACGCACACACACACACACACACACACACACACACACACACACACACAGCTGTCTTATCAGAATGCTGTTCAGCAGCATTGACGTCACACTACTGCAGCACTAGGAGTGATTTTCTGTGTGTGAGTGTGTGTGTGTGTGTGTGTGCGTGTGTGTGTGACTCCTATAACACCTCCAGGTCAATGTATCAATTCTGTCCAATTAGTCACAGTAACATCAGCCACCCGGGGAGCTGAACTGAGCAGGTGAAATGTTGATACAGAAGAGGGGGAGAGAGAAGAGGAGAGAAACAAAGAGGAGAGAGAACAGAGAGAAAGAAGTGATAGAGCAGAGAAAAGAGGAGAGTGAACCGAAAAAAGAGGAGAGAGAGAACAGAGAAGAGAGGCGAGAGAGAAACCTCTTTCTTATTGGGTGCAGAGGGCGGCTGCAGACTGTGAATATGTGTGAGTGTGTGTGTGTGCGTGTGTGTGTTTGACGTGCCCTGAGCCCCCCTGTGTGTGGGTGTCTTTAAGTCTACCTGTGCGCATGTGTGTGTGTGTGCCTGTCTGTCTGTGTGACGAGCAGGGGGCTGTGGGAGACTGATGTGTGGGACAGGCTGGTGCAGGGGACACTCAGGATGGCACCAGAACAACCTGGATCAGGGGAGAGGTGCCACTCCCGCGCCCGCCGGAGCGAGACGCACAGGAGCCGGCCTGACAGGCCGCCTCTCACAGGGAACACAGGCACGCGTTTGTTTAGATCTAGACACACCCCCTCCCTCCCACACACACACACACACAGAGGAGGAAGAAGAGAGAGAGAGAGGGAGAGAGAGGGAGAGGAAGAGAGATGGTGAGAGTGAGAGAGGGTGAGAGTGAGAGGAAGCAAGAGAGAGAGAGAGGGGGGGGGGGGGGGGGGTTGGGACTGATTTGTGGATATTTGAAGAACTCAATGTCGCAGTGAAGCCTGATAAAGAATAGACGTACAGTATAGAACTGTGGCATTAATACTGTGCATGAGCCCTGACCCTACACACACACACACACACACACACACACACACACACACACACACACACACACACACACACACACACACAGAGATGAGCCCTGACCCTACACACACACACACACAGAGAGATGAGCCCTGACCCTACACACACACACACACAGAGATGAGCCCTGACCCTACACACACACACACACACACACAGAGATGAGCCCTGACCCTACACACACACACACACACACACACACAGAGAGATGAGCCCTGACCCTACACACACACACACAGAGAGATGAGACGCCCGGCATGAAGGTATGAAAGGACGTCCAGTAAAACCATGATTAGGACCGCATGTGTAGACTGACTTACTGTATTCATTTAACTTGAACACATTATTTCCCTCCATTTTGGAGATCTTGACATCAGCGGCTTGGCTCTGACAGTTCCGCTGCTTCATCTTACTGTAATACGATTTATTTCTTTTCCATCGTGGTAGATTTGCCAGATAGGCTGTGTTTTGCTCCAGAGTGGTGCTTCTGTAGTCTGGAAGACCTCATCTGATATGAAGTCTTAGAGGAGGGTGGGCGGGAGACATGGCACCCAACTCCTAACGCTGGTACGATAAATCTGGCGGCCTAGCTCCGGCATCATCTGTTTTTATGTCTTTATGGCTGAAGTTCATTTTTCCTGAAAGTGACGTGAGGACCAGAGTTAAAGAGAGAAAGAGAGAGAGAGAGAGAGAGAGAGAGCGAGAGAGAGAGAGAGAGAGAGAGACGCCGGCGCTTGTCTCGCACAGCGCCTAGCTACGCCAGAAACGCCGCCATCGCTCACGTGGAGCGGGAGGAAATTAATCAAAGCTGAGGAGTGATCCCCCCCCCCCCCCCCTCCACACACACACCCCCACCCCGGCACCCTGGGAGAATAAACATCAATAAACATTACTTAATACCCCAGAACACAAACCCCACAAGCCTCCACTTCACTTAACTGGTGGAGAACAGCCTACAGCAGCACTGTTTTACACCAAATTACATACTCTGAAACTTTGAGGAGGCAGCTAGTCTCTACCCTTGAGAAAGAAATTAAATTAGCCCCAATATAAGTGTTTTATACGGGGGAAAAGACCAACGGAAAAAGCTGTATTTCTTCCTTAAAGTTGGAGTAGGCAAGGAAGCCATTAGAAGGCAGACGAGGACGGCAGGTAATCTGGTTAGGAGGATGCACGTGCAGCTCAGGGTGCTATCACACTAAGAATGGATTACACAATAATACTAACATCATTTTCCTACACCTTCCAATACAAACACTACAATAACTGAATCCATCTCTCAATTTATTTCAATTCAAGGTTGCTTTTTGCACTGACAAACAGATTCATTGACAGCGATGATTAACTGACCAAAATGTAATTGTTAGTACAGTATAAACATGATATCCCTCTGCCCTCCTCTGACTCCTGAGCAGTCTGTTGACTACAAGCGACTACAGCGTGTCTAACTGTATACAGTACAGTATGTCACTGTAGACTGGTGCTGACTGGAGACTTGATTGACGTGTGAAGCTGCTAGAGGTGTCAATACTACTGAACTGCTGATACTGCAGCACTAACCTAGATCACTGTCTCCGGGTAGATAATACAGCTACGAAAGAGGGGGGGGGGGGGCAGAGAGAAAGAGAGAGAGAGAGAGAGAGAGAGAGAGAGAGAGGTAGCAAAGACTTTAGGAACGTAGAATGATGCCGTAAACCACAAACTATTGTCATAACATGATGATAGAGGATACCCTGGCCCCCCGGAT
>NC_140243.1:21989100-21991600 GCF_949987555.1 Borostomias antarcticus | reverse complement strand
CAATGGAGTACAACGAGTTGACAATTCTGTCTGATTGATTTGAAAACAACTGTCAAATACAACAGTAGAGGGCGCTGTGCTACCATTACAGATGCCCGCTGTCACATGACTAGCAGCGTTCGCTCTCAGGCCTGGGTTGCAAGGCAACATTTCACCCCCGTTTATGGGACTTTTGGTTCCCATTTGCACCTCGCAGTTACATGAAAATCGTACTACTTTCACCAAACATACAACAACCATCTCTTCACGCTGTAAACCTCCGCACACCGCAGCGCGGATGAATTTCGCAGAGGTTTATGAGATGGTTGTTGTATGTTCGGTGAAAGTAGTACTGTTTACAAGTTAGCTGTTGTTTCGAAATGCAGAGGCGAAAGGGCCTATGGTGTTTACAGGACGACTTCAGAGCTTGGTAAGCATAAACCATGTAATTCCTGAACTTGAAATCCACGTATATCATACTTTTTCGAGTTTTTCGAGTGTTCCCATAGCTAGCAACGAGCCAGGGTGCGCGCGCCGACGTTATTGACACAGAACTCTGTACTGCACAAAACAGAAATATTTTAACCTGTACTAGTCAGATACATGCCAGGGAAGCCAGGAATAAGGCTAAACATGAAATTCTGTGTACTTATCCTTTAAGACTGATGACTGATTTGCTTCCATACATAGCCGCGGGAACCTATTTTGAGAGTGCTGCTGACAAAAGTCTCAAAGTCCAGCCCAATCTCTAGAATGTATGGTTGCACATTGTAAAAAGTAGGCCTATCTTTATTTCATTTTGTTAGGATATTCTATTCGATTTGGTTATGTTCTGCTATTTTAATATGATTATCTATATTATTATTGTATGCATTAGAATAGTAAAAATGCAATCTCCAAAAACAGCAGCAGCATTATATAATTTAGACAAATCTCCAAAGACCAGACTTCACAGACTATACATTTTTGCAAAGACTGGGATCATGCAGGTCCTTTGCATTAAGACTAAAAGCTTCAGATAATATTAAACATATTTGATTTTACCAGAACATCAAGAGAAAAAAGACTGATTTAAGACTCAGATTGCCATCTCAAACGGGGAGTGGTATCGGACTCTAGCAAAACATGATTTTATTCAGACATTGGAAAGTGCATTTATTTAAATCATTTGGATGGATGGACAAAATGAGAGGTTATTATGGAATATGATCCAGGGTAGAACAAGTGGAAGCGCCTCTAGCAGGCCTACATTAAAAGAAACAACAACAACAACAATAATAATCATAATCATAATAATACAACTTATGTTGAATAACGAATTGTTCTCAAAACGTTTCCGTATAACCCAGTCAAGACAAGATGAAGCGAGCAAAACGGAGTTTGGACATGAATGAAGTGCGCTGATAAATGTGCAACACTTTTTTAAAACTTACTGTAGCAGCTGTACAATGACAATGCAGGCAGCAGAACCACATACGTAGTAAACATCCACAAGCCACATTTCATCTCAGACTGAGTGTAGCCTATTTTTATAAGTTATTGTCTAGTCTCGTTATGGCTCAAGCCATGTTTTTTCCCCATAACCTTACTGCAATGGATATAAAGTCTATCCGTGGAACACGTTTTCAAATTCATACCTACCAAAACAGAATGACCAGCTAACATTAGCCAAATTAAGAAACTTGCTGCTTGACCTTGCAACTTTATCTGACAACGGGTGAGTGAAAATGTATCCTTCTCTTACCGCCTCGCTTTAGGCATTGCCAGTGGTCGCATCAGATTATTGCGGCGTCTCCTGTGATTCACTCATCAACATAACAATATGCTAATGCAGATGACGTGCATGTTTTTTTCCCCTCCAAATAATAACGAGTAACTTCGTTACTAACGTATCTGTATTCGGGCACACTCATGTGGAACACACACGGAACACACGCATGCTATAATTAACTATTCACGCTGACAGGATGCATTGTGGGAGACTGGCTGACCACTTAAACTGCACTGTGGGATACATGACTGGAGAACATACATTGACGTAGGATCAATCTCTGCATTACGACCTCGCCCACCAGTAAACACTTCCTGTTTTTTAGTGTTGCAATGTCATCGTTATCACATCGCAACCTATCGATCAATATACAGTATTCAGATCATCTCTATCTTTTCTGTATAGATTATATAGAAAAGAGAGGGGAGGAGAGAAGAGGAGGAGAGAGGGGAAGAGAAGAGAGGGGAGGAGAGAAGAGGAGGAGAGAGGGGAAGAGAAGTGAGGGGAGGAGCAGATGTTGATCTGTACACAGAGCAGCACAGCATCTACCTGAAGAGACCCAGATGAAGATGTCTGACTCCCAGGATCTTGACACGGCAGTTTGAAGAGAGGCATTCATATTTCATCAAAACCGCCGCTACACACAGAAACAAACTACACACCACATCGACACTGCAGCCTCTCACTCTCTCACACTGGAGACCTGGAGGAGAGATGCGCTGGATTATCAGAGAGAGAGAGAGACTGACA
>NC_140243.1:21944100-21984100 GCF_949987555.1 Borostomias antarcticus | reverse complement strand
CCGTCTACAGAGACGTCTCAAAAGGAATGGCCAACCTAGTTTAGCTTAGCCTAGCCCAGCCCAAATTAGCCTAGCCCAACCTAATTTAGCCTAGCCCAGCCTAACTTAGCCTAGCCCAGCCCGTTTGATCATCACAACAGTTCATGGGCAGAGGTCTGAGCACCATTTGTAGTTGTACTGTAAGAAACATGACCATTTAAACATTTCCCAAGTTTCATAATTTCTAACCCCTCAACCTACAAGTTTTGGCCTGATGAGACCTTATTGTCAACAATGCGGTAAACACACTAGCATGACCCAAGACATGGTTCAATATGTGCAGGTTTATTTGGCGATATTGAAATGTCAACTATTATAAAAAAGAAAAGAAAAGAATGTACAGTCTTCATATACTCGTATTGTTCAGATTTTAACACGTTTGAATTTTTACAACTTTTCAAACATATTTATTGCCACAAGAATAATCACAGATTTCAATAATAATCAAGACTACAAGACTAGATGACATTAATCAACACCGTGGCATAAATCTTACAAGGATAACAAGAACTTAGAATTCTGAATAGCAGTAGTGGGATTATACCATCCTGCTCAGGGTTAAATAACTAGAATGTTACATATACTGTAACTGTTTTTGTTTTACTATGCCATAGGTCTACTGAGCTGAGTGCTCCTTGTTGTACTGGCCTGTGGCCTTCTTTGAGGCCTTGATGAGCGCTGGGGAGGGCTCCCACTTGAAGCATGGCTCCAGGTTAGCCATCTTGATGGTCATGATTGAGGACAGGGTTCCAGGGCCAGTCTGGTCTTGATCTTGTTGAGCCCCACCATGGAAAACACTCGCTCTGCGTCTGCATTGGAGTGGGGCAGAACCAGGGCCAGCTTTGCGATGCTGCTGAGCCTCTTGAACTGGCTAACCCCCGTCACCTTTGAAGATTGAACTGTGTAAATACTCTACAATAGGCCTCAAGCACAGCAGGCATTTTGGAATATTGAGGTTGCTTCTAATTGGTTCACAGGCAAAAATTGTGTAAGCTTCAAATACTCTGCACAGAGTTCCATTTATTTATTTAATTAATATTCTTTGTAGAAGTGTAATGGCCATGCGTCATGAAATCATTCAATCCGGAGCAGGCAACGTTTGATGGGCTGCCCAAGCTGACTCTAATAGGTTTAAATCATGGATGTATTATCGATAGCAATCAGCGACATGCATGCAAGTCCAGGGATGGCGCAAATTATTATTATTATTATTTTTTTGTTTGTGAAATTCCATTGCGGCGTTTGTGCGTGTGACGAGGCTCGATCCCGTGTGTCTCACGGCCAATGCGTGAGAGTTGGCAACCCTGCATTTGCGGCCCGCCCCACCACTCCATCCGGCCCGCGACATGATGTCAGAAATATAATGTAATCCGGCCCGCAAAATAATTTATTGTAAACGGCCCTGGCGGCAGGCATACAATGCGAAATTCAAGTCGCTCAAATGTGGGGCGAAATTCTGTTTCTGCACGCGACTATGAACAATGAACGGAATGCAGCTAGCCACCGAGAGGCTGTTTTCATGGTTAACTAACGTTAGGAACACAGAGTTTCAAGAAATATTTATATATTTTTTGTGGAGTTCAATGGAAATGCTACCTGTCTGATATGCAAGAAAAAAGTCACCGTTCTAAAGGAATATAATGACAAGAGCTATTCATTAGGCTACTAAACATGGAGAACAGTCAGTGTCATAGGGAGACGAGAGGAAAAAACGAGCCACACAGCTGAGAGGGCTAACGCCTCAGCAGGCTTTCAAGATAAGTGTCTGGCAAGAAATAGAGTAGTAGCCTACAAATGTATTCAAGTGTTTGGTAAGAAATGGAAACAAACTTGAACTTTAATAAATGCAAGTACAGGTCCAGGGCAGGCTTACAGTAGTGATGCATCTTGCAGCTAAAACAGAGTAAAGTACAAATGTAGGCTATTCAAGATAAAATAAAAGTAAGGAAAAAAGATTTGCAGCACTAACTGTTAAAATATATTAAAATGAATGGAAACTGGTTTGAATTTGTATGATGAAAATGTTAGTTATGGAATAGTCTTGCAACATTTAGAGATTGAGTTGTGAGTCTAGTTATGGAAATGAAAAATTACATTTTCTGAAATATTGCACTTTCTTATAGTTAGTAGTAGTTGAAGTTGACATTGAAGTGGCCCTCCTATGAGTTGACGATACCAACAGTGGCCCCAAGCCAATTTGAGTTGGAGACCCCTGCTCTACAGACCACACCCATTCATCTGCCCCTTCCTCTCTAACTCTCTCTCTCTGCCTTTGTCTCCTGTCTCTTTTCCTCTCTGTTTCACTATCTCTGTCTTCCCTTCACTCCCTCTCTGCCCAACCCCCTCTCAATCCCCTCTCTCTATCTTCTATCCATCCACCTCCGTCTGCATGTCATGGGGGCGGTAGCAGGATTACATTATGAGCTGAGATGGTGTGTTGTGTTAGTCGCCAGGACGCCCCTAATGTCCCTGCCCACAAGCTGGTGGCCCATAATGAGCTAAAACCACATGCTCACAGAGCACAATAAGGCAACCCATTGCAACACACACACACACACACATGCGTACCGCACGTGCCCCCACACACACACACTCAAACTCTTTGCGCCGTCCTGTCTCGTCCCTGCACCCTGTCCAATGTTGTCTCCATCAGTGTTGTGCACCATTGACCAAAGCAAATTCCTAGTATGTTGAAGAGGTACATGGCGATGAATGAATTCTGATTCTGGTTCTGATTCTGGTAGCTCCACCACATGCCCTTCTGTTGTTCTGAGGCATGCAAGTGCTTGTGTACCCTTCACTCTCAGAGCGAAGCCATCCAAGACCTGCAATTAATAAACCTAATTGGTCTTGAAGAACACCCCTCCCCCCCCCCCCCATACACACACACACAAATACTCGCACTCCCATCTGCCTCCCTCCCCCCTCCCCCCTCCCCCCTCCTGCCTGCCTCCACCCTCCTCACCCCCCCTTGCCGGCCCTCTCCTCCTCGCCTTTCCCCTTGGCGCAGTACCCCTCCAGCCTTAACCCAACCCCCAAAAAGACAGGGCTTTGATGAGGTGCCAAAGTGCTGCTGTAACACACACTCACACACACCACAACTCAGTACTTACAGTATCTGTGCGTGTGTGTGAGTGTGTGTTTGTGTATTTAATATTAGCATGTGCATTTTTGCCATGTTTGTGTTCACACTGTTTGTGTGTGTGTGTGTGTGTGTATGCATGTGTGTGTGTGTGTGTGTGTGTGTGTGTGTGTGGGGGGGGGGGGTAATAGCTTATCTGTGTTTCTGCCTGCCAGAGGGAATGTGTGTGTGTGTGTGTGTGTGTGTGTGTGTGTGTGTGTGTGTGTGTGTGTGTGTGTGCGCGCGGCACGGCAGCTGCAAAGGGCCTCTTCGACGCTGGCTGACGAGAAGTGACAGCTCTCTACGTCTCTGGCTGGCTCTGACAGCTGACAGATGGATAGCACTCACACACACTGCAGGAAAAAAGAGCAAAGTAGGGAGGGGGAGCGAGAGAGAGAGAGAGCAAGAGCCCCAGGATGATTTTCCAGCTTTGCTCTCTGTTGGCAGGGCCAACGTATGATTGAGAGCTAGTGCGAATAATAAACCCCACTCTACCAGCCTGCTCAGTGCCAAGCTTTCTCTCCTTCTCTATCTCTCTCTCTCTCTCTAAACCTCTCTGTCTTTACCTTCATCCTATCCTCTTCTCCATCTGTGTGAAGTTGCAGTAAAATGCATTAAAAACGGTGTCATTGTTCCACAAGTGTTGTACCAGTATCCATCACCAGAGGGGCGCTACCACAATTAATTTTTCCACTGCCAAGTACATTTTGCTTTGTGCATAAAAAACGCTGCTTTGTGTCTCTGTAAAAGTATGGTTTAGTACACTAGCTCACTAAGTCTAGCTTGAGGTATTTAGTAGGGCTGCGTATCGACTCGAATTTCAAGAATCGATTCGATTCCGATTCACAAGGTTCAGAATCGATTATCACGATTCGATTTGATTCGATTTGATTCAATATCGATTTGGTTAGTGTTACTAAAACCTGTTTTGTTTTTTTAGCTGTAACCTTAATTACAAGACTGCCAATTTATGCAACACATCAATATTAGGGCTGGGTATCGATACTGATTTCCAAAAATGCATGAATGAATGAATCATTGAATGAATGAATGAATGAATGAATGCACTATTCATTCCTTCATTTATTCATTCATTCATTAAATAAAAGATCGATTTTGAGATTCATGAATCCTCTAGGGGATCAAATGATTCAGAATCGAAGAATCGATTTTTTAAACCCAGCCCTAGTATTTAGTAGCTCTTTTGGTGCTTGTTTTAGCCACAGGTTTGTGCAGGGTTGGTGTTAGCTAACTAGCTAGCCTTCCCTCGGCAAATGCGAAGCTGGTGTTTGCGCTAAGCGTGCATACAGTATCATAAGCTAACATGATATCATTGCTTTGTGCTTGTAGTGTTGCCATACACCAGCAGTAGCGATAGACTTGGCTTGTGTAAGATGTACCCCTGTATTTATTATTATTATTATTATTATTCATTCATTTTATGGAAGAAAACAAAATCTACATATGTATGTAATATACTATCTGTTTTAGTATGCAGTGTGATGATTTATGTAGTTTTGTCCGCTGATGATACGTTTCTGAAAATATCTCCAACATTTCTTGCTGGTTTTAATGATTAGCAGTGTCATTGTCTACCACCATTTTTGATTGCACTTTGATCAATAACAGCCATGGCGTAGGAATGAGTTTGACATTGGGGAGAACACATTTGCCACAGAAAGGATGAAAAAATAATAAAAAAAACATTACCATTATTCTGTGCACCTTTTTTGCTGTTGTTTTTACCATTATCTGGAGGTACTATAAGCAGGAGCAGTCAATATTGAGTCAGTCACGACATGATCAGTGCAATCTTTGGGTTAAATACAACCCACTTCTCCTTTTTCAGAATGAAGAAAATGGCTGGCGCTGTCTGCTATGCGGAGTTGTATAGCAGTTGAAGAAGACTATCTCGAAAAATAATGACGATGCCACAAAAACCGGCTAAAAAGATCACTTAACGGTAGCGCCAAGCTTTCAAAACCCATCATTTGTTAGAATAGGCATTTCTGCTTTGGTGAGTGGCTTTGAAATGTTTATTTGACACTTTTAAATATGAGCGCCAAGCGCCACCAACTTGGTGACTATTTAAAAGTCAAAATTTCCTATGTTGGTAGAAAGGACTGTGGTAGCAGATGCTACGTCATCAGCGCACTAATAGTTCCTGAGAAGGACTAGCAACCAGCCAACTACCATTCTGGTAAGCTAGCTGCAGATAACGTTAGCTACCATTAACTAGACAGCTAGCTACAGTGCTAGCAACCAGCCAACTACTGTTCTGGTAAGCTATCTGCTAGATAACATTAGCTACCATTAAAGGAGTAGTAAAGGGAAAATGCATGTTTATCCCTGTTTTAAGGTTACTTATGAATGATTTTTCACGGTGCCCACCCACATCCATTGTATGACCAAAACGGTGGTAGAGCAATTATCAGACTTTCTCAAAAGTGCTAGTTTTGTCAACATTTTGATCTGAACCATTGTATATGATCATAAGTAACCTTAAAACAGGGCTTAACATGCATTTTCCCTTTACTACTCCTTTAACTAGACAGCTACTACAGTTCTAGTAAGCTAGCTTTCGCTAGCCAGCCTCAACCACTGCACTGTTCTAGTGAGGTGGCTACTGTTAGCTAGCTTGCCAGCTGGCACACTTGCAAATACTTCCTGTCCAAATAAATACATAAAAATCCAGTAGCAGCAGCCAGGACACGGTTCCATTCTCATGAATGCTTAAATTATAATGTGCTATGCTAGATAGCCGTCCTGTTGACATGTCTTTTTAAAACCTTTATGTGCTGCTACTCACAGAATCAGCTGTGGCCCCCTCTGATCTAGACACCCACCCCCAGCCCCCAGAAGATGCTTTAGATGGTGAGTGAGTGACTGGTAGAGACTGGTTGGATATTAAACTTATTACTAAACTACTGTACTGCTATGAATAGCAAAATGTAGATGTAAGTTAACCCAGGTTAAGATAGCCTACATATGAAACAGTTACATTCGCCTACATAAAGAAATTCATGGTTAATAAATAAATAGTGTTAAGTTAATTAATAGAAATTCATATAGAGTTTATTTATTTTTAAAACCTTTATGTCTTGCTACTCACAGAATCAGCTGTGGCCTCGTCTGACCTAGACACCCACCCCCAGCCCCCAGAAGATGCTTTAGATGGTGAGTGAGTGAGGTAGACACTGGTTGGCTAGTTAAACTTATTACTGAACTACTGTACTGAATAGCAACATGTAGATGTAATCCAGGTTAAGATAGCCTAAATATAAAAGTTACATTACATAAAGAAATTAATTAATTAATAAATAATGTTGTTAATTCATATAAATTCATAGAGTTGATTTCAGTTCAAATGCTGATTTGTTCAGTTCATTTTTGTTATTTTAGAGAGGGTATTTGCTCTTGAAATAAGAGAGGCGTTTATTAGCCAATCAACAGCCGCCTAGCCAGCTTCCTGTAAACTCTACAGTGCTACATAGATTTATTCCCAAGTCTTAAGAAGACGTTCTGTTCTTACTGTCTACAGAGCCAGGTCCTAGACAGTTAGAAAAAGAGAGTGAAGGGAGTGAAGAGGCTCATAGTAGTTCCAGTCATTAAACTGCTACAGACAGAGACAGTCCAAGTACAGGAAGTACACAAGTTAATGTCTATGGAGAGGTTAATTGGAAAAAGTAATAAATAAATAATAATAAATAATTACAAAAAGATACATTATAAAAAAAAAAAAAAAAAAAAGGGGTCGAAAAAAGTGGTGACGAAAAGTTGCAGGGGTAGGGGCCCACACCAATATTCTTTAAGGGGGCCCAGAATTCCTAGCAACGGCCCTGTCTGTGGATGTTCTATATTTGCAAAAAAAATCCTAAAAATGTTTTTTTCACTTTGTCATTATAGGGTATTGTGTGTAGATTGATGAGGAAAAAATGAATTTAATCAATATTGGAATAAGGCTTTAACATAGCAAAATGTGTAAAGGGGTGTGAATACTTTCCATATGCACTGTATGTGAGGCGCATGTACTGTAACCTGTAGTGTTGCCGTCACACATGCGCAATACGTGTAAACAACATGTGCACAGCGCCTACATCACTGCTACGATAAGCCTATGAGACGCCTGTCGCTCCATTGTTTGAGAATGAAAATTATACATGCGCGTTTAGAGGTTTAATGTCATTGCGTCTTCTTAAGTAGGCACCGGTGACGTGTTTAAGTATGGTTTGCCGGCACGAATCACGCCCCATAGCCAGGGGTGAAAATTAGCTTTTTGGCTCACGGTGAGTCACCTGCCAAGAGGTCTGTAGATGAAAAAATCTAACAGCTAATTTTTTTTTTTTTTTTTTCAGATAGCCGAAATCTAGTCACCAATTGGAAATTTTACCTGCATTTGGCCGGTGGCAGGTGTTAATTTTCAGCCCTGCCAATAGCGCGTGCGTGCATGCATGTGTGCGTGCATGCATGTGTGCGTGCATGCGTGTGTGCGTGCGTGTGTGTGCGTAAGCATGAGCGTGGGTGAATCTATTGTCAGAGGTGTGAGAACCTATAATCAGAGGCGTGAGAGACAGGGGTAAAGAGGTGTCTATCAGACTAGTTGCACAACCAAATGTGTGTAGTTCCAGTCTGCTCTACACCCCTGCCTGACTGTATATTCGTGCAGCACACGATGATTGGTGTGTTAAGGCCACTATTAAAACAAATGGGGGTATGTTTTTCATTGTAGGCCTACTGTATGTGGTGTCAGTTCCCCTGAGTGCAATAGAATATAGAGGCAAAGTTACAACCGAACTGATTGAGATAATACAGTAGGAGTCATGCATATATGCTATAGCTCATGGCATAGTCAATAAATACAAAAATACCACTTATTACACAATGAGATTGAGGCCTCTTGTCTAGCTAACATAAAAAGCTTTCTCTCCTAAATAAAATAGCAGGTTGTGGCTGTTCGACCTGGTGCTGATGGTGCTGCAGCGCACTCTATTGACAAGAAACACCTGTATCTGAACATTTGTTTTAAATTGCAAACAGCCAGTCTACGAGAAAGAAGCCTTTATTAAAATGAGAACGAAACGAAAAATGTACAAATTCCATTTATTGATAATGCATTAGCAATTGGCCTGGACGAGATTAGAACCAGCTACTTGTTGATTTAAAGGCAACTGACCTTACACGTGCGGCCGCTAACACGTGTGCTGCGCTAGCAAGGTGGCACTGGCATGATTGACACCACAGCCTATGAGACACCTGTCTCTCCATTGTTTGAGAATGGAAATGATATGCGCACGTTTAGAGGGTTGATTTCATCGCGTGTTCAAGTAGGCGCTAGTGACGCGTTTAAGTACGGTTTTCTGGCACGAATCACGCCACGTAGAGCGTGCATGCGTGCGTGCGCGCGTGCGTGTATGCGGGTGTGCGTGTTTGCGTGCGTGTGCGTGCGTAAGCGTGTGTGTGTGTAAGCATGAGTGTGGGTGAGTCTATCAGAGGCGTGAGAGACGGGGGTAAAGAGCTACCTGTCAGACAAATCAATGCCCCTCTGTGCACAAATCCCCCCTGAGGCTGCGCCACAGTGAGACATAAATACATAGATACAGTTCTACATAAATACATACATACATATAGTTCTACATACAATACGTCGGCAATACATACACGGCAGATTTTGCAAGCTGCTAAAAAAGCGAGGCGCACCACATTCTCCTTGGCCGACGCTATTCACTACCAAGCCACAGAACACGAGAATCATGGGGCGTTTCCTCAGCGCTCCGCGGAAAAGTTAAAATGTTTTCAATGTTTGCGCTGGTAAAACGCGTGACGCCTCACTTTGGCAGAGCAGCGTGCCGAAAGGCTCCGAGCGCGTTGCTTCATAGACAACAATGAAAAGCGACGCACAAACGCGAATGCACCCATACATCTCTCTGTCTCTGTCTGTCTGTCCCAGTCTCTGTCTCTTTCTCTCCCCCACTCCATCTCTCTGTCTCAGTCTCTCCCTTCCAGCCCTCTCTCTCTTTCTCTCCCCCTCCACCCCCCCCTCTCTGTCTCTGCATGTCACACTTCTGTCCTCCTCTCAAACCAAACAGACATCTGAAGATTGCTCTGCTGAGGAGGAATGTTTAGACAGAAGCATAGAGATATAGAAGCAGCCATGTTTATTTAACCTGAGGAAACACTCTCTTCTATAGACATCCACCACAGTGAACAGTACATTTACAGTGTGGGTGGCCGCAATGGAAATTGAACCGCCAGCCGTAGCAGCAAAAGCTCCATGCTCTACTACCAACTCTGATACAGGTACATTCATGCAAACTTTAATACTTTGCCGCACCTCGTGGCGAGAGCAACAACAACAGTGGCAGTAAAATAATTATTACAACCCGCAACCACAAGGGCCAGTAAAGCACTGCTACAGTGTAGTAGGCTACTAGGCTTCTCTGAACAATCTGGTTGTCGTTGCTTATAGCCTAATGCAGGCTATGTTTCTCAGTTTAACCAGTCTGAATTGCAAACTTCTTTTTTGGATTAGCTACAGCAGAGACAGTAGTCTACATCAAATTAGTTATTTCAGGGGCTATCATTTTACCAACTGAACGGATTTCATTCATTTTTTAGATTCTATTTTCAACGATGCAGTCACAGTAACAACATTAAATATACAATCAATAAATAGAACTAAACCAGTGATGATTATTTCATTTCAACCCATATTTACTAACCCATGATACATTTATTTGATTCAAGGCACACACAAACACGGCTGCCCAAGTGGCACAATCATTAGTGCAGCACACTTGCAACATAAGGGTCACAGGTTCAACTCCCTGTCCTACTGTTTGTAGAAGCTAGACCAACTTGTGATATTCCCACTATTTCTTTCTTTCTTATTAGGTGGGCTAGCTTGCAGAAGCTATCCCAACTTGTGATATTCCCACTATTTTTTTGCTTTATTAGGTGGGCTAGCTTGTAGAAGCTAGCCCAACTTGTGATATTCCCACTATTTCTTTATTATTATTCTAGTTCTCCCCAGTTTTTGTCTCCTTTATAACTTCTTCATACTGTGTGCTAGAAACTTCATTCAAACTTTAAAATGTTCACGACGTTTAGCTCTTTAACGGATGTACGTATTCGGATTTTTGATATTTTTTTAATCGTTTTTTAGTAATTTAACTTTTAATAGTAATTTTTGTGCCATTGAAACTGCTGGTGGAATGTTCAGAGTGTTTTAGAGTGGTGGCAGCTGTTGCTTTGAAAATATTCACACATTTTGTAAACTGCTGGCACTTCTACAGTTTTGAAAGCTCACACACATATTATACATCAAAACGTTCACACAACTGTGCTGATTCATAAGTATCTAAGCTGTGTGACTTACAGTTTCTGAGGTATGACGATTTGTTTGGCAACTGCGCTCCCCATTGAAAAGTATGGCGCTGCACTCTAGCTTTTGAGCTGCTAATTTTGCATTTTTACTATTTTTCAAATTTTTCGCTATGCCTACATTTTAACAGCTCATACACATATTATACATCCAAACGTTCACACAATTGTGCTGATTCGTACAATGTAAGTATCTAAGCTGTGTGCCTTACTTTTTGCTATATGACGATTTGTTCAGCAACTGCGCTCCCCATTGAAACATCCCTGTCCTGTCTGTGGATGTTCTATATTTGCAAAAAAAATCCTAAAAATGTTTTTTTCACTTTGTCATTATAGGGTATTGTGTGTAGATTGATGAGGAAAAAATGAATTTAATCAATATTGGAATAAGGCTTTAACATAGCAAAATGTGTAAAGGGGTGTGAATACTTTCCATATGCACTGTATGTGAGGCGCATGTACTGTTACCTGTAGTGTTGCCGTCACACATGCGCAATACGTGTAAACAACATGTGCACAGCGCCTACATCACTGCTACGATAAGCCTATGAGACGCCTGTCTCTCCATTGTTTGAGAATGAAAATTATACATGCGCGTTTAGAGGTTTAATGTCATTGCGTCTTCTTAAGTAGGCACCGGTGACGTGTTTAAGTATGGTTTGCCGGCACGAATCACGCCCCATAGCCAGGGGTGAAAATTAGCTTTTTGGCTCACGGTGAGTCACCTGCCAAGAGGTCTGTAGATGAAAAAATCTAACAGCTAATTTTTTTTATTTTTTTTTCAGATAGCCGAAATCTAGTCACCAATTGGAAATTTTACCTGCATTTGGCCGGTGGCAGGTGTTAATTTTCAGCCCTGCCAATAGCGCGTGCGTGCATGCATGTGTGCGTGCATGCGTGTGTGCGTGCGTGTGTGTGCGTAAGCATGAGCGTGGGTGAATCTATTGTCAGAGGTGTGAGAACCTATAATCAGAGGCGTGAGAGACAGGGGTAAAGAGGTGTCTATCAGACTAGTTGCACAACCAAATGTGTGTAGTTCCAGTCTGCTCTACACCCCTGCCTGACTGTATATTCGTGCAGCACACGATGATTGGTGTGTTAAGGCCACTATTAAAACAAATGGGGGTATGTTTTTCATTGTAGGCCTACTGTATGTGGTGTCAGTTCCCCTGAGTGCAATAGAATATAGAGGCAAAGTTACAACCGAACTGATTGAGATAATACAGTAGGAGTCATGCATATATGCTATAGCTCATGGCATAGTCAATAAATACAAAAATACCACTTATTACACAATGAGATTGAGGCCTCTTGTCTAGCTAACATAAAAAGCTTTCTCTCCTAAATAAAATAGCAGGTTGTGGCTGTTCGACCTGGTGCTGATGGTGCTGCAGCGCACTCTATTGACAAGAAACACCTGTATCTGAACATTTGTTTTAAATTGCAAACAGCCAGTCTACGAGAAAGAAGCCTTTATTAAAATGAGAACGAAACGAAAAATGTACAAATTCCATTTATTGATAATGCATTAGCAATTGGCCTGGACGAGATTAGAACCAGCTACTTGTTGATTTAAAGGCAACTGACCTTACACGTGCGGCCGCTAACACGTGTGCTGCGCTAGCAAGGTGGCACTGGCATGATTGACACCACAGCCTATGAGACACCTGTCTCTCCATTGTTTGAGAATGGAAATGATATGCGCACGTTTAGAGGGTTGATTTCATCGCGTGTTCAAGTAGGCGCTAGTGACGCGTTTAAGTACGGTTTTCTGGCACGAATCACGCCACGTAGAGCGTGCATGCGTGCGTGCGCGCGTGCGTGTATGCGGGTGTGCGTGTTTGCGTGCGTGTGCGTGCGTAAGCGTGTGTGTGTGTAAGCATGAGTGTGGGTGAGTCTATCAGAGGCGTGAGAGACGGGGGTAAAGAGCTACCTGTCAGACAAATCAATGCCCCTCTGTGCACAAATCCCCCCTGAGGCTGCGCCACAGTGAGACATAAATACATAGATACAGTTCTACATAAATACATACATACATATAGTTCTACATACAATACGTCGGCAATACATACACGGCAGATTTTGCAAGCTGCTAAAAAAGCGAGGCGCACCACATTCTCCTTGGCCGACGCTATTCACTACCAAGCCACAGAACACGAGAATCATGGGGCGTTTCCTCAGCGCTCCGCGGAAAAGTTAAAATGTTTTCAATGTTTGCGCTGGTAAAACGCGTGACGCCTCACTTTGGCAGAGCAGCGTGCCGAAAGGCTCCGAGCGCGTTGCTTCATAGACAACAATGAAAAGCGACGCACAAACGCGAATGCACCCATACATCTCTCTGTCTCTGTCTGTCTGTCCCAGTCTCTGTCTCTTTCTCTCCCCCACTCCATCTCTCTGTCTCAGTCTCTCCCTTCCAGCCCTCTCTCTCTTTCTCTCCCCCTCCACCCCCCCCTCTCTGTCTCTGCATGTCACACTTCTGTCCTCCTCTCAAACCAAACAGACATCTGAAGATTGCTCTGCTGAGGAGGAATGTTTAGACAGAAGCATAGAGATATAGAAGCAGCCATGTTTATTTAACCTGAGGAAACACTCTCTTCTATAGACATCCACCACAGTGAACAGTACATTTACAGTGTGGGTGGCCGCAATGGAAATTGAACCGCCAGCCGTAGCAGCAAAAGCTCCATGCTCTACTACCAACTCTGATACAGGTACATTCATGCAAACTTTAATACTTTGCCGCACCTCGTGGCGAGAGCAACAACAACAGTGGCAGTAAAATAATTATTACAACCCGCAACCACAAGGGCCAGTAAAGCACTGCTACAGTGTAGTAGGCTACTAGGCTTCTCTGAACAATCTGGTTGTCGTTGCTTATAGCCTAATGCAGGCTATGTTTCTCAGTTTAACCAGTCTGAATTGCAAACTTCTTTTTTGGATTAGCTACAGCAGAGACAGTAGTCTACATCAAATTAGTTATTTCAGGGGCTATCATTTTACCAACTGAACGGATTTCATTCATTTTTTAGATTCTATTTTCAACGATGCAGTCACAGTAACAACATTAAATATACAATCAATAAATAGAACTAAACCAGTGATGATTATTTCATTTCAACCCATATTTACTAACCCATGATACATTTATTTGATTCAAGGCACACACAAACACGGCTGCCCAAGTGGCACAATCATTAGTGCAGCACACTTGCAACATAAGGGTCACAGGTTCAACTCCCTGTCCTACTGTTTGTAGAAGCTAGACCAACTTGTGATATTCCCACTATTTCTTTCTTTCTTATTAGGTGGGCTAGCTTGCAGAAGCTATCCCAACTTGTGATATTCCCACTATTTTTTTGCTTTATTAGGTGGGCTAGCTTGTAGAAGCTAGCCCAACTTGTGATATTCCCACTATTTCTTTATTATTATTCTAGTTCTCCCCAGTTTTTGTCTCCTTTATAACTTCTTCATACTGTGTGCTAGAAACTTCATTCAAACTTTAAAATGTTCACGACGTTTAGCTCTTTAACGGATGTACGTATTCGGATTTTTGATATTTTTTTAATCGTTTTTTAGTAATTTAACTTTTAATAGTAATTTTTGTGCCATTGAAACTGCTGGTGGAATGTTCAGAGTGTTTTAGAGTGGTGGCAGCTGTTGCTTTGAAAATATTCACACATTTTGTAAACTGCTGGCACTTCTACAGTTTTGAAAGCTCACACACATATTATACATCAAAACGTTCACACAACTGTGCTGATTCATAAGTATCTAAGCTGTGTGACTTACAGTTTCTGAGGTATGACGATTTGTTTGGCAACTGCGCTCCCCATTGAAACGTATGGCGCTGCACTCTAGCTTTTGAGCTGCTAATTTTGCATTTTTACTATTTTTCAAATTTTTCGCTATGCCTACATTTTAACAGCTCATACACATATTATACATCCAAACGTTCACACAATTGTGCTGATTCGTACAATGTAAGTATCTAAGCTGTGTGCCTTACTTTTTGCTATATGACGATTTGTTCAGCAACTGCGCTCCCCATTGAAACATATGGCGAGTGAGTCAGTGAATTCTGTGTGTTCTGTGCTTTGGTGCTGTAGAGCTGTGCTGCTGCGCTGTGGTTGCTATGGTGACAGTTTACAGGAGAGAGCTTGAAGGTATCTTAAAGGTACAGATGTGGGAGCACCACCGCTCGCCTGCCCATAGGGGCGCAGTAATACCACTCATTGACCCATTGCTGTAGCTCATCTCGCACATTAGATGAGCCTACCGTTCTCAAACTCCTTGTTCTCTGTCTGGTTGTAATTTAATTATTACGAACAAAGCCTATCTATTTATAGTTTCTATCTCTGTAACTGTCGCCGGGTCTATATCTGTTAACTGTCGGGACAAGTAGAAGTTTAATACATTAGGCTGACTGAGTGTTCTCATATGGAACATGGCATCAGGACGAGTAAGATGGCTAACGGAGATGACCAGAGATGTGTTTGAAATGGTTCACTCAATCCCTCCCTATTACCATGGATGTATTGAGTGCGACTCATAGTGAACTACATGGGGAATGATTTAACAGTTTTGGGACACATGGAATGTAACTGCGTAAGATATTCATGACTCAAACAAGCAGACGCGCCGATCACTGATGGCAGCAGGTTGAAATATCAGGTAGTATTCAGGTTCCATGTTTAGTTGAATGATAAATCCCATATAAATGGTTGGAATTCTAATGATGTGCAAGTGTGATTTTGTCAACTTTAGTGCTGTCTGCTAATAGCAGGCTGTGAAGCTGCACGATAAGACCATGATAGCAAGTTAGCTCACGACAGCAGCTTCCATAATATTAACGGTAGCTGTCGGTGGCTAAAAAGCAGATAGCTAACTTTACAACGTTGATTCCTGTAGCTATTTTGATTTTGATGCTATTAGTTCAACTTCTGTTTCTCGGGCAGGAACGGAGACGAACTCGCATTAGCAGCAAAGCAGCTAGAGGAATGATCTTAACATTAGCTAACTGCTTTAGCTACTGCTAGCTACCGTCTTCTTCACTTCTCCTTCGGTAAAACATGACACCGTTGTGTTGTGATATTGTGGAGGGCTTAGACAGAAGCAGGAAGAGAAACCACTTTTGCCCCATATAAGTAAAATAATGGCCTCATAAGCATTTTTCGATTGTAAAATTGTGTTCACTTGTTTTAGTTTGCAAACATATGCAATTTTCTTAGCATTCCCAGCTTTGTATGTAGTTTTAATGTGAAAGATACATCTTGAATGCAGTCAAGACAAATGTAATTGCCTCTTAACTTTTGTCAAACCCCCTGGTTCCAGTCAATTGGATTATAGGCTATATGCTACTTTCGTTTACAATGACGTTATCTTATGAACACAAATAGCTTAACCTATAGGCCTACATAAAAACAATAGCCTAAAACCATGTTTATTTACAATGTATTTTCTTTCATTGATAGCATGCCAATAGTTAGGGTGAGGAACGACGCGCGGTCTCTTTAGCCCTGAGACCATCAGGCAGGCAGCTCAGGAGGTCGTTGAAGGCTATATATATTATTATGATATTATGTCTTATAATACATTCGTTGAAAGTACACAGGCTGATCTACTATACGGAATTGGACTGAGGAGTGTTCTCATATGGAACTAGGCTGCACACGCCCGCCCGCGACAAGAGCTGAATTGTAGTCAGCTTTCCCCGCTGCGCGCAGGACGCGTGTGTCCCCCGCTGATCCGAGCGAGAACGCAGGCGAATGTCGCTCCCCGTCTGAAACGGCCTTGACTCCTGGAATCCCAAGGTCTTTCATATTGAAATTCTCTTGATGGTCTGGGAAGTTGGGAGACGTGTTAAGGGAGTGCATCAGTCGTGAGCCTTGACAGTAGGCTACCAGCCTGCGCTGCGCTCAGCACAAAGTTGGATGAATGGATGGACTTATTGGAATCCTGGAAAATGTTTATTGCACTCTAAAATCATGAAAGCATAAATGTAAAAATGCAGCAACAGAAGTAGTCTAGATGAGATGGTGGTTTAAATGAATGGCAACACATAAATTGAGACATAAATTGACCGGTGATAATGCTGATAATCTACAGTAGGGCCTACCTCTGGCTGAGTTCATGGTTACAGCCATTCATCTCTTACACATGGGCCTATACAATACTTGCACAATCTACTTTGGAGGTTAAATCCATCCATCTATCAATCAAACTAGGGAATTCAATGGCCGGTCATGGCAAAGCACCCGCTAACGCAGGCTAGCCCCCTCCCCACGATCCAGGGCTAGGAAACCGGTTCATCCAGTTTATTTGAATATAAAAGAATTTGGGGGGGGGTTACAATAGTCTAGTCCAGGTTCGCTGGCGAGTGACGAGCTAGTCAGATGGCGCATGCATGTGTGGACATTGTAGGCCGATTCTCTAAAACCTAAAGAATAAAAGTAGGCTGACAGGGAGGAAATCTATTTGTTTCATTGTTTGTGCTCTGTATGCACAAGATAGTTAATGTTCGGATATAAATGGCAGTATAGCGGGAAAAAACCCTATCAAAGGCCAAGATTAGAAGGGATTTGAAGATGTAATTGGTCATTTTAAATGGGCCTACTTTATCTTTTGATGCCTATTTGAACGGACTGCATCGATCAATGCAATGACTCTCCATGTTTTTCAGTTTTACCCTTTTCATCAATAAAACATCATTTTTACAACCATGTCTCATTGATTGGGAAGGCATTTAGAGCTGCCGGTCTATTAGCCTACTCGGACTCAGAGGATGACATAACTGTTTATTGAGAAACAATTGCAGGCTGGGCTATATAAAGAAATACCACAATGCATGTAGTCTAGATATATTACATTATGGTTAGGCTATAGCCTACACTACTTATGGTAGACTGCTCGCTAAGCAGGCTACATTGTGGCTGTTTTGTTCATCGCAGAAGCCTATAGCCTATAGGCTACACATTAAAAAAAAAAAAAAAATTATATAGACCTAGAAGGAATCAGAATATGTGGAAATTTAATTTTAGCCTATTTTAATACAATTCAAATTCTGCTTAGAGGGAATTATTTTCAAAGGACATTATGACCTGAGCATAATTAATAATTATCTAAGTTAATATAGGCCTATGAGAACGCAACGCTTTTTACGATAGGCCAGGCCTATGCGTCTTGTGATTGTACTGTAGCCTAGGCTACAACTTAAGGCTTATTTGGCCCTATTGAATTCATTTAAGCCTACTAGGCTACTCATTATTATCGAATTATCTAGTTGATATATGAATAAAACAATAAGCCGTTTTAATGGCTATGGGCTACTAGTTGTAGCTATACACGAGTTGATGCGCTCTGCTCTTACGCACGGTTGAGGCGGCAGCTCAAATACACTTCGCACATATCCTCTGCTATAGCCTCTCACAGCTGGCGGCCGGTATAAATAACTAAAAACATACACGATATTTTCTTATTTGAATGATCTTGAATATATATATATTCAAGATCATTCAAATAACAAAATATTGTGTATATTGTGCATGTGAACGCACACTGTCAAACCTGCCGCTATCTATGCACAAGATAGTTAATGTCCGGATATGATTGGCAATGAGTGATCTTTACTCATGGCGACTATGTCAATTTCTTATGGATCCTCAAGTCGATCAAGCTTATTTTTTCTTTGTATCGTGCTGAAGCCATATAGCCTACTGCGCTCAGACTTGGCTACGCCCCGTCTTCAAATTTACTTCCGGGGTTTACGAGTAGCCTACCAGTTGAATGCGTTCCAGAAACAAAACGCAAAACCCCCACGTTCACCATATCTTTACTAACAAATATATTTACAATACTGTTATTTTGCGCATTTGACCAAACAGCCACCACGTCTTGACCCGACGTCAGTTACCGAGATAGATAGGCTACTGTAGGCCTAGATATAGGTGTTCGTAATAATTAAATTACATCCAGATGGAGAAAACGTGTTTGAGAACAAGGTATAGCACCTTTCATACAGATAAATTCAGCTCAAAGTGCTTTACAACAGAGCATTTAAATTAAAGAATGTGAAACTTAATGATGCTTCATTCGTAGACTATAGGAGAAAAACACTGAGCCCAGCCTGCTAAATCTACTCAAAGACGCCACCTGGCGGTAGTGCATCACTAAAACGAAATAACACCCGTCTGAAATCCCACGAGATTTCCAACGGGATTTCCCTGCCAAATACCGCGAGGTGAAATGCTGCAGCATGTGACATTTCTAACTTCCCACATCTGTACACAGACCTTTTGTTTTGTAGACATGTATACTTTTTGAGCTGGAGCTGTCTGAAGCTGGTCATGCTTTCCCTTTGCAAACAATTGATGGAATGTTCAAAGTGTCAGTTGGGATTTGAATTTGGGTGCATGGGCAGCCTCTCTTGAAGGTACAGACTAGGGGTGTGCCCGAATATGAATACGGTATTCGGATGAGCACAAATAGTAGCTTTTTCCTGAATAGTAAATTCGTACGAATATTGTAAAAAATATTCGGGAGGGGGGAGAACAGTCAAATGCTCAGCCTCTCACTAGCCTATATAATATCCGGCTATTTTGAAATATGAAATAATTCTTAAAGTATAATAAAAAATAAAAAATAAAAAATAAAAATAATAATAATAATAATAATAATAATAATAATAATTTCTCTACAATACCCTACTTACCCATGGTTTAAGCACTGTTGAAACTTAGTAGGCTATAGGCCTACAATTAGGCCTATAGTCATTTTCCTCAGCTTATTAGCCTAGGCTAAATTTAATTGTATAATTCATTTCAATTATATTTATAGTAATACATGTTTATTGCTGGGTTTGTGAAAACCATTACTAGTAGGCTACACCACGCTGCCTGTGTCACATGGTTGCAGATAATATATTAGATATTATGAAACAGGAGAAATAAGAGCTACTATAGCTGTTCTAGCAAAGTTGCTATGATGACTTCTATTTTGATTTAGAAAAAATGTTTTTCAGTTTCTAACTAAATGTAGAATGTCCCCCAGTTAAGGGTGGTGGTGGGGTTCTGACACTTCATAGTTTGTTAAAATAAAAACATACAGGATGATGATGAGGAGGAATTATACTTCATAATTAATGATAAGAATATATATATAACCCTACTAACACAGTACGTAAAACTGACGGGACACATTGGTGTAATTGTGGTAACTTTGCGACGTCACCAGCAGCGGACCTAGCTGACACCTAGCTGACACTTGCCTTTTCAGTCGCAAAATAACCAAAATTGCCGTCCTCAAGTACACTGTAAGGGAACGTAGCCGCCACTGCTGCTTAAATCCGTAACTACGATGTAATTAAATAACGTGACAATGTGGTTACATCACAGTCCCAATCTGACTTTATTGGAAATGTCACAGTGGGTCAGAACATTTTTAAATTACTTAGGTTTTAAAATAAATTTTGAAGTCATACAGTTACAGAATTGTAATAATGAGGAGAAATCCTGCATGTCTGTTTTGTGTGTAATTTCTCATTTACAGTTAATATTAACACTAAAGATTTGCAGTCTAGGCCTAATAAAAATAATGATAAAAAATATGCCTATGAATAAAGTCCTAATTTTGCAACCTAAATGTGAGCAATGAACGCTGAGCATTGAACGTAGAATGCAAGGCTACTTTCTTAGGTGACACAATTGAAGAACTAGACAAACAAGTTACACACTCTGTGCCAGTAGGTGGCTGTATGCACATCCGCCACTAAACCCAGCGAAGAAGAAGAAGAACGAGAACGGGTTAAACTTCCGGTCCGTTCTGAACAGAAGCGATTGAGAAAGACACGCTGTCTTTGTCTCCGCGACAACACAGATCCTGTAAGTATCTCAATTTCAATGTATACATTAGTATGTATACATACATACTATGTATTTTGGTATCGTCCCAGATAAAGCACCAACGTTATGTGCAAGCTACCCTTTTGTAATGATTATCTATATGCAGATGCTCTCTTTCCAATGTTAGCTAACTAGCTAGCCAGCTAACGTGATTAGCCTTTTTCGGGCATGGTGGAGTCTTCTCGAGTCTAGCTATCGCGCGAGCTCCTGCACGTTCGTACTGTTTCATCGCTTGGAATAAAATGCGATAATTAGCTTACTCATTGATTTCGCATTAACCCACGACACCGTTAGTATGTGTTTGTTTTTAGGCATTCATTTTTCCGAAGTTAACGTTAACGGAATACTAGAAGCCCCAACAACGGAGCTAGGCTAGCTAGCAGGATTTGTTATAGCAGCCATCTTGGCTCATTTGGTTACAGCAGCCACCTTGGTGGATTTCATGTTACTCTTAACTGTTGAAATGGTTGCTCATTCTGTCAAACGGGTAAAGAATTGTGTACTACGTTTTCACTCACATACAAATCCAAATTTTGCATAATAGGTACTCATGATGTGGACTACTAATAGAGGCGCTAAGACGGGGACAGGCGTGGCCAGGGGCAGTCCTGGGACAGCACCACAGGCTCTGTGAGTCTTGTTCAGTTGAATGCCCTCATGAGTATTAACAGAAGAGCACCATATACATATGCACACATACACTCTAACATGTCGCTCTCTCCTCAGCTCAGCCCAATGGTCTCTGATGGTTCTGTCTGGCCAGCCCTTAGGTGGAGAAACACCTGATCATCAATATAGGCAGGCACACGTAAGTACAAATGCACATACGTTTCCATAGACGGGATAAACAAATGGGAATATTGATATTGAGTTAAATGTTAGCGGTAGACATGTGAGATTCATAAGACGCATCACTGACGCCAGTGACGCCACAATATCAGGGAAATTGAGCAATTGCTTCCCTGTAGTGCAAACTTGCAAGATTCGCTCAGTTATTAACCCTTCTTGCCTTTTTTGTTGTTGGTTTTCTCTCTCCTCCTTCCTCTCTGTGCAGTTCTCCTGTGTGCTGAGCCGCTATCCCATGTATTGCCACTGATGACAGGGTAGAGCTCAGCCCCATGCAGAAGTGAGTGATGAGGAGAGGGAAGATCATTTTCCCGTTTTTTTTCCCTCCAGTTTTAGGAACCGTCTCAAGAATGTGTTCCCCACTTTTATGCCTTTAAATCAGGGTTGGAGTATTCCAGGTGTGTGGCCATGGCCATGAACACCAGTAGAGGAGGGAACCAAGTGTCTCATTCTCTCTCCACAGTTGTGTGGTTGTAACCCCCCACTAGCTACATATTCATTCAATCTTTATTTAACCTCGTGAATCAATTGAGAGTAAGCTCTCATTTACAATGACGTATAATCACTCTATATTTGAACTTGTACTACAGGTGAGATAATCCTTTTTAATGGTCTCTCTCATTCGCTCTCCTAGCTGTGATGTTAGAGTTGTGCAAGACTTGGGTGTTCTCCTGCTCTGAGTGCCCATTCTCCTATACCTCCCAGATCTACCTCCACAAGCACATCAAGAGGAGCCATGACAACCTCTGTCTCTGCTGAGGAACACACAGAGCATTATGAAGTAGCCAGTGCCTTGGCGAAGGTGTTTGAGCAGCAGTCATCAATGGATTAACTCCCAAGACACAAGGAAGAGACAGCGCAACACACGCTATGACTCCAGTGACGAAGGTAATATAATAAAGTGCATTCAACAGTCCCAAAAGAGTACTACTTGAGTTGACTAATCTGAGCTAATTTACCTCTACTATATGTTCCAGTGCCCAGGCAGCCGGTCGGCAGAACTCAGACCAGACCAGCTATGCCAGGTGCCAGAGCCAGAAGGCCTGCTCTGCCAGTTTTCAATGCAGGTATCCATGCATGTTTGTGTTGGTGAAATGTCTATGCATATTTGCACACTTACAGTTAACTCAGGACTTTCGGAAGACTCATGTACTCTGTTCACTAATTCGCTCATCTCACATCTCACTACTCGGCAGTAGATGTTCATCGCCCGGGTCCTTTGAGCCAAGGCGCTGTGAGCCCAGGCCCTTCAGCCCTTCAGACGTCCAGGCACGAGCAGCATGCATCAGCGATTAGCACCCCGGCCAGACCAGGTCAGGGTCTGACATGTCTCATGTCGAGTTGATTCTTCCCCTTATGCCAGAATCACTACGCCGCCAGCACCATAGTTTCCTGCTCATCCCTTTATCCTCTGGTTTTCAGGTAGTTCTCTGATGCCATCGCCTGTGAGACCAACAGCTCCAGCAGTGTTGCCATCAAGCTCTGCAGATGCTGGTATGCTGAATTTTGTGAACTACTTCATGCTGCATGTAGGGATATACTTTGAGCTGAATATCCATTATGGGACCGTACAATTACTTATAGCCACATCTGTGTTTAATATCCAGACTTCCAGAGGATGATGTGTCAGCAGTTCTCCAGCGTCATGCAGAGTCTGAGGGAGATGGCACAGACAATGATGAGGCTGGAGCAGAGACTGTCCGGCGAGTCTGCAGACAGCTATCGGGGAGCAGTACTGGATGACCTGCACCCTGCTAAAACGGAGGAGGAGCTGCTGGTCTTGGAGGAGCAGCTGAAGGACAAGGATCATCAAAGGAAGATGGTGAGTAACTTCAGGGCAGAACTTTGTTCCTTATTTTTGCAGGGAAGTGTTAAGGAAATGTAAAAGTAAATGATTGTCTTTATGTTTTGCAGACACGATATCTGAGTTCCATTGGCGGCAAAGATCTGCCAGATGTGGTCCGGCGGGTGCTGTCAGCCATTGCCATACACAGAGTGTGGTGTGTCTACAGCGTCCATGGGAAGAGGGGGAAGAAGCCTCTGAAGAATATGACCCTCTACAATGTCATATTACGTAAGGGATTGTTCATATTTTCGCAAAATAATACATTGTCTTTGCTTCATGCCATGTGCATTGAAACCATTCCCTTTTTGGTTAAAAGGTGCAGTTATGGCCTGTAAGCCAAGCACCACTGTGACGGAGGTGTCTGCCCAGCTGCAGGAGATGCTGAAACATGCCCCTGCTCGATGCAAAAAGGTATGTGATGTCAGGCAGTTAATTTTCTCGTATCCAGTGACATGGCACGCTTCCAATGAACGTATGCGACTTGCTTTTACAGCCATTTCATTATGTCCTTAGGCATCTGATCCAGCCCAGCTGACCTCCCCAGCCCAGCCCCTGACCGCAGCTCCAGCCCTGACCACAGTGGAGTATTCAGATGAGGATGACCTCTTCTGCCCAGACCCTCGATTCAGATGTGGGTGACCCCCAGCCCGTCTCCCTAAACCTGCCTTTCCAGCCTGCCAGGATGGATGCCTTTTTTGTAAATAGATTTTGTAAATTTTAACCTTCTTTTTGTGGGATACAACGGTCTGTTCCCGGTCTGCCTGCCACAGAATGCGCACTGTTTCATTTTTGTTTTTAGAACTTTTGCAATTGTCAGATAATGGGTTGCTAGCCAGAGCTTGTACATGCTTTTTTTTTTGCTTTTCTGGCTATGCGTAATGTGACAGACCGTAAACCTCATCCTTGTAAATATGTATACTTTTAATTTGTAATGTACTTTGTGTAATAAAATGTTCTAAACTGTTAATGGTGTTCAGTCTTATATTGGTTTGTATCATAATGCTTGCTGCTATATCCCCATATAGCATTAATTCGTTTTTGAACTGGTAAATGCTAAATATAGCCAGTGGTACTGCAAATGCTAAATATAGCCAGTGGTCAGTAAGTGACCATATTTGCACCGTGCGAAAAAGACGTGCAGACCAAGTCATATAAATACCTGTAAATCTAGTGTCAGCCAAGTGAGTTTATTACGGAAGTTCCTGCCCACGTTTTTTGCACGCGGCCGCACCGTATTTGCACCGTGCGAAAAAGACGTGCAGACCAAGTCATATAAATACCTGTAAATCTAGTGTCAGCCAGGTGAGTTTATAACGGAGGTTCCTGCCCACGTGATCACGTGCGTTCTTTGCACGCGGCCGCAACTTCTGAATGACGTGTCGTTCTTACGTAGAGTCTACTAAACGGCAGATCTCGCGTTTCCGTAAATGGCCGCGTAATTTCCGCACGCGGCGCAGACGAATCGTCACCTATAGCGGCCGTATGTAGAACGTTTGCGCAACCTGCGTGTGTTAGTAGGGAAACAGCAATTCTGATGCGTTGAAAGCACAGCAATTGCAATGCCAATTAATATTAGGCTAAAGAAATGACATTTCCCCTTAGTTTAAACCGTTTTGAACCGACTTCCGGTTTAAGCCCCGCCCACTTCCGAATACGAATCCGAATAATTAGCTGTCAAATACAAATACAAATAGTGGGCTCCCGGCACACCCCTACTCCCTAGGGAGGTGTTCCATCATCATCATCAACCTTTATTCCAGGCTTTGTTCCAGGCGTGTCCGGCTGGGAGGAGGCCGCGGGGTAGACCCAGGACTAGATGGCGGGACTACTCGGCACTATCCTGGTGTAACGGAGTTAAAAATGCCCTTTATTATTTATTATTTCTAATCTGTATTTGTGTCTTTTATTTATCATTTAACAATCCTGTAATGTGTTTATGTGAATTTTATTCGAATTGAGCAACCCCCAGACAGTATTTGTTATTTTGGAGCAATCTGTAGAGTTTTGATTCACTGCACTTTGGTTATCACACTTTATGTCCCTGCTGTGTTGCCGTCTCCCTGCAGCAGATTTGAGTCTCTTTGCTGCAGGTAGGCTGTCATTGAAGTCAGAAGAGTGTTTATTTTATTAATCTTTGCTAAATATAGATAATTTAAGTTGCGATTTGTAGTGCATAATGCTTAACATCAGTTTGACTACGTGCCCTGATGATATCTGTGTTTGTTTTGACTGATGGCAATAGATATCTTAATGTGTAATTTCACCACGTTCTAGAATAGCTAGCTGCCGCTCCAGGCATTCTATCGTTGTCATGTGACTCATGTAAAGCTGTTCAGAAAGATGCACTCGGTTTTTAGGGAAAAACGTATTCATTATTTTATTTTGCTCATTTAGACTTGCCAGTGCAGTGATCAACAGAAGACAAATGTGTGTGTTTGCTTGTCTTCTCCAGGTATGTGGCTCCATATAACTACTTGTGAATATGTTCTTTCTGAGAGTGTTTTAGCTCGCTATTGCCTGAGCACTGTTACACTTCACACTGTGTCCAGCAGGTGGTGCTGGTTTGCGACTTTTGTTTTAAGTTATGTTTTAATTTAATTGTACCTTTCACTATAGGAAAGATGAAAACACTGTCTTGTGGTGTTGAAGACATGTATTTAACATGTATATGTTGTGGAGACTTTACAAAGGCAGCAGATTTGAGTCTCTTTGCTGCAGACTTGCCAGTGCAGTGATCAACAGAAGACAAATGTGTGTGTTTGCTTGTCTTCTCCAGATTTGCTAAAGTAAAAGAAATTCTCCAGAGGAACACTGAGTCATCACTGTCCATGCCCTAAACCATGTCCGTTACACTGGTGCCGTGACCCTTTGGATCTTCAGATAAGCTTGATGCTCATCGCCGTAGGTGCTGCGCTGCTGTCATCATCTACGTGCCTTATGGTTGGATTTATGAACGAATGTGGGATAAGGGCACAGTGCTTTTGAATGGTTTAACCTCAGTGAAACAGGTTACAATTTATATTTTTTATTTTATTTTATTGGATTTTGTCATTTGCATTAGTTTGCTTTTATGATCAAGGTTTTGTGGAAAAGAAAAAAAAAAAAACACAACGCAAGTACTGATGAATGAAACCAGCTGCTGAAATAATGGCTAGTCCTAGTTTGCCGAAAGGTAGAGGTTGGTGGTACAGTGATATTGCTGGTAGTAGGGAAGTGGGACACTCAAGAGTCATGTCTGATGGTGCTGATACGGGTTTAGGTCAGAGCCCAGGTGTTACTCCAGTTAGAGGGTTCATGAGGGAGGGCCCCCATACTTCCACTCCGGGTAGTGATGCTGATGCCATTCACCACCTCACAGATATGGTGGGGAAATTAGGTGCTCAAATCGGTGAATCCATTGTAGCAAAGTTGATGTCAGCCGGTGTTGTTAGCATGGATAGTGGCCACACAGCTGTTTCTAGTGATCGCAACACTGTTTCTAGTGGCCACCATACTGCTTCTAATGAACACCACACTACTTCTGTCACCCAGACCACACAGTGTGATATTAACAGGACTGACCTCCCACATGTAACAGTACATGTTAAATCGGATAAAGGTCTCCAGACATTCAGGGGTGACAGCACAGACAAATACCCGGTCCAGGATTGGATTGACTTGACTAAGAGTCATCTCAGAAAGCAAGAGATCCCTGTGTGTGACCAAGCAGAAGAGATCATGAGTCATTTGATGGGAAAGGCCAGAGATGTTGTGAAGGTTACGCTGCGTAGTGATCCTGCGCTTGATGTTAAACAGAAGCCTGAGCTAATATACAATGTTCTTCTCCACTACTTCAGTGATGCCCCCTCATGTCTCCCTCTTGCTGACTTTTATGCTACCCTGCCCAGGCTCGTAGAGAACCCAGTCGACTACTGGTTGAGACTGAACAATGCAGCAGACCTGGCCCTTGAGGGCCTGCGCAGACAAGGAAAGCGGATGGAGAATATGAATGACGAGGTGGCTCTCATGTTTGTCAAACACTGCCCAGACCCAGAGCTGTCGTGCACCCTGAAGTGCAAGCCAATTCATGAGTGGACCTCACGTGATGTTCAGTTGAGGATTGATGACTATCAGAGGGAGTTGAGGGCTGGTGGAAGAGCCTCTGGTGCTGCACAGCTAAAAAGCCACATCACAGCTGTTACCGCTGGGCAGCCTAATCCACCACCAGCGAGCATGGCAGTTTTGAAGCGGTGTCACACTCCGAGTCCCGTGCCTTCCTCTCTCCAGGACCAGTGTCATGTGTCTTATCCTCCTGGCCCCTCTTCAGCGTCTGTCTCAGTTCAAGCCGAATCCTGTCATGCCCCTGTACCAACGGTGGCACAAAATCTCCAACAGTCAGAGGAGAGACTTCTCACTCGTATGGTCGACATGTTTCAGGAGATGATGGGGAAAATGCAGCAGCGCGACGCTCCTCATCCAACTCGAGGTGGGAGGATCCAGCATGCCTCTCGTGAACGACGTTCCAGAGAGACATTTTGCAGAGTCTGTAATGACGCGCGCCACTCCACCATTTCACACTGCATGTCTGAGAGACTCTGTTTTACCTGCCTTGCCCCTGGTCACACCAAGCTGAGCTGCCCTGCCAATAACCCCCCCCAATCCCCGTCTGTGGGAAACTAGCTGACCTGTATTCAGAGGGGGGCAGTACAGGTCACACCACAAACTCCCAAACTGATGACATGTCTGATGCTGAGACAGTTTACGCGTCTGTGAAAGAGTCATGTGACTCTGAGGTTGTTTATCAGAATATTCACAGAATTGGCAGTAGTGACAGTCTTTTCTATACTCCCGTGGTGATGGGTGGGTCAGTGAAGATGGGCGGCATGTTGGACAGTGGATCAATGGCCTGCAGCATCAGTGAGACAGCTGAGATGAAACTGAGGGAGGCCGGGGTGATAACTGAACAGAGACAAACTGGCATGAATGTAGTGCTTATTGGATGTGGCGGACTACGAGTTAAGCCCAAGTGTGCTTTTGAAGTGGAGATGGAGGTGTATGGATGTAGGATTTTGGTTCCCACACTTGTCGTTCCGGGGCAGCATGATGAACTGATACTTGGGACTAATGTCATAAAACACATCCTGCATCAGTCTAAGCTGTGTGATTCGTATTGGAAGACTGTGTCCGGTCCCTGCCCGACCAAAGACCCAGAAACTAAACATTTCCTGTCTATGCTCTCTGGTCTGAACCCCTGGAGGGGTGGAGATGTCCCTGATAAGGTGGGCACAGTGAGGTGTAACTCAGCCACCTGTCTCGAGCCTGGCCGTGAATATCTCATCTGGGGAAAACTGCCCAAGAACTCTGCTGTTTCCCCAGGCAGCACAATCATGACCGAGCCCACGTCATCCCACTCAGCTCCTAGAGGTGTAATGGTCGCTAGAATAGTGACTCCGTTGTGGGGAGACAGGTGGGTCCCACTTAAGCTCATCAATACGTCTGACAGGCCTGTGCTATTGAGGCGCAATGCAAAATTGGCTGATGTCTACTCCTGTGTAGCGCTTGAAGACATGGATGTTGCTGAGCGTTCAGACGTTCCCCTGGTCAGCTGCACCCAATCGGCTGTGTCACCCACTGCTGGTGCAGACTCAATCCAAGATCAGCTGAGGTCAGCTGGGCTCAGTGCAGTCGACATCGAGTCATGCGAGGTGTCAGAGGGCTGTAAGAGGAAGATGGCTGACCTTGTTTTGCAGTATGAGGATGTCTTTTCACGCCACCATCTTGACTGCGGGGAGGCGAAGGACTTTGTACACCGCATACACCTGTCAGACAACAGACCGTTCAGGCTTCCATACAGACGAGTGCCCCCTGGCCAATATCTAAAGCTGCGCCAAGTGCTGAGTGAGATGGAGGATAAGGAGATCATCCGGAAGTCGACCAGTGAATATGCATCACCTTTGGTGCTGGTGTGGAAGAAGAATGGAGATCTCCGCATATGTACAGACTTCCGGTGGCTGAATAAGAGGACCTTGAAGGATGCTCATCCCCTTCCCCACCAGGCGGATTGTCTGGCGGCACTGGGAGGAAACTGTCTCTTCAGTACAATGGATTTAACCTCTGGGTTTTACAATATGCCTCTCCACGAAGATGACCGGAAGTACTCCGCCTTCACCACTCCCATGGGCCTGTTTGAGTACAACCGCCTGCCCCAGGGCCTTTGCAACAGCCCCGGGAGCTTCATGCGTATGATGACCAGCATCTTCGGGGATCAGAATTATCTCAGTCTGCTATGCTACTTAGATGATTTGCTGGTCTTTGCGCCTGACGAGGAGAGTGCCCTACTGCGCCTGGGGATGGTGTTTGACAGGCTGCGTGGCCATAATCTGAAATTGGCCCCGAAGAAGTGCTTCTTCCTAAGAAAGTCTGTGAGATTTCTTGGACACATAGTCGATGAGCATGGTGTTTCGACAGACCCCAGTAAGGTTGAGGCCATCACAAAAATCACAAGCACTGACCTCATGGAGGCTGATGGCATAACCCCGTCTCAGAAGAGAATACGGTCGTTCTTGGGGATGGTGAATTACTATCAACATTTTGTGCCCCGATACTCTGCCGTCGCCAAGCCGCTCTTTGGTCTGTTGAAGGGTGAGAAAAGGAAGGGCAAACAACGTAAAGACAAACCATCTAGCAGGAAGTTGCATGCATCTGACTGGACGCAGGAGCAGGAGCAGGCGTTTGAAAACCTGAAGGCTTCACTACTTCACAGTGTCGTACTGGCTCATCCCGACTTTGGCCGCCCCTTCATGCTGTCAACTGATGCGTCTCTGGATGGCATAGGTGCCGTTCTGTCTCAAATGCAGGAGGGAGAGACACGAGCCAGGCCCATTGCTTTCGCTAGCAAGTCCTTGTCGCAGTCCCAGAGGAACTACCCAGCTCACCGGTTAGAGTTTTTGGCTTTGAAGTGGTCAGTCTGCGACAAATTCAGTCACTGGCTGAAAGGTCACAAATTCACAGTCTGGACTGACAATAACCCGTTGACTCACATCCTGACAAAGCCGAAGCTGGACTGTTGTGAGCAACGCTGGGTGGGCAAGCTGGCGAGTTACGACTTTGACATCAAATATGTCCCTGGTCGGCAGAACGTTGTGGCTGACGCCCTGAGCCGTGTACCGTTTACCAGGGACAGTGTTGGACACAGGCTGCTTGCTGAGCCCTATGCAGGACTTCTCACTGGAGTCAAAGATGTGTCAAAGTCTTCTGTTCAAAATGCCTTCAGGTCATCCAGTGGTCTCAGGAAACCCTCTCTAGTCAGTGACACTGCTCAGTCCACATGTAGTCCACTTCGCATGAACACTCAGTCTGTTGTTATGGAGGATGTGTCTGCTCTGCTGCAGTCACATGTTGAGTGGGATGCTGGTGCGAGGGCCCGTGCTGTCGAGGCATTGCAATATCTGCCCCAGTTGGTTCCGCCTGGACAGGACTCTTTACCTGCTTACACCGAAAAAGACCTCCGTGATAAGCAAATGGGAGATGAGACTCTCTCTCGTGTTCTGTCCTATGTTGAGAGACGTCGGAGGCCTTCTAGGAGGGAGAGGTTTAGGGAGTCTGTCTCTGTCACGAGGTACTTGAAGCACTGGGATAGGCTCGCTGTGAGCAACGGTGTGCTGTACAGGATTTCAAGGGACCCTAAAACCAAGGCGAAGCGTTTCCAATATGTTGTCCCTGACTCACTTAAGATGGAGGTCCTGCATGGAGTTCATGACGGAGCTGGACATCCAGCTCAGTTCAGGAGCCTCAGCCTGGCGAGGCAGAGGTTTTTCTGGCCAAACCTCGACAGAGACGTCAGGGACTATGTTCGTCATTGTCAGCGATGCATCTTAAGCAAGACAGTTGAGCCTGAGGGGAGGGCTCCCCTGGAAAGTATAACGTCAACAAGGCCGCTGGAGTTAGTCTGTATCGATTTCTGGTCGGCCGAGGACTCAAAGAACAGGTCTATCGATGTTCTGGTGATAACAGACCACTTCACGCGGATGGCTCAGGCGTTTCCATGTAAAGACCAGACAGCTAAGCAGGTGGCAAGGGTTCTGTGGGACCGGTATTTCTGTGTCTTTGGGTTCCCGGAAAGGATCCACAGTGACCAGGGCGCTAACTTTGAGAGTCACCTGATCAGTGAGCTCCTCAGGGTCTCAGGTGTCAAGAAATCACACACTACCCCGTACCATCCAATGGGGAATGGGAGTGTGGAACGGTTCAATCGGACTTTGGGTGGCATGATCCGCGCCTTGTCCCCTGAAGAGAAAGCTGACTGGCCACGCCGCTTGCAGACTCTTACGTTCATGTACAATTGCACAGTGCATGAGTCAACAGGCTACCCCCCCTTTTACATCATGTTCGGCCGAGTCCCCCGTCTCCCTGTTGATGTCCTCTTTCGTACGGTCCTTCATGACTCTTCTGTGACGAGCTATGATAAGTACGTAGCTTGTCTCGCCAATGACCTGAAAGAAGCGATGGTGATTGCTCAGGATCATGCTGCAAGGGAGCAGAACAGACATGCTCGGCTCTACGACAGGAAAGTGAAGGGATCCAGGATCGAGATTGGAGACAGAGTGCTCTTGGCTAACAGGAGGGAGAGGGGTAAAAGGAAGCTTGCCGACCGGTGGGAATCAACCATCTACACCGTGGTGGACGTGAATGCAGAGACTCACACCTACAGGATCTGTGACACGAGCAGTGGACAAGAGAAGGTGATCCACAGGAATCTGCTGATGCTGGCCAATTTCTTCCCTCTGGAGGACACGTGTGAGGGGTCGGACCTGGCTTCATCTGTGCCGCTTACGGAATCTTCAACTCCAGGATCTGGTGGTGTGGGAGAGGCGGAGGGAGCCTTGATCGAGAGAGAGAGTGAGACACCTTCTGGAGCTAGTGGAAGTCTTGTCGCTGGATGTGACAGTAACTCACCCGTGACTGATCCAGAGCCTGTGGATTCTGAGAGGAGAACCATTGAATGGATAACGCAGTTGTCTGTCCCAAGTCTGTCAGAGGCGGATGTTACTGACATGACAAGCGTGACCTCTGACCCACTGGCCGCTTCAATCTCTCCTGGGGATGGCATGACAGACCTGTCTGTGACATGTGGTTCTAGCCCTGTAACTGCTGTGGATGTTTCGGCACATGTGCGACAGCCAGACTCTAATCCTGACACCATAATACAGGCAGACGATGCGGGCACTTTGCATGCTGTTGACCAGACCTCATCCACACACAGTGATAAGTCTAATGCGCAGACACAGGTTAGGTCGAAGTTTGGTCGTTTAGTTAAACCTGTGAACAGGCTCATACAAACCATGTCCAGGCAGGATGTTGTGCAGGACAGGTTCAATGTTAGGGCTGTTTGCAGATCCGTGTTCCAGGCTTTTGCTGACTAGTACTCAAATCAGATAGCCTGTGTGCCTTCATGGGCAGGAGAGTTTTATTTTATTTTATGTTTCGCTATATTCTTTTTATTCTCTGTCGTGGGCTTGCACTGCACTGCACTAGTGTGTGTTGGGGTAATGTGGGGTGTACAAGGCACCCTGTTTTGCCAGTTGCTGGGTTGAGAGATAAGCGCTGCTCTCATGCCACTTCATCCTTAAGGGATACATTCTGTGTTGGTTTTTCCTGTTATGGGCCCCTTGTAGGTTGTCAATTTGTGCTTTGTGGTGCATGTGTTATATAGGTATATATCCTTTGTCGTTCGAGGGAGAAACAGATTATATATATACATGCTTAACGTAACGTGCTGTGTAGTTGGTGCTCCATTTCGATAAAGTTCAGTGGAGGTGGATGTAACGGAGTTAAAAATGCCCTTTATTATTTATTATTTCTAATCTGTATTTGTGTCTTTTATTTATCATTTAACAATCCTGTAATGTGTTTATGTGAATTTTATTCGAATTGAGCAACCCCCAGACAGTATTTGTTATTTTGGAGCAATCTGTAGAGTTTTGATTCACTGCACTTTGGTTATCACACTTTATGTCCCTGCTGTGTTGCCGTCTCCCTGCAGCAGATTTGAGTCTCTTTGCTGCAGGTAGGCTGTCATTGAAGTCAGAAGAGTGTTTATTTTATTAATCTTTGCTAAATATAGATAATTTAAGTTGCGATTTGTAGTGCATAATGCTTAACATCAGTTTGACTACGTGCCCTGATGATATCTGTGTTTGTTTTGACTGATGGCAATAGATATCTTAATGTGTAATTTCACCACGTTCTAGAATAGCTAGCTGCCGCTCCAGGCATTCTATCGTTGTCATGTGACTCATGTAAAGCTGTTCAGAAAGATGCACTCGGTTTTTAGGGAAAAACGTATTCATTATTTTATTTTGCTCATTTAGACTTGCCAGTGCAGTGATCAACAGAAGACAAATGTGTGTGTTTGCTTGTCTTCTCCAGGTATGTGGCTCCATATAACTACTTGTGAATATGTTCTTTCTGAGAGTGTTTTAGCTCGCTATTGCCTGAGCACTGTTACACTTCACACTGTGTCCAGCAGGTGGTGCTGGTTTGCGACTTTTGTTTTAAGTTATGTTTTAATTTAATTGTACCTTTCACTATAGGAAAGATGAAAACACTGTCTTGTGGTGTTGAAGACATGTATTTAACATGTATATGTTGTGGAGACTTTACAAAGGCAGCAGATTTGAGTCTCTTTGCTGCAGACTTGCCAGTGCAGTGATCAACAGAAGACAAATGTGTGTGTTTGCTTGTCTTCTCCAGATTTGCTAAAGTAAAAGAAATTCTCCAGAGGAACACTGAGTCATCACTGTCCATGCCCTAAACCATGTCCGTTACACTGGGAGCGGCTAAAGATTCCCCAGGCAGAGGTGGTTGATGCTACCAGGGAAAGGGATGTCTGGGGCCCCCTGCTGGAACTGCTGCCTCCGCGACCCGACCCCGGTTAAGCGGATGAAGATGGATGGATGGATGGATGATGTGGCGGCAAGGATTTTGCCGTGGCGGGGCGCCACGGCAAAACCTTACCAGTGGAAACACTGGTTGCACCACTGCCCCATCTAGTGGCCGAAAAAAGAAAAGAGAAATCGAACTGAGCACCTTTAAGTAACAACCTAACAACAACGATGGTACAGTAGCCTATTCCTCAAGGTCTGTAGCTGATGTCCTATCTATAGGAAAATGCCTATCTTCTTAATACATTAGCTATTTCTTAACTCATGGTTTTGTGCTAGACTATCCCAGATCTCATAGGCTATTGTATCTTTGCTAAAGAAATCCTTACTATTCAATTCTATCTCAAATGGTCGGTCTGCATTTGAATTGATAGTTTCTCTATCCAGCTGGGCTGGAATATTTGGGGCAGATTGCCAGGTCAACACTTACAATTGGTCTGGTGGTACTGTAGGTTTAATGACTTTTGAAGCGAGTAGCCAAGTAGAACGAGAGAAACAGCAGTAGCCTGGCTAGTTTGTTCCAGCTGCAGTGGACGGAGGGTGGTTGAGCGAAAAAATAGCTGGCCAGCATAATCAGTTTGTTGGCAATTCGTTTTGACAACTGAACAGTTGATGTTGCACAGTAAATGCAGTAAATGTATTTCATGGCTAGTTGCTATCGAAATCAGGACTGGCATCTATCAATCAAACTATCGATTTCGGCCCAACACTTGCGGCAGACCAGTAAAAATTTGAATTGGAATGGAGTGGTCACCGCAAACAGCACAAGCCCTGGCTGGAACTCGCTAACGTTAGTAGCACCCACCCACACACACACACACACACACACACACACACACACACACAATCCATTAGCCCACTAGCTATGAAACACATCCATCGAGTTAATTTGAATATGAACAGGTAACAGGGGTAGGGGTGTTGCAATAGCCTAGTCCAGGTTCGTTGCTGGCAAGTGGTGAGCTAGTGGAAGTGGTGAGCAAGTCGAGCCATGGAAAAGTCTAGCTGTAAGCTAGCCTAAGTAATATGGGCAAACATATATCAACTGACCAGTTATCAAAACTAAATACCATCAAACAGGTTATACTAGCTTGCTGTTTCCAAATAGATTTCAAGCTTGTTTGATTTGACTGCCTACATGGGCAGCCATCCAGTCGCAATTGACAGTCAAGCGGTTGCATTTCTTCTGAGCCAGTCAGTCTAATCAAAATAATTAGGTAATATTTCAAAAGTCAAAAATCAATCCTATCAGGAACATTTCTGCCCTATTTTTTCATAATGAAACAGCTGTTGCACAAGTCATTTAACCATTTTTGAGGCACTGGATAAGGAGGTGGTCTGGAGTGGTCCCTGGATAAGGAGGTGGTCTGGAGTGGTCCCTGGATAAGGAGGTGGTCTGGAGTGGTCCCTGGATAAGGAGGTGGTCTGGAGTGGTCCCTGGATAAGGAGGTGGTCTGGAGTGGTCCCTGGATAAGGAGGTGGTCTGGAGTGGTCCCTGGATAAGGAGGTGGTCTGGAGTGGTCCCTGGATAAGGAGGTGGTCTGGAGTGGTCCCTGGATAAGTGGTCTGAACGGTCCTCTAAAACTTCGCTGCCGCTATCATTGCTGCTCTCTCCACGAGATGCGGCGAAGTATTTAAGTTTGCATGACTGTACCTCCTCCATCTTCACCTAGTCTACAGCCTCCTCTCCCTCTTCCCCACCTCCTCCCTCCTCCTCCTCTCCTCTCTCCCACCTCCTCTCCTCTCTCCTCCCCCCTCTCCTCCTTCCTCCCCCTTTCCTACCTTCTCTCTCTCTCTCTCTCATCCCTTTTGTCCAGGATTAGTGTGCTGAAATAGGTGTGAAACAGGAGTGTTTTGTAGCATGCTGTGATTCTGGATCCGGCTGATATCTCTCTCTCTCATTCTCTCTCTCGCACACTCGCTCAAGCACACACACACTGTTCCGCTCTACTTTTCTGTCTCCTCCGTAGGGTTAATCTGTGGATATGTTCCAATGGCCTTTCTCTCCTTCTCCCTCCCCTTCTCCCTCTCCCCCTCTTCTCCCTCTCCCCCTCTTCTCCTCTCCCCCTCTCCCACAGGTCTCAGATGGCATGTTTCCTTGCATCCCAAATCACACACTCTCACACACAAACACGCACATGCAAACACCCATGGCCCTATGCTTGGCACCAGCCAGTCAAGACCTCTCTAGTCTGGAGGAGACCCACATACTGTACACACGCACGCACATGCACACACACACACACACACACAACACAGATACACACACACACACACACATCATTTCACAGTTTTATATATAAAACCAAATAAAATTAGCTGCACTATACACTTTGTGTATGCATAAACATAAAAAATCATGTATCTTGGAGACTGTTGCTAACTTTGATTGATGCTGGATAGTATTTACAGTGAGTTTTTCAAAGCGTGGAAATCAAGCACGGTTTTGATGATAATTTTATCACAATGAGTTTGATTGAACTTTATATCGCGGTTTATCATTATACCCAGTGGTGGAAATGGGCAGGTTTTACTGGGGGAATCCTACTTTCTGCACGCGCAAAAAAATAGAGCGGTTTCCATGCAAAAATATTTTTTGGGGAGGGGTGCTCTCGCAGTCGAGTTGCAAAGCGCCCTGATAGGTTTCTTGGTGTCTGCCAGCACAGAAGGTTTCTTGAGTAGTGGTAGAGTAGGCCTACTCTCTCTAGAGCAGTGGTAGAGTAGGCCTACTCTCTCTTGAGTAGTGGTAGAGTAGGCCTACTCTCTCTAGAGCAGTGGTAGAGTAGGCCTACTCTCTCTAGAGCAGTGGTAGAGTAGGCCTACTCTCTCTTGAGTAGTGGTAGAGTAGGCCTACTCTCTCTAGAGCAGTGGTAGAGTAGACCTACTCTCTCTAGAGCAGTGGTAGAGTAGGCCTACTCTCTCTAGAGCAGTGGTAGAGTAGGCCTACTCTCTCTAGAGCAGTGGTAGAGTAGGCCTACTCTCTCTTGAGTAGTGGTAGAGTAGGCCTACTCTCTCTAGAGTAGTGGTAGAGTAGGCCTACTCTCTCTTGAGTAGTGGTAGAGTAGGCCTACTCTCTCTAGAGCAGTGGTAGAGTAGACCTACTCTCTCTAGAGCAGTGGTAGAGTAGGCCTACTCTCTCTAGAGTAGTGGTAGAGTAGGCCTAATCTCTCTTGAGTAGTGGTAGAGTAGGTCTACTCTCTCTTGAGTAGTGGTAGAGTAGGCCTACTCTCTCTTGAGTAGTGGTAGAGTAGGCCTACTCTCTCTAGAGTAGTGGTAGAGTAGGTCTACTCTCTCTAGAGCAGTGGTAGAGTAGGCCTACTCTCTCTAGAGCAGTGGTAGAGTAGGCCTACTCTCTCTAGAGTAGTGGTAGAGTAGGCCTACTCTCTCTAGAGCAATGGTAGAGTAGGCCTACTCTCTCTAGAGCAGTGGTAGAGTAGGCCTACTCTCTCTAGAGCAGTGGTAGAGTAGGTGTACTCTCTCTAGAGCAGTGGTAGAGTAGGTCTACTCTCTCTAGAGCAGTGGTAGAGTAGGCCTACTCTCTCTAGAGCAGTGGTAAAGCAGGCCTACTCTATCTAGAGCAGTGGTAGAGTAGGTCTACTCTCTCTAGAGCAGTGGTAGAGTAGGTCTACTCTCTCTAGAGCAGTGGTAGAGTAGGTCTACTCTCTCTAGAGCAGTGGTAGAGTAGACCTACTCTCTCTTGAGTAGTGGTAGAGCAGGCCTACTCTCTCTAGAGCAGTGGTAGAGTAGGTCTACTCTCTCTTGAGCAGTGGTAGAGTAGGACTACTCTCTCTTGAGCAGTGGTAGAGTAGGCCTACTCTCTCTAGAGCAGTGGTAGAGTAGGTCTACTCTCTCTTGAGCAGTGGTAGAGTAGGTCTACTCTCTCTAGAGCAGTGGTAGAGTAGGTCTACTCTCTCTTGAGCAGTGGTAGAGTAGGCCTACTCTCTCTAGAGCAGTGGTAGAGTAGGTCTACTCTCTCTAGAGCAGTGGTACTGTAGAGTAGGCCCACTCTCTCTTGCTATAGACTCGGCTCCATCTACAGCATATCAATCGATCCAGCACAACACAGACTAGCACCACAAAGGCAGGATAATATGCTTTCACTCACCAAACACACTAGCACAGCTTCCCAACAGCTAGAAATACCACGCTTTAGGCTACTATGGGTTAGATGATTGCACTTACTCCACTAAATTTGTTTCACAGATTTTGTATTTAATAAAGTACAATACTATTATTTCTGTTAAAATGAAAAGGTAAATGCTTGACTGTTTTTTCTTATTGATTTTACTCATTACTATTATAGCTAGGTCTACATAAAAAAATTATGAGATCTACTGATTATTTCCCATTTGATTTTATTAATGCTTAATGGCTGCTTGCTTCCAAAACATGTTCTCCTACTATTCTCTGCTGCTCCTGTGCTGTCTTACTCTCCTCACCACTGCATTCTGTCTCCTCAGTTCTCTTCTCTGTAAAAGACACATGACAATGAGAATACTGTATGATTAAGGTACTTTTAGGCTGCCAAATGAAATCTTGGACCTCTGATATTAACATGAAATAAATGTAATTTACCTTTTAAAAAGAGAGAGTTCACACTGCATCATCTCTCCACTGCTCTGCTCTTCATTCTGTCTCCCCAGTTCTCCTCTCTTCTCTGTAAAAGACAAATGACAGACAATGAGAAATAATAGTTATTAATAAGCGACTTTTAGGCCACCAAATTAACTCTTCATATGTGTTGGAATGTGTCAGAAATCAATGTAATTTATTTACATTTTATCTTTTAAAAAGAGAGGGTTGACACTGCATCATCTCTCCACTGCTATGCTCTTCAGTCAGTCTGTCTCCTCAGTTCTCCTCTCCTCTTCAGTCTGTCTCCTTAGTTCTCCTCTCCTCTTCAGTCTGTCTCCTTAGTTCTCCTCTCCTCTTCAGTCTGTCTCCTTAGTTCTCCTCTCCTCTCCATTCTGTCTCAACAGTTCTCGTCCTCTGCTCTCCTCTCAATTTAGCCCTTCTCAGGAACTGTGAGTGCGCTGATGACGTGGCATCTGCTACCACATTCCTTTCTACCAACATAGGACATTTTGACTTTGAAATAGTCGCAAAGTTGGCGGCGCTTGGCGCTCATATTTAAAAGTGTCAAATAAACATTTCAAAGCCACTCACCAAAGCAGAAACGCCTATTCTAACAAACGATGGGTTTGAAAGCTCGGTGCTACCGTTAAGTGATATTTTTAGCCAGTTTTTGTGGCATCGTCATTATTTTTCGAGGTAGTTTCCGAGGATTTCCAACCAGATGGGGCGCTGTCCGCTATGCGGAGTTGTATGGCAGTTGAAGAAGACTACCTCGAAAAAAATGACGATGCCACAAAAAACAGCTAAAAAGATCACTAGTTGATTACGGGTTGAACTAGAGCAAGAATGGTTACAGTGATATTAAAACAAATGTCTAAAATTAGTTAAATCAAATAGATGGCACAGATGTTACAAATTAAAGGTGTAGTGTGTCCCTACCATTGGTGATGTGAGATTAGAGAGAGAGGGACAGAGAGAGAGAACGCCAAGGCCTACGAGGAGAGAGACCCAGGAAGAAAGCACAAGGAAATCAAGTAGAGGAAAAAGAGAACCAGGAAATAGAGTAGAGGAAAAAGAGAACCAGGAAATAGAGTAGAGGAAAAAGAGAACCAGGAAATAGAATAGAGGAAAAATAGAACCGGGAAATAAAGTAGAGGAAAAAGAGAACCAGAACAATGGTCTACATTTCCTTTTATACCCAGCCCTCAGCTGTCGTTGCTATGTTGCTGTGACCAATCAGACCACACCTTGTAATCTTTATGACAACCTTACAAGGAAAACAATAACCAATTGGCCATCAGAAACTCAAGTCTTTTGCATAATGAGACAGGGGAAAGGCAAGGTATCTCCCAGCCTGCACAAGCCATGCCCATAC
>NC_140243.1:21931600-21939100 GCF_949987555.1 Borostomias antarcticus | reverse complement strand
TTTACCTTTCTCTCTATCACTCTTTCTCTCTGTCTGCCTGCCTGTCTGTCTGTCTATCTCTGTCTCTCAACTTTTCTAATTCAATTCAATGGCCATTGTTGTTGTTATTATTATTTTATGATTGATTGATTCATTAAGATTGGTGTATTGTTAGTTATTCTGTGACTCTTTCTCCCTCTATCTCCCTGGGCTTCCCAATGAACACTGTCTGATCCTGATACTGTGTCAACATCCAAGGTCCATTATCTCATTCTATGGTCGTTCTTCTCCTCTCTCTTCTCACCCAGATCCTGCTTGTTTTCCAGTCAAGCAGCTGTGCAGAGGGGCTGTTTTGGTAAGCTGTCAAATATCTCAGGTTGGTTTAGTGTACTACAGTATAGACACTGTGTGTGTGTGTGTGTGTGTGTGTGGGGGGGGGGGGGGGTCTGTAGGCCGTGGTCTCAGGAGAAAGCTGGGGCAGTAGGTTATAGCAGAGAGCTGGGTGCATTGTTTCATGGGTGACAGACACAGAGAGAGAGAGAGAGAGAGAGAGAGAGAGACTAAGAGAGAGAGAGAGAGACGGAGAGAGAGACTGAGAGAGATACTGAGAGGGGTGTTCCATCGCTCCATGGGAAGAATCAAACCGCAGCTGGATGATTTCACTGCTCCGCTCCCCTCCCTCCATCCCTCACTGCAGGAAAAGAGGACCTCTGAGCCAAAACATGGGCCTCCACACATGACCAGAACTCAGCCATACATCCATCAATGATGCTATCACTCTTCCTCAGCCTCCCTCCCTCCCCCTCCCCCCTCCCTCTCTCTCTCTCTCCGTGCTCATTTCCCATGCTGAACAGAGCAGACCACACAAACTGAGGCCTGCACCTCCTCCCTCCCCCGCCCACCCCTCCACCCTGCCCTCCCCCTCCCCCCATCCTCCGCCCTGTTCTCGGGTCTCCCGCCATCTGTGCACGTCCGTCCGTCCGTCCGTCCGTCCGCCTGCGAAACCTCGACAACAACGGGCCCGAACCACCGAGGTGGAGTCAATCCATCACTAGAGGAGAGAGGGAGAGAGAGAGACGGAGAGAGAGGTGAAGGAGCAGGAGAGAGAAGGGCAGGGGGAAGACATAGAGAGAACGGAGAAGGAGAGGAAGAAGAAGGAGAGAGAAGGAAAGTGAGAGAGGAAAGAGAGGGACAGAGAGAGAGAGAGAAAGAGAGAGAGATGAAGCAGAAGAGGAGATAATGGAGAGGTGAGGAAACTGAGTGAGAAGCCATGAAACTTAATCACAACGGGGTCGTGTTGGGCAGAGCAGGGGAACAGATTAAATTAGCATAGCATTAGATATGGAAAACGATCCCTGTCAAAATCATCTGCAGCACAATTATAATATGTTAATTACTTATTTCATTAAGGACGTTTATTATGGCGCGCAGATGAAATCATGCAGGCTAAAGACACCTGGAGGAAAAGCAATGATGCCTGAATATCTGAATCTCTCTCCCTCACCCCCTCCCTCTCTGTCTCTCTCTCTCTCTTTAACTTCTCTCATCCTCTCTCTCTCTCTCTCTCTCTCTATCTTTCTCTCTCTCTCTCCTTCTCTCCTGTTCATTCCCTTCTTCCCCTCCCTCTTCTGCATATCATCACCTATCACTCTGGCTGAATGTCTAAAATGAAATGTTTTCAAAACACATTACAATCAGTTAAATGCCTTAGCTCAGTGAAGAAACAACATCACATTACAGTCAATGTGGAGAGAGGAGGAGGAGGAGGAAGGAGGAGGAAGAGAGGAGGAGTGAGCAGGGAGGAGGAGGAGGAGGGAGGGAGGGTGGTGCGATTCCGGAGGTGAATTCTCATGCGTTTCCCCCTGGCTGCTGTGCGAAGTGGAGAGCGTCTCAGCATCCTGCCTCCTAGCCAGACACGGACGATCAGACGCAGCTCAGACGCTACACTTCAAATGAAGCAGGCTAACGCCTTTGATTCCCCCATGTGTGTTTAGCTGAAAATCTCGGAGGGGGGGCGGGGGGGGGGGGCACATTTCACATTTTTACATAACGTTTCCCAGGCGCTCCTGTTTTTGGAGCACGCGTTTCGTCTCCGTTAGATGCCCTTGCCACCGCCACCTCAGAACTCCGGCTGCGGCTACGCTCGTTGGCCGCCGGACTTCAAGCGCAACGACGGGCCTTATTGATCGTGAAGGAGAGGGGGGAGGAGAAGACCGACGAAGAAATAAATAACTGGGAAAAAGAAAGGGAATGGAGAAAAAAAGAAAAGAAAGCTGAATGTGAACGAGAGAGGGGGCCAAACAAACCAGAGGCAATATCTATCTGAGGAGACGGAGGGAGGGAGAGAGAGAAGGGAGAGAGAGAGAAGAGAAAAAAGAGCGGGAGGGAGAGGAGAGGGTGTACATCTTAGAAGGTGTGTACAAAGGGAATAGAAACACACACACACACACACACACCCACACACACCCACACACACCCCAGGCTGAGGTCAGAAGAGGAGTGATGAGATGGAGGTGCTGGGAGAAGATGTTGGCTACACAGGGGCTACGCCTCCTCCTCCCCTCCTCCCCTCCCCCTCTGCCGCTCACGCTGGGCCCTGCCGCTGAGATATGAAACGATATTGAAAAACGAAAAATCAACAAGCCCCCCTCATAACACCCACCCTCTCCCCTAACCCCTCCACCTACTCCCCCCAACTCTCTCTCCTAACCCTCCACCTACTCAACTATCTCTCCTAACCCCTCCACCTACTCAACTATCTCTCCTAACCCTCCACCTACTCAACTATCTCTCCTAACCCTTCACCTACTCAACTATCTCTCCTAACCCTCCACCTACTCAACTATCTCTCCTAACCCTTCACCTACTCAACTATCTCTCCTAACCCTCCACCTACTCAACTATCTCTCCTAACCCTTCACCTACTCAACTATCACTCCTAACCCTCCACCTACTCAACTATCTCTCCTAACTAGGCCTGGGCACCGAACCGCGGTGCTTTTTTGGCACAGACCAAATGACGTCGGTACTACTGAGGACCAAATGCTGTTTAAGAATCCGGTGCTTATCTTTGGTACTTTAGAAAAAAAAATACAGAAATTGCCACAGAAAAAAATGTCATGGGTATCGAGTATGAAAACTTTTAAAAAAAGAAAGAAAAAAAAAAGGAAAAGAATAAGGTATCATTTTTAGTTCACACGGGTGCGCTTTCAGCCTCGGGATGAATGTGTGCAACAAGGTTATTTGTACCAAGACAGGAAATACCTCTAATTTAAGGAAGCATCTAATCGTCCACAACATTAATTTGCGACAAGAGAGCTGTACCGTGTTTGACTGTATGAAACAGACACAGCCCACTTTCACCAGAGGATGAGATCATGGATGTTAGCCAGCTGCCACCACCACCAGTGCCCCCTTGTCCGACACAATCTATGTCGTCAGTGGAGAATGCGTCAGTGACTAATGAAGATTTCGGAGACACAGCTTCTACGTCTTCTTCAGGTAACATCATTGGGAGTGTACGCTAACTAGCTAATGTTAGTGCTGATAAGTTAGCCTCATGCTCCCGCGCAAGCTTTTGTTTGCTAGCTAGCTAACTAGCTAAACGCTGCGTTGAAGCTAGCTAGCTAACATTTTATGCAGGGCCACTTAATATTGCGGCAACGCAGTAGCTAAACATAATATTAATGAAATGTTGATTTCATGTCTTAGGTTGCCCTGCTGCCAAACGCCCTCGTGTTGTGGTCCGAGCATCTCAGGTCACAGAGATAGCCTGCCAGCGCTGTCAGAACTGTCACGCAATTACCTGTGTATCCAGGCATCTTCTACACCTACAGAACGCATATTTTCCACCGTAGGAGAGACCATCAGCCGGGAGTGAGCGTGAGAAAGACATGCTCATATTCTTAAGAAAGAATTGCTAAGCTGCTAGTCTGTCAGTCACAGTTCATACATCCCCACTTTGTACTTTGTATGGCCTTTTTTGTTTTTAATTGCATAAATGCACATTATTTATTTAGAATTGCTAGTGTAGTTGGCTACTTATGCTTAAAATTGTTCATTTAGGAGTTGTTCATGAAAAAAAACATGATTGGGGGAGGTGACCACGGCAGAAGGTAATTGGACAAATATGGTTAAGGGGGCGGGTCTAAGGGAAAAGTGAGGGGGAGACAAGAGGGAGAGACTGCTGCATGAGTTGTGGGGGAGAGCTGAATAAAATGTATTGAGCCAGTTTTGGCTAACCAAGACATTCCAGTGTCCTTTGTCATCTGTCTAGTATTATATTATTATTATATATATTAAAGTAGTATAGCTGATACCTTTCCAGCACCACCACACAATACCTAACCCTCCACCTACTCAACTATCTCTCCTAACCCTTCACCTCAACTATCTCCCCTAACCCTCCACCTCAACTATCTCCCCTAACCCTCCACCTCAACTATCTCCCCTAACCCTCCACCTCAACTATCTCCCCTAACCCTCCACCTCAACTATCTCCCATAACCCTCCACCTCAACTATCTCTCCTAGCCCTCCATCAGTCAACCTTAAAATTAAATCTAGCTCTGAGCCATAGATAGTAAAACAATAATGGTCATCTGTGCCCTCGTCTTTCACATTTCTCATGTATGGATGTATGTGTGTGTGTGTGTGTGTGTATGGATGTAGTACTTTTTTGTTTGTTTGTCAAATGTGTGTACTATGTTATGTGTTGCATATGTGAGCTGTGTCGCAAGACCAATTTCAGCATTGCTGTCAATAAGGTTATATCGTATCATATCGTATCTCCCCAACTCACACAATCTTACACCCCCCAACGCTCCATGCAGATGTTTTAGCTTGTTTGGTCCTGTTGAGAGGAGAGAGTGTGAGAGGAAGAGAAAGAGAGCAAGAGAGAGAGAAGAGGGAGAGAGAGAAGAGAGACAGGGGGAGAAAGAGGAGAGAAAGGCAGGGGTATTGTAGAATCTACACTGACAGCCTTTGGGGAGTAGAAGAGAGTATCATGTAGATTCTACACACAATCACAGAGACAGGGAAGTGTGTGTGTGTGTGTGTGTGTGTGTGTGTGTGTGTGTGTGTGTGTGTGTGTGTGTGTGTGTGTGTGTGTGTGTGTGTGCGTGTGTGTGTGTGTGTGTCCATGTGTGTGTGTGTCCGTGTGCTTGTGGGCCTGTGTGTGTGTGTGTGTGTGTGTGTGTGTGTGTGTGTTAGAGTGAGTGTGTGTCCGTGTGCATGTGTGTCCGTGTGCGCATGTGTGTGTGTTGTGTGTGTGTGTGTGTGTGTGAGTGAGTGAGTGTGTGTCCGTGTGCATGTGGGTCCGTGTGCGCATGTGTGTGTGTGTGTGTGTGCGTGCATGTGTGTCCATGTGTGTGTCCGTGTGTGTCCGTGTGTGTCTCTGTGTGTGTGTGTGTGTGTGTGTGTGTGTGTGTGTGTGTGTGTACGTATGTGTGAAAGTGTGTGCTGGGAGGTGGGGAAGTGAAAGCTAAGCTGTTTTATTCTCTCATGTTTTATTCTGCCACCTAGAAGCCCAGCACAGTGGGGAGCTGCTCTGGAGAGAGAACGACATCCAACCAAGTCAGTAACGATGGCACGGTTAGGTTAGTTAAGATCCAGCAAAAGTCACTTTAATTAAAGTGACACGACCTCAGGTTGTGATGATGTCAACAACATGTCGATGACACAGATACTCACACTCACTACATGCAGACTGAAGCACTTATAGTAGCTTATAGGTATTACGTAACATAGTCGCATCATGGTATAGAGTGTCAGGGAGGTTCCACCACATTAGCATCGCATGTTAATTTCCCATAGGGCTTTGGAAAATGTAGTCCCAGACACGACCATCTTGTTTCTACACAGGTGTATCTATTTGTCTGATTGCATAGGATTCTATGCATTAGAGCCAATCAGAAAAATCCTTATATTTCGATAATTCATTCATGAACCCAGCTAATAATCGTGATCAGAAGTCCTTATGATAGAAGCCAAAAGTCCATATGATATCAAACTTGTTTTAAGAAAATCCTGTTTTATTCGCGGTAGCATTGAGAAATACTACACTACCCACAATCCTCAAGCGGTGTTGTTACCATGGAAATGTGTACACTGTTGACGGTTGGGCACAGGCTACTGAGTGACTGACGTTTTTCATTCATTCTTGATCCAAGAACTTTAACAAGAGTTCTAGCTAATGTTAGCTGCTTATCCTATGCAGCTCTGGCAACTCACGTAATAGCTTAACATTAGGTGTGTGAATGTACCTGCATCAGTATTATAAAAATGAGAAATTCCTTATCAATGTGATCCACGCTTCCACGCTGACGCCTTCTTGGGGAATGGGTAGAACCGCAGTCAGGAACGAAGCATGGCACCATGTTTCTGACGGCTAATGCATTAGCTAGCAAATGTTACACGCAATATAAACACAATATACACACACAACACAAACTAAAACACTAATCTTAACACTTAACAATGACAAAGATTACATTTATGAAGAAGCAAGCTAGAATTCTGAAGCAAGTTTGAAACTGAGCGACGCGTATCATTCGCAATGATTTTTGGGATGTGTAGTTTTATTCACTCTAACAGTAGGCTAATTACTTACACAGTCTTGTACTATAACTTCCCCCCCAAAAAATAAATAAATAAAATTACTCCAATATACATGTTTAAAGGTCATGATTGGTCTGATGAATAATTTGCTGGGTTCATGACTCAATTCTTGAAATATAAGGATTTTTTTTTAAGTCTATGGGAATTAACAATGCAATGCTAATGTGGTGGAACTCCCCCCCAAACAATCAGGGAGGGTCACTGACACGGTGTATTGTGTATTTCAGGTGTTGTTTGCTCTATGTAGGGCCCCCGTTGTAAGAGAATATCATCACTTTATGGGCTGCGAGAGTAGAGTTGCACTACTTATCGCTGAATGTCCGACTCACTGTCCTTCTCTACTCACTTTAGTTTTATTTCAATATTTCCACATTGAGGACAACGGTGCTCAGATATCTCCTGTGGCCTGTTAGCTATCTGTTATGTATCCCAAGTGTAACACATCCTCTTATCTTTCCATTTCCTTTTTTTCCTGATATTCATCTTTTTATGATCCAACCCATTTCTATGTTTCTAATATTAGACATGGGGCCGATGTGTGTGACGCGCTGCAGAGGCCTGATTTTACTCTCTTCATATAAAGGACCCCTAAATGAGCCTACTCTCCCGCCCGCGCTGTTATCCCACGGGCTTCACGGCAGACAGCTATCTGTACACCTCCTCAGGTGCTGGCGTCGGGCTGTTTGGCTCCTCCTCAGGAACTCTGAAGGGAGGAAGCTGGCGTCCGGAGGCCTTAATAGCTTAGCGTTCTCTTCTTTTCTCAACCCTCTGCCCCTCCCCTTGACTCTGCGGGGAATAGGCTGCGCCGTTAGACTGAACTGAACAACTCATGGTGAGTTTTGTAGGACGACTGTGCCGTTAGACTGAACCAATAGATGCGTGGTGGGTTTATGCAGGAAGATGG
>NC_140243.1:21924100-21926600 GCF_949987555.1 Borostomias antarcticus | reverse complement strand
GTGTGTGTGTGTGTGTGTGTGTGTGTGGGTGCGTGCGTGCGTGCGTGTGTGTGTGTTTGACAGAATAGCAAAGCAAAAGATAAAGTTCCAAAGTGCTTTCAAATATTTGCTAGATATGTTTATCAAACACCTCCCATAATGTTAACTCCTCACTATAGAGGCTCTTGTGTAAAACCATGTCTTTTACTATGCTATTTAGTATCATGTGTATAGTGTCCTGTACTGTATACATCATCTGTATCATGCACTGTAAATATTATGTCATGGAATAAAAAGCCTCTGCTTGTTTGTTTACTAACCCAGGATGGTCTACACTATATACAGTATACTAGCGTGTTTATGTATGTACCTTATGTGCTTTCACACACGCCTGTGTGTGTGCATGTGGGTGCGCGTGCGTGCATGCATGTGTGTGTGTGTGTGTGTGTGTGTGTGTGCGTGTGTGCGTGTGCGTGCGTGTGTGTGTGTGTGCGCACTGAAACAGCAGTGGTGTAGGAGGTATTGTTGCTGAGAGTCTATCTGTCACGACCCTCTGAATTACACACACACACACACACATACACACACACTGTTTTTGAGACTAGCCCCACAATAAACACCTCCTACGCTACATACTGCTGCATGCTGCATGTCCTACAGACTGGTATGCTGTGTACTGTCTATGATGCCACGCTATTGTATGGTAACAAACATTAGATATGAGTGAATATTTAAATAAAAGCGGCATACTGTACCATATGTACTGTACAAAAGCCAACCTAAGACCTAAACCTTCCAACGATCTCTGAGAGTTAAAACTACAATGGCAGTAAATAGATTCAGATTCTATATCAAGCTTTTGAATAATAAGAACAGAGGTGAAGCACGGCTTTCCCGGGAGGTCTAAGTGAGTGTGATCGAGTGCTACTGAGACCCCCTGTCCTGTCACAGCACACCCTAAAGTTCCAGAGCGGTGTTCCGTAGTTCATGTTCCCCCCCGGGCTGCTCTGGGTTCCTCCGCGGTCCCCTGGTTCTGCTGTGCTGTCCTCTCATTAGGGGGCTCCAGACAGCCTGGCTCTCCTCCTCAACAGCGGAGGCGCATCCCCCCTCGCTCCTGCCAACTTAACGGATTTCCTCGTTTAATCAACGCAGGCAGGAACAATAACAACAACAAAAACAACAATAATAGCAAAAACATTGACAATGAGAGAACGTGGCCTGAGGTGTCTCAGAGAATGGAGAGAGAGAGAAAGAGAGAGAAGAAAGAGGAGGAGGAGGAGGAGGAAGTGGGGAGGGGGAAAGTTGACAGAGAGTTCAGTGTCTCTCTGAGCTAATAATGTCTGTCAATCCATCAAGAGCTCACTGATACTCATTAACAGGGGTGAGGGAAGGGTGTGTGTGTGTGTGTGCGCGCGTGTGTGTGTGCATGCGTGCGTGTGTGCATACGTGCAAGCATTTGTGAGTGTGTTTGTGTGTGTGTGTGTGTGTGTGTGTGTGTGTGTGTATGTGTGTGTGTGTGTGTGTGTTTTGGCTAGAGTGGTTAGCACCATGGTGCTGCTGTGCTGTTGTCAGGGTGAGGACTGCAGGGCAAACCCCATAGATGGGGTCTCAAGACCAGGTCAGACTGACCATTCCCTGACCCCAGCTCCACACACACACACATACACAAACACACAAACACACACACACCAAATAGCCGGGGGTGGTGTGGAGGTCAGGGGTGGGGGAGAGGTCAGCTGGACTGTGACGGCTGAGAGAGAGTGCTACAGTCGGGTCCTGAGGGTGAGTGTGAGGTCAGACTCTGTAGACTGATTGGAGAGACTTATTTGGTGTTGTGTGTGTGTGTGTGTGTGTGTGTGTGTGTGTGTGTGTGTGTGTGGGGAGCGGGGGGTCAGGGAATGGACACTCTGACCCCAGTATTGAGACCCCCTCTATGGAGCCTGTCCACTGTAAATACTAGTTAAGTAGGTTCCCTCCACAGTAGTAATGATGAATATGACCACAATTAATACTATTACCATTATAATCGTGCAGTACGCATAATGCATTATAATCTATGCAATGCACTCTCCTCATTATTTTAGAAATTGGATGTTCTTTTGACATGTACATGGACACTTGCTTTAGCTATAAAATATCAAAATATCAACCACTTGCTCATGCCATCTCTGCATGTGGGTATAATTGCAAAATTATAGTTTTGATATTTGGCAGCTTAGGGCACGTACACAAAATGTGTGTGCAAGGACTCCAACTTGCTGGACTGGCAAAAAAATCTGCAAAACACTTAGTTAAGTACTGTTCTGTGTCTGCCATCATTGGCACTCATTTCATATGGAAAAGACGCTGCTGCCTATATCCATAAATAGCTTTGATCTCCCTGCTGGGACTACATTATGTGAATGTGATCTTGCACTGCGTTGTGTGACTCTTGCTACTGTTGGATTTTGATATTGATTTGTATCTTTGATTGAAAATCCAATAAAGAAATTGAAATGTGTGTGTGTGTGTGTGTGTGTGT
>NC_140243.1:21901600-21904100 GCF_949987555.1 Borostomias antarcticus | reverse complement strand
GCCTACAGTAAACACACACACACCTCTGGCCAGGGTCCGACTGTCCACACCTGTCAAACCAGAACCTCCGGGTTGCACCCCTAATCTGGTTTCCGTGGTGATAAGCAGTGTAACATGGGCAGGGCTCTCTAATGAGATGGCTCATATGCATAATATATGCAAATGAGCCAGGGGGAGGGGAGGGGAGGGGATGGTATGTCTGACAGATGACAGACACAGCCATGATGGAACACACACACACACAACACACACACACACAACCACGGACGCACGGCCACACGCATGTACAGTGAACAAATGCTTACATACACATGCTTTATCTATCACTGAAGGGAGGGTGAAAGTAGGAGGTTTACGCTACAGACAGAGGATATTGCACTTTCATACAGCAGATAACATGATTAAAAAGGATACATGTATTGTCATAAAAACAATGGTCTAATATAAAATAATATTCAACATAATCAAAACAAATACAGACTACATCCTATACCTTCATACGTAAGAATATGTGCCTAGTCCAACATGCATAGTACTCCCAACTGTCTCAGTGTGTGTGTGCGTGCGAATGTGTGTGTGTGTGCGTGCGCTTGCCTGTGTGTGCGTGTGACTGTGTTTGTGTAAGTCGCTTCTCAGTGGACATGACAAAATGTGTCGTCCCCTTCACCGTGCTGCCCCCTGCCACCTCCCCCTCCCCTCCCCTCCCCTCCCTCCCTCTCTCCTCCACCTGCATAATCACCCCCCCCCCCCCCGGCCTCGCCTCTGCTGCCCCCCCCACCCCGCGCCCGTGTCCAAAGCCGAACACAAACAGATCAACAGCTCTCGGCATGCAGATCGTGTCACGGGGGCTAAGTTATGCACGCCGTGTCAGGCTCGCTCGCGCGCCACTGGCTGGCTGTCCGTGACATGTGTCAGGCTGCCCCGCGTCTCCACCGCCGCACGCGCTAATGACGTGACGCCCCCCCCCCCCCCACACACACACACACACCCCTCCTCTGCGCCCCTCTCACTCCCTGCGCCCTTCTGCACGCCGCCTCTTTTTGCTTGATAGGCCCGACGCCCCCCCCCCTCCTTCCTTCCTTCAGCTCAGAATGCCCCCCCCCCCTCTCTCACACACACACACACACACACCCTTTCAACTCCTGCCTGCACTCCTCTACCCTCAGTCCTTGCCTGGTTCTAGTCTGGCCTAGTCTGGCCTAGTCTGGCCTGGTCTGACCTCCTCTGGTCTGGCCTGGTCTGATCTCATGTGGTCTGGTCTGCTCTGACTTCATCTGTTCTGGTCTGGTCTGGTCTGACCACATCTAGTCCGGTTTGGTCTGGTCAGGTCTGGTCCACACACACACACACACACACACATACACGCGCACACACACATTTGCGCACACATACACACACGCGCACGCACACACACACACACACACACACACACACATACACACACACACACACACACACACACACACAGACACACACATGCACACACACCCCCTTCCTCCTTTTTCTCTTAATCCCATCTCTACCTTGACTTCCTACTCAAGATGGTGCATGTTTTATTTACAGTATGCTCCCTCTCTCTCTCTCTCTCTCTCCCCCCCCCCTCTCTCTCTTTGTTTGTAGTCTTTCTATGCAAATTCTGTCTTGACGTGTGCGTCTGTGTCATGTGTGTCTGGGGTGCGGTGTTGATGCAGGGTGACTGTGGACTGCACGCGCGGTGATTGCATCCAGTGGGCCTACTCTGAGGCTTGCATAAGTAATTGAGATGTCAGTACGCGTTCTCGTATTCCCACTGCAGAACTGCAGGGAAGCATGCATTGTTGAAGGTCATTTGAATAATTCCTTAATGGGGGAAAGGCCTTGTTTTCGGAATGCATGAAGAAGAAAATGTCAACGATCAGAAACGCGCAGCATCAGATGCCTCGGTGAGACGGAGGCGATGGCTACTCTCCTCCAGCACTTCTCTGTCTCTCTGCCCCTCTCTCTCTCTCTCTCTCTCCTTCAGTCTCTCTCTCCCTGTCTCCCTCTCTCTCTCTCTCTCTCTCTCCTTCAGTCTCTCTCTTCCTGTCTCCCTCTCTCTCTTCCCCCTTCTCTCTCTCCCTGTCTCTCTCTCCCCTTCAGTCTCTCTCCCTGTCTCCCTCTCTCTCCCTGTCTCTCTCTCTCCTTCAGTCTCTCTCTCCCTGTCTCTCTCTCTCTCTCCCCTTCAGTCTCTCTCCCTGTCTCCCTCTCTCTCTTCCCCTTCTCTCTCTCCCTGTCTCTCTCTCCTTCAGTCTCTCTCTCCCTGTCTCCCTCTCTCTCTTCCCCCTTCTCTCTCTCTCTCTCCTTCAGTCTCTCTCTCCCTGTCTCCCTCTCTCTCCTCCCCCTTCTCTCTCTCCCTGTCTCTCACTCTCTCTTCCTCCTTCTCTCTCTCCCCGACTCTCCCTCTCTCTCTCCCTCAGCCCCCCCCTCTGTGTGAAACAAGGATGGATAAGGATAAGTGTCTGTTTGCATATCAAACATAACC
>NC_140243.1:21884100-21896600 GCF_949987555.1 Borostomias antarcticus | reverse complement strand
TCACATCAAGAGAAACTATGTATTTTGAGTAAACTTGCATACTTTACGGCCATTCATTTTCACTGATTGACTTGTAAACCAGAAGCAGCATCTCAATTATTCCCAATGTTTACATGTTTTTGTTGTACATGGACATGGATTTCTGATCAGGCCTTTATCCAAATGTTGCAGAACTCAAGAGGAAAAAATATAATCCTGGATCTTATCTAATCAATCTGATTTTGCAAATGCAGAAAATCTCAAAACATGTTGTTTTCTTTACAAATAAAATAAAATAGTCTACTGTAAGGTGCTACTTCAGTCTCTCAAGGGATTCTTCCATTATTTTGGTGTATACAATTAATTTTCACCTTCTTCATATCAAGTATTATACAGCTGTCTTTTCCCCAAATTAAATTTTCAGTCACCATTTTTGACACCATTGAAGCAGTAGTTGTATTTTTTTTGCCATGAAAAGATTAAAATCTTGTGTTTAACCTTGATTCACTAAAATACATGCACAGATCAGACAAATACCATATAAATACATTACAAAATAAGTGTTAAAAAAGCTTGGCAAAACAAAACAAAACAAAAAACATGAAAAGACATGGTCCAGTCAGGCAGTATCACAACAAAAAAAACAAAAAAAACAAAATGATAAGACTGATTTCTGGCGGCTCAGTTCGGCCCAGTGCAGTAACTGTGAACGTTATTTTAGTGCAATGAAATTCTGGTCAGTTCCACAGCGGTCTTTTCTGGCAGTCTCTCTGTCTCTTCCCTCGAGCCCCGACCTGCCTCACACTTTCTCCATCTTGTCCAGCTTCTCCAGAGCTGTAACGAACACCAGGTGGTCCTCGGGGGACTTGCCGTGCGTCTTGCTGAGGTGCAGTTTGACCGCGTGCTTGCTGACGAATGTCCGATTGCAGAGCCTGCACTGGTACACAGCGCCTGTCTCGTCCTCCGGGGCGGTCAGAGCCGCTAGGCAGCTACCGAACGACAGTTTGTCGGAGATCACCTTGGAGGCAGCCTGCTGCTCCCGCAGGTGCTCGGCCGACAGCTTGGACAGGTCTTTGAGGCTGAAGCCCAGGTGTGTCTCCAGGTGGCTGATGTAGGAGGCTGGAGTCCTGAACTGGGAGGCACAGTCCCCGCACAGGAAGACCGGCTGGCAGGAGTCCATGTTCTTCAGGAACTTGGTCCCGCCAGTCCGCCTCAGTTGGTACTTGACGTTGGCCAGCCAGTGCGAGATGGTGGTCATGGAGAGACCGGTGAACTTGCAGATGTGGACCCTCTCCTGGGGACCGAGGTCCGTCATGGCGTAGCGCCCCTCGGGGGTCTCCCTCAGGCTGGAGACGAACTGGGCCTGGAGGATGAGGAGGTGCTGGGGGTTCCAGTTGGACTGACGCCCTTTCCTCTTCTGGATCGGGGACAGGTCCTCCAGGGCGTCCTCAAAGGCGCTGCAGTCCGCGTCAGACTTCTCCGAGACGGAGGATGGGGTGGAGGACTTGGGCGTGAGCCGGCCGGTCAGGTTCTTGACCATGTCGGAGATGTCCATCAGAGCGTTCTCTCTCAGAGGGGAGGCCAGGGAGTCGGAGAGGGACATGATGGGTTTGTTACCATTGATGCTATTGTTGACAATGCTGCTGCTGCTGCTGTTGTTGTTGTTGTTGTTATTGTTGTTGTTGGTGTTGCTATTGTTAGAGGACTTGGTCTTCCTCAGGTCCATGGGCTGGTCGTTGCTCTCGTAGAAGAAGCGGTTGATGGGTTCAGTCTGCTTGGCCTGAGGGTGGTGGAAGGCAGGCTTGTCCATCATGCTGTGGCTGATCTTGTAGAGCATGGCCAGCGGGTCGCCCGCTGGGCTGACGGGCTTGGAGGCCTTTCCCAGGTGGGTGTTCATGATTGACTGCAGCGCGCTCAGGGGGTTGATGAAAGGCCTCTCTGGTGAGTGATCGGTGATGATGCCCAGGCTGTTGCCATTGGTAACGGGCGACCGCCGGGCCGGCGCCTCCTGTCCGTTCTTGGCGTGGTTGTGCCCAGAGTCCAGCGGGCTCTCTTTGGGCTCCTTCTTACACGACAGTAGCTCGGAGTTGCCTCCCGGGCTGCCGTTCCTGGCGAGGGGCTTCCCCAAACTCAGGTCGCTGGGGGACGCCAGGTGGTCCCGCTGCTCTCTCAGGACGGGAGAGGGCGATTTGAGGGAAGAGGGAGGCCTGCAGCGCTCCACGCTCACCATCCTCTCCTCCTTCTCCTTCTTCACGGCGGCGGCGGCGGCCTTGCCCGTCACCTTCTCCACCAGCTCCTCCATGGCCGTCACATTGCTCCTGAGTGGGGGCGGGGAGGCCGGACTCCTGGGGGAGTGGATGATAGAGCCGGGGTCGGTCGCCAGGCCTCCACCGCGCAACCCGCTGCTGAACATGGGCTGCATCTGCACGCTCTGGACTGTGGGGTGCAGCGCTGAGGAGGAAGAGGACTTAATGGATCCATGGAGCTGGTAAGCAGCGTGGATGCTTGGGTAGCCGCCCCAAGTGGGCGCGCCAGTCTGGGCCTTGCTGATGGCGCTGGAGACCGTGTTCTCCAGGGACTTGAGGATGTCCAGGCCTCCCTTAGGCGCCTCCTCCAGATCCTCCTCCCTCAGGTACTTGTACGACGTGCCGTCAGCCTCGGACCTGGGCACGTCCGGATCCTCCTTCTCCTCTTTTATCTTCTTCTCCCCCGACTCCGGGCCCACCTCCATCCTGTCCTCCTCGGCCTCCCTCTTCTCCTCGGAGCCCGAGGAGAGGGCGGGGGAGACGGGCTGGGACTTCAGGCTGGTGACGGGAACGGGCAGGCGGGTGGTGGTGGGTGGCAGCGGGATGGACTGGAACTTCTCCTCCACCACAGGGTCCAGCACCAGAAGCTTCCCCTTCTTGGAGGCGGAGTTGGTCACCTTCAGGAAGTGGCCGGTCACCATCATGTGGGCCGTCAGCTGCTGCAAGGTGTCATGGGAGCTGCCGCACTCCATGCACTTCAGGATCTGCGCCTTGCGTGCCTCGAACTGCCAGGTGTAGCTGGCGCCGTTCTGGTAGCCGTAGCGGTTGTTGGGGGTGACGTAGGGGTTGGGCACCGCCTTGGGGTCCTTGCCGCCCGCCGCCTCCCCTCCCGGGTGGAGCGCGTTCCCCCCGCCGCAGTCCGGGGAGCAGGGGGAGGCCAGGGAGTCCTGGAGGGCCCTCTTCTTCGTGGAGGCCAGTAGTTTGGTGGCCATGGACGGCACCGGTTCTTTGAGAGGCACTTTCTGGTAATGCTTGGTCTTGATCATGTGGACGCTCAGGTCCTGGAGGGACTCGAAGGAGTGGCCGCAGTACATGCACTTCAGGACCTTCTGGGCGTCCTCCTTCCCCTCCATCTCCATCAGCGACCGCTTGCGGGGCTTGGACCACCGCTTGCCCCGGTCCTCCTCCTTGTCCTTGTTGTCGTCCCGGTAGTGGCCCGTCTCGTTCATGTGGACCGTCAGGCCCACCAGCGTGTCATAGGCGCCACTGCAGTCCTTGCAGCGGAACTTGCTGGCTCCGGTGAAGACGGAGCCGTAGAGCTTGTTGTTCTGCCTGTACAGCTGGACCGTGCTGAACAGGCTGGGCTCCGGCAGGAGGTGGTAAGGGTTCTGCTGGAAGGTCTTCGCCAGGGCTGCCTGGTGCCAGTCGTAGGCCACGCCGGCGCCGTTAGTGGCGCTACCTCCACCCCCCCCTCCCCCTCCTCCCCCTCCCCCTCCCCCACTGCTAGTGCTGCTAGTGCCGGTGGTAGTGCTAACAGAGCTAGCCGTGGTGCCGTTAGCGCTGGCGTTAGCGCTGCCTGCGTGGTTGGCGCTGCCGCTGTGGCTGCTCCGTCCATTGTGGTGGTGGCTGCTGCTCTCGCTCGCCTGGAGCGTGGACGTGGCGAGTGGCGCGGTGACGGCGGTGGCGGCAGAGGGGGAGGGGCTAGTGTTGGCGGCGCTGCCCGCCGCGGACGCCGGCTTGGCCTTCATGATGTCCATGGCGATGCTGGACCAGGATGCGTCCGAGATCAGGTTTGCATAGACGGCTTTCATCTGCGCCAGGCTGTCCCTCAGAGAGAGCCCGTTGTCCAGCCTGGGCACCACGGGGGGGCCTTCCTCGCGCTCCTGTCCGTCCCGGGACGAGCTGCTCCGGAAGTCTGTGAGGCGGTCGCTGGTGTCGCTGAGCGGGGAGCCGTAGCCGGCGTCCGGGTTGGTCCCGTTGCTGATGGGAGAGTCCCGGTAGCTGGGCAGTAGCCTTCCTCCGCCATCCTCCTCTTCCTCATTGAAGGGGAACTCCGTGTCCTGGCCGTCCAATGAGAGCCCATCATCCTGCAGGTGCTCCTCCTCGTCGAGAGAGCCTGCCTTAAACTCCTCCTCCGGGGCATAAGCTGGAGAGAGGGAAAGATGGAGAGAGAAGAAAAGAGGTCAGTGAAATAAAATAAAAGATTTACAGTGCTTCTTACTGACTAAACAACGTGATGAATTCTCTATGACCAGAAATATGGGCTTTTATTTGGGTGTTTGCGCATGAGAGAGAGCGAGCGAGAGAGAGAGAGTGTGTGTGTGTGTGTGCGTGTGTGTGTGTGCGTGCGACATGTCTTTCAGAGTCTGTGGTGAAGAATGTCTCTGAGGGATGTATAAATCAGTGACTTTCTGACAGTTGTCCTTTTTCCCTCCTCAATCCCGTTTCTCCACACATGCCTTCTGTTTCCCCGGAAACCACCGGCTGCGTGGCCTTGTTAACCAGCTGCTTGACTCTCCTCTCCCACACACACACACACACACACACACACACACACACACACTCACACTCACACTCACACACACACACACACACTCACACACGCACAGACATGCGCGCACACACTGAACTTGACTTCAGTCATTCACATGGTGGTGTTGCGCAACGGATCAGCAGGGAGGGAAACAGAGCAGCCATTATGAGGAGCTGCAGCATCTCCGACAGTACGAGACACTCCTGCTCTCAAGGTCACCCTCCTTGTTACCAAATACTGATATCAGACCACACCGACCCCGCTCAGCATGGAGGGAGAGAGGAGGAGAGGAGACGAGAGGGGAGGGGAGGAGACTCCAGACAGCGTGGCTCCAGGACACAGGAGGTACTTTACAGGAGACGTACGCTAAACGTAAACAGTGTATACTAGGAGCTACCGGCAGATACGCAGTACATCAAAAGATGGAGTTCAGGGAGCAAACAGATGCTGTACTGTATATAGGTGTGGGTGTACGGCGCACACTGCAGAGAAGAGAGAGTGACTAAGAATCAGAACCCTGGAGAGGCTGGAGAGAGAGGGGGGGGAGAGAGAGAGAGGGGAGGGAGAGAGGGGAGGGGGGAGGGAGAGAGGGGAGGGAGAGAGAGGAGGGAGAGAGAGAGAGAGAGAGACCTAGTGAGAGGGAGGGGGGTGAATTGGAGGAAGAGGTGGGAAAAAAAAGAGTGAGTACGACGGGGAAAAGGTGGAGGAGGGAGAGAGAGAGAGAGAGAGGGAGAGAGAGAGAGAGAGAGAGAGAGAGGAGAGAGACACCCCCCCCCTCCCTCGCGCTCCCCTTCATCTCCCTCCAGTGTGGTGAGATGTGTGTCCTAGATGCCAGCGCCAGTCTCTCCTGACGAAACAGATGTGCTGTCAGCTTCAAACAGCACGCTAACCTGTCACGGGCTAATCTGAGTGGACATAATACCTGATAGATGTACACTGGCACCAGTTACTGCTGCCTGGGAGCGGACAGGAGGAGCAGGGAGGGAAGGCAAGCAGCTGGATGGGGGGGGGGGGGAGGGAGGTGTTTGTGAGTGTGTGTGGTATGTCTATGAGGGTGTGCATATCTGTGTGTTTGTGTAAAAAGGGGTCGCGGTCAGTGTGTATGTGCGTGTTTGTGTGGAGTGGGGGGGGGTCAGTGTGTGTGTGTGTTTGTGTGGAGTGGAGGGGGGGGGGGTTGGGGGGGGTCAGTGTATGTGTGTGTGGGTGTGTGTGTTTTTGTCTAGTGGGGAGTGGGGGTCAGTGTATGTGTGTGTGGGTGTGTGTGTTTTTGTCTAGTGGGGAGTGGGGGTCAGTGTGTGTGTGCGTGGGTGGGTATTTGCACGCCGCTGTTTGCTTTCACACTAGCTTTGATCGTGGAGGCCGTATCACTGGTCTGTAGGCCCGTCTCTTCACACACAGTACTGTCCTGCCCCTCACCCCCTCTCCACACACACACACACCACTCCACACAATAGCTCTATCTCCTCACACACATCACACACACATCGCCCTCTCTCTCTTGTAACACATACCAAACACCCTTCGTCCTCCCTCTGTCTGTCTGTGTGTCTCTCTCTCTCTCTCACTGTCTGTCTGTCTCTCTCTCTCTCTTTCTCTCTCTCACACTGTCTCCCCTCCCAGATTCTCTTCTCTCTGGTGACAGGATTTCACAGAGGAACCTGGCTGTGCTTCAATCTCCCTGTCGCAGACGAAGACCTAAAACTCTGAAAATCCCCAGCGCAGCAGATTAGTATTATACAGGATACAGCTATACGGCGTTTCACTGGGTCCGGACCAGCCCGGGGGGGGAGGGGGGGGGGGGGAGGAGAGGGGAGAGAGGGATCAGTCACAGCTCACCCTCATGACAATCACGTTCGCCATCGCGAGCCAAAAAAGCCAAACACGGGCAGACGCGCGGCCCCCGCAGAACGGAGAGCGGGTTGAAAGGAGGGGGGGGGGGACGAAAAAACGGAAAGCCGTGGCTGTGCGAACGACAGAACACAGGCCCACTGCCGCAGGGAGGGGAGGGGCCGGCCACGGCGAGCAGGGGGGTGGGGGGCGGGGGGCCTTTGACGATTCCTGTCAATCACTGCCTATCCTCTCGCGTTGTCATGGCAACAACAAAGAGAGAGAGAGAGAGAGAGAGAGCGTGCGTGCGTAGTCGAGGCACGGCGGGCAACGAGGAGAGCGGGTAGCGGAGCACCTCGTCGGATGGGAAGACGCCGAGGGGAAAAGCCGCCTCCGGAACCGACGAGGCCCGGAAACAGAACGGGGCGGATCGCGTAGCCGTCGCTGTTTCGACTTGAGCTGTGTTCGGAATAGAAGGCCGCCGGGACGAGTGGCGTCTGCGGCCGTAGCCAGGCGGGACAACCCAGCAGACGTGAGGAGAGGGGGTGTGACGGGCGACCAGATTGTCTAGCACCTCCCCCTCCTCCTCTCCCTCCTCCTCCTCTCCCTCCTCCTTACCCTCCCACTCCTCCTCCCCCTCCGACACCCCTTTCTCCTCCTTGTGCCGCTTTCCTCGTCCTCCCCTCTGTTCCTCCTCATCATCACCTCTCCTCCTCCTCCTCCTCTGCTCTCTCCTCCTCCTCCTCCTCCTCTGCTCTCTCCTCCTCTGCTCTCTCCTCCTCCTCCTCTCTCTCGTTGCAGACATTCATATTGAGGGTGACATGGTGAGCGAGGGGGGAGGGCCCGGGTGGCGTACGGATGCGCGCCGTCCCCGGCGGTTTGGCGCGGCGAGCGGCTGATGTCTGTGGGCAGGGCCATCTGCACGGGCGCCGCCGCTGCTGTCACTTCCTGTACGCGACGCCCCGCCGTCAAGGAGACAGGCGACACACGGGGCAGGGCCGGACCGCAGCCTCCCTGTCACCAGCACCACCCGTCACACACACACACACACACACACACATTCACACACACACTAGCCAAGTAATAGCAACCAGGCGGCCTGTCTAATACAACCAGCCAGCCGACTGGAGAGGACGCCAGCCCAGCCGACCGGCTACAACAACCAGCTAGCCAGGCTGATACAAGCAGCCAGCAAGCCTGAGAGGCCTAGACACAGAGGCTGGGAGACGGAGGCTGAGAGGCCGGGGAGCTGGGAGGCTGCCTGAGAGGCTGAGAGGCAGGGAAACGGAGGCTGAGAGGCTGCCTGAGAGGCTGAGAGGCAGGGAAACGGAGGCTGAGAGGCTGAGAGAGGATGGGAAACTGAGAGGCTGCTGTAGGTGGGTAAATGAGTTCAGCTCTCTGTCAGGCGGGCAAAGCCTCACCATTTGGCTGCTGTCAAAGCCAAACAAACCTGCTAAGAGTGGGAGAAAGGCAATGAAACAGGAGAGACAGAGAGAGAGAGAGAGAGAGAGAGAGAGAGAGAGAAAGAGAGAGACAGACAGAGAAACGGAGAGAGAGAGATGGGAATGAGACCAGTCAGTTGATCCGGCAGCTCCTGGCCTCCATCTCTCCGCTCGTCCGCCCATTTATTTACACACATTTCTTTATTTATCTGATGTGATGTCGGAAAGAGGGGGCAATCACCATAGTCACTTACAACACTAATGTCCCACACTGGGCCCTGTCACTCATGTGATTTAGACCGGAGGAGAGGAGAGGAGAAGAGAGGAGATGAGTGGAGGGGAGAGAGGAGATGGGAGGAGAGGGGAAAGGAGAGGGCGGGGGGTGGCGGAGGCTGTTTAGGGGGGCATGCGCTACGGAACTGGCAGTCTTATTCCTTCCCCGGATTCCGTCTGTCGCCTCGCTCTCCAATCCGCCCCCCTCAGCCCTGATGACTCCAGACAGCGGCTGATCAAACCGCCGTCGCTTGACCTGCGCGCCACGGCGAGACAGGAGACGAGGGGCAGCGGGGTTGTGGGGGAGTGATGTCTCTGGATGGCGGGACGCGAGAGCGGTAAATAAAATGACATGATTATATCCTCCGTCTCGTCATGTAGAGAAAGCCAATTATGGTAATGCTGCAGCCGCCGGGCTCACAGAGGGCCTCGTGGACGAGCTGCGCGCCGGGGCCCTCCCCTGACAGACAGCAGCGATGCACCTGGACCCATAAGGATAAATACTGATATATCAATACTGCTGCTAAGTTGTTGGACCAGCCTGCTCTATGCTCACAGCCGCTTGGCCAAACAGCTGATGATAGCACAATATCTCTGCGCACCTCCCGCCCACCTCCTCCTCTCCTCTCGTCTCTTCGCCTCCTCATCTCCTCTCCTCTTGTCTCTTCTCCTCCTCCTCTCCTCTTGCCTCTTATCCTCCTCTCAGACGACAGCATATGGTAGAGCAGAGCACTTAGAGGGTCGGAAATAACTGGAGCTCCCTTCCCTCCTCTTTCAGCTCACACACACACACACACACACACACACACACACACACACACACACACACACACACACACACACACACACACACACACACACACACACACACACACACACACACACACACACACACACACACACACACACACACACACACACACACACACCATCTCTCTCTCTCTCTCTCTCTCTCTCTCTCCCAACCTGGGCAGAGGCCCAGCACCGGACCCACACAGTGTAGCAGACAGTGAAGGATCAGACGGACTAGACTCTGGATGGGCTTCTCTGGATCTCCCTGTGGGAAGTTGGACTGCAGGATACATACCGCGCTCATAATGAGGAGAATACGGTGTGTGTGTGTGTGTGTGTGTGTGTGTGTGTGTGTGTGTAGGTTATGTGTGTGTGTGTCAGGAAAACAGAAGCGTAACGTAAGGAAAACGTAACGTCGGTGTTGTGGCCAAGTTGTCCTGTCGGAGAGAGAATCAGAGGGGGAAAGAGAGAAAGAGAGAGAGAGAGAGAGAGAGAGAGAGAGAGAGGGAGAAAGGGAGAGAGAGAGAGAGAGGGGGAGAGAAAGGAAGAGAGAGAGGGGGGGAGAAAGAGAGAGAGGGGGAGAGAGGGAGAAAGGGAGAGAGAGAGGGGGAGAGAAAGGAAGAGAGAGAGGGGGAGAGAAAGAGAGAGAGGGGGAGAGAAAGGAAGAGAGAGAGGGGGAGAGAAAGAGAGAGGGGGAGAGGAAGGGAGAGAGAGAGGGGTAGAGAGAGGGAGAGAGAGAAAGAGAAAGAAAGAGAGACTATGTGCCCTTACATGGTTATATTAACTGTATTGTAATGTTTGATTTTTGATTGCATTCCTATTCATACTGTATTTTGTTCCTATGCTGTCAAGCCCTTTGGCAACCCTATTAATGTTAAAATGTTACATTCATGCCAATAAAGCACAATTAATTGAGATTTGAGACAGATAGAGAGAGAAAGAGAGAGATAGACAGAGAGATGCTGCCTGGCAGGAAAGGGGAGTGGCCGAGCCTGCCCGACCATGGTCAAGAGGTCAGAGGTCAGGTATGCAGCACGCGCTGAGCAGGTGCAGATCACTGTGTGTAAATAACATGCCAGTGCGTTACATGTCTGCTGTCATCCCTGTACTAGTCCAGCCCAAATACAGTACTCTGTGTCGTGTACAGTACGTGTGTGTGTGTGTGTGTGTGTGTGTGTGTGTGTGTGTGTGTGTGTGTGTGTGTGGAAGAGCGAGAACTGCTTCTGCTTTATTTATAGAACAAGGACTATTAATACCCAACTCAAAGATCAGTTCAGAGAAACAGCCCATGGACACCAACCAAGATCCCTATCCTGGACACGCACGCACGCACGCACGCACGCCCGCACGCACACACACACAATCCACCTCCATCCCGTTGTGGGTGCACACACTAACTCAAAGCCCCATATCAGAACACAGCTATGTACGCTGGAGCTGATATTTAGGTGGCCTGACGGACAGAAACAGAGGAGGTAGAGAGGAGGAGAGAAGACAGGGGTGAGAGGGGAGGGGAGGAGGGCGTGGTGGGAGGGGAGGGGAGGTGAAGGGAGGAGAGGGGAAGGTGAGGGGGGCGGGGGGGCGGGAGGAGAGGGGGGGTGCTGAGGATATGGGCGGGCGAGAGTGAGTTTGAAAGAGTGACATTATAATTGAGCATGAGGGGGTGAGTGTAGGTTTTAAGTCGAGTGTGTGTGTGGCTGTGAATGGGTAAGCGTAGATACAAGATGTGTGTGTAAGTGTGTGTGTGTGTATGTGTGTGTGTGTGTATGTGTGTGTGTGTGTGTCGCTAGCATGTTGGAGGATCAATAGGGTATACCAGCAAAGATCGATGGCAATTCATCTGGCTTTATTTTCATTCTCACCCACTCACACTGACTGGTCTGCTGGTAGCTAGCCCAAAAAATGTGTTCTGTGCGCACACACACACACACACACACACACACACATGCACACACATCACAAATACACAGGCATTGCACTCAAACAGCTTTTAATCAAACAAACACACACACACACAGTTACCTCAAACACACTAACAAACACACACATACACACACAGTCTTAGTACACACAGGCAGCTTCCATAGCGGTTTGGAATTTATTGTATTCCTACTCAGCCAGTCAGCTCCTGCTGTCTCCTCAGCACAACGAGGCCAGGGTAATTAAACTGTAAAATGAATATGCGCGCGCACACACACACACACACACACACACACCGACACACACTGACACACACTCTCCTCCATCACTGTCAGGAGAGAAAACGCACAGCTTTGAAGAGAGGTAGAAAGCGATTTGACACACACACATACACACACGCACGCACACACACACACGCACACAGAGGATTGAACAGAGAGGATGCTCATTTAGCTGTAACCAGACTCACTGCTAGTCTGCTGCTGTCTGGCGAGTGGCCACTGTCCCCTGCCACTGTCCCCTGCGCCTGTGTGACCATTTGAGAGGCGCTGGTCCTACAGTGGGGTACATGACCAGAGCCGTGGGTAGCGAGTAGCGAGGTCTTAACTACCAGACCTGACTGCTGTGTCAGCGTGAGGTTGACCAGAGGAGAGAGGAGGGCCTTCTGTTGAAAAGGGGACATTAGGCTGCCGTTACAGAGCTGGTCACGGGCTACTGTTACTGCTGGGTAAGATCCCCCAATCATAACCCCCCCCCCCTCCATTTAGGATTCATATCTGTTTTTGATCGTTCCCATTGCCTATGTCAATGTTATTAGGGAACAACGGCTACCCTGAAGGAAGAATGCAGATTCCTACAACCAAGGAGTGTGGAGGTTCAGGCTTGTCATGGCTGAGCAGGGACACTCGCTGTGGAGGGACAGGTTTGTCATGGCTGAGCAGGGACACTCGCTGTGGAGGGACAGGTTTGTCATGGCTGTGGAGGGACACTCGCTGTGGAGGGACAGGTTTGTCATGGCTGTGGAGGGACACTCGCTGGAGAGGGACAGGTTTGTCATGGCTGTGGAGGGACACTCGCTGGAGAGACAGATCTGTGGAGCTGATGCTCTGAAGGTTTTTTTATTTGATTCTCTAAGAACACGTTCCAGGCCTGTGTGTGTGTGTGTGTGTGTGTGTGTGTGTGTGTGTGTGTGTGTGTGTGTGTGTGTGTGTGTGCGCGCGTGTTCCTGAGCTAACACACTGAGCTGAGGGTGTAGTAATTGATTGTGGGCCACCTTCCAGTCCAGGGTGACCGTGACAGGGAGGGGGAGGGAGAGAGAGAGAGAGAGAGAGAGATGGGGAGAGAGAAAGAGAAACAGAGAGCCAGATGGACACGAAGAGAGAGCGAGAAGGCGAGAAATGGTGAGAGAGGAAGTCATACTTCAGGTCAAAGTCTCTCTCTCTCTCTCTCTCTCTCTCTTAGCTTAGTTAATTACAACAGAGTCCTCCA
>NC_140243.1:21856877-21881877 GCF_949987555.1 Borostomias antarcticus | reverse complement strand
GTCCTGTCCTGTCCTATGTCGTCTACAACAGCGTATGGCTTAACCCTAGTCAAATTCCTAGTATGTGTGAACCATATACATGGCTAATAAACAGATCTTGAATCTTGAGTCTTGAGAGAGAGAGAGAGAGAGAGAGAGAGAGAGAGAGAGAAAGTGAGAGAGGGACAAAGAGAACAAGAGAACAAACAGGGTGTAGTGAGAGGCTCTCTGAGGGCCACCTGAGGGTCGTGACCCGAGAGTGACCCGTCCGATGGGCCCTGTGGGAGGGGGGGTGACTGACATGCCCCCAGCGGGCCCAACAGTACTATCCCCGCTACTCAGCCACAGACTGACCACACACACACACACACACACACACACCACACACACACACGCACACACACACACACGCGCACACACACACGCGCACGCGCACACACACACACCGAGTCCAGCCGCGTCAGGCCTGTACACTACTGACCCCAACGTACACACAAAACACACCCACGCACACACCAGGCCCGCAAACAAACGTTCTCTGTAACCGGAGGGTTATTATGGGCTGTTCCTCCAGACACAGAACAGGTCTGCCACTAGCAGAACCTTCATTCATTCACACACACACACACACATGCGCACGCACGCACACAGACACACGCGCACACACACACAGGTCTCTGTGGCCATTTTGTTTTTTTGTTCTGGGTTTTTTCCCACAGTTTTGGGACTTGAGACCTTTAATCACAGAGGAGGAAGCAAGGAGGAAATGAAAAACACCCAACGACAACAAGGCCAGTGTGAGGTAGAGAGGTCTGTGTGTGTGTGTGTGTGTGTGTGTGTGTGTGCGCGTGTGCATGTGCGTCGTTCAGCAGGTGTGTTAGCCATCTCAGTCTACTGAGCACTGAGTGTGTGTCTGTGTGTTTGTTTAGTGTCCGTGTGTGTGAGTGAGTGAGTGAGTGTGTGTGTGAGTGCGTGTGTGTGTGTGCCTGTTAGCTATAGCCTCCTGAGCAGGCAGCTAGACTACTCAGTCCGGTGTCAGACTTCAGAGAGAGTTTTAGGAGAATATAAACACACTAGAACTTCGCCTCTCTCTCCCAGGAGTAGACAGGATGGAGGGGGGGAGGGGGGCATGGTCTTCAAATGCTACACCGGTGTGTGTGTGTGTGTGTGTGTGTGTGTGTGTGTGTGTGTGTGTGTGTGTGTGTGTGTGTGTGTGTGTGCGCGCGCGCGCTCACCTCAATTCATCATCGCGATAGTTATGGCACCCTGATACTAAAAACAATCTCCATGATCACACGCACAAACAAAAGCTCAAATTGCTATCATCCATCTCACCTGCCCCTTTAAGAACATATCCATACACTCCCTCTCTCCCTCGCCCCCCACCCCCTCTCTCTCTCTCCTGGCAGGGAGGAAGATGATGGTGAAGAATTAAAGCCAGCAGCCAGACGTGAAAACGCGGCGGGCCAGGGGATCAATGCTCGCCATCCGCGGCGGCGGCGGCGGCACTATATGTAAAACACCGCCTGAAGTCAGCCACATCCAGTTAATATTTAATCCTTCCATCCATCTCTCTCTCTCTCTCTCTCTCCGCATACACAACCCAGATCCCCTCCCTCCCTCCCTCCCTCCTCAGGCCGAAACGCTGTTCCCCCCCCCCCGATCACACACATGCGCGCGCACACGCAGACACACACACATTTGAGGGGGAAACTGTGATAAGAGAGCACAGCTGATTTGCATGAGGATGGAATTTTCTCAGGTCTGATAATAGCCTCCAAACATTCTGGTACTGGAGAGAGAGAGAGAGAGGGAGGGGGGGAGAGAGAAAGAGAGAGGGGGAAAGAGAGCGAGGGAGAGAGAGAGAGAGAGAGAGAGAAGGTAACAGTAGAAGAGAGAGAGGTGTCGCTGCTTTATTTCCAACGAGCGAGATAGGCAAATAAAAAAAGGAGTGGAGAAACGCCGCTGATACGATCGGCTCCCGTTCTCGTCTGTAGCCGGTGATTTCTAGGCAGCGAATTCAAACCTAACTCCCAAGTGGGAATGCAAATTGCCTAACCGAATATTCCTGGGCTGTCGACGGGAGGCGACACCTCTTCCTCTCTCGTTCTGTTCTCCTCCCGTCACTGAACCCCCACGTTACTCACCTTGATTTCAGCCCTGCTCTACATTAGTCATGTAGCCACACTCAAAACAACAGCGCTACATAGACCTTTTTGAGGTCGGTAAGGTTCTATATCCAGCACCCTTTTGAGGGCAAAAAGAATCATTTAGGGTTTCGAGAAGCAGTTTACAAAAAGGGTTCTTCGATTGCTACAAGTGGTTCTAAGTGTAGATCCACTTTTTTGAGAGTGTACCCCCCAATTAATGCCAGTGTCCAGTGTAGTGATGGTACAAGGGTATACACAGGTCTGACCACCTCTATCCTTATAGACACATTAACCAAAACACACACACAAACACCATCACAGAAAGATGACCCTGTGTGTGTGTGTATGTGTGTGTGTGTGTGTGTGTGTGTGTGTGTGTGTGTGTGTGCGTGTGAAAGCCGCAGCAGTGCCCGTACGCCTGAGAGAACTGCAATGACAACTGTTCATTTTCTCCCTCACTGAACTCCCCACTTTACAATCAGACTGATCAGCTGCCCTTAAACAGCAGGAGAGAGGGAGAGAGAGAGAGAGAGAGAGAGAGAGAGAGAGAGAGAGAGAGAGAGAGAGGGAGAGAGTGGGAGAGAGAGAGGGAGAGAGAGAGAGAGAGGGAGAGAGAGAGAGGGAGAGTGGGAGAGAGAGGGAGAGAGAGAGGGAGAGAGAGAGGGAGAGAGAGAGAGAGGAGAGAGGGAGAGAGAGAGGGAGAGAGAGAGAGAGGAGAGAGGGAGAGAAGAGGGGAAGGAGGAAGAAAGAACGAGGGGTCAAGGCGGAGATGGTGAAATTGTTGGGTTTTCTCTCGACGGGAGACTGACCGACTCACGCATACACACACGCGCGCGCGCACGCACGCACACACACACACACACACACACACACACACACACACACACACACACTCAACCAAGACCATTGCTCTGCCCCGTGCTGTTCGGCGGGGCTAACAGCTAAACCCTCCAGGGTAGCCGCAGTGACAAGGCTAAAGAGTTGTTTCTATCCCAGAGAGACAGACAGCTGGGCAAGAGAGGGGGGTCCTCACTCGCTCTCTCTCTCCCTCCCTCCCTCTCTCTCTCTCCCTCCTTCTCTCCCTCCCTTCCTCTCCCTCTCTCTCTCTCTCTTTCCCTCCCTCCCTCCCTCTCTCCACCACTCGTCCAAACAGTAATTCTTAATTGACACCTGTCAGGATGATGGTTGCCGCACACAGCTGCTGTGGGAGCATAGGTCCACCCTCCTGCACATGTTAGCTTTAATACCCCTCCTTAAAACTGCCCTCCTCCTGAAAACTGCCCCCCTCCTCATGCTAAATGCTACCATCCTGAAAATGGAGGACAAAAGAGATAGATACGCAGACTGGAGAAGAGGCTGTAAGTCATGCTAGAACGAGGGAGGGAGAGAAGAGAGGGAGGGAGAGAGAGAGGAGAGGTATTTGAGGAAGAGAGTGAACAGGGAGAGAGAGAGAGGAGAGGTATTTGAGGAAGAGAGTGAGACACGCAGGGAATTAGAGAGGGGAGAAAAAGAAGGGAGAAGGAAAGAGGGGAACAGAGATGAGAGGTATGTGTGAGGGAGGGAGGGAGGGAGGGAGAGGGGAGGAGAGAGGAAGAGGGGTAGGAGAAGGAGGAGTGTGCAGCAGTCCCTGGGTAGACCACTGCTCCTCTGTAGCGGGCCCAGCACTCGTCTGTCTGTCTGCATCAAAGTGCTCGCTTGCTCCCTCTCTCTCTCTCTCCCTCCTCTCTCTCCCTCCTCTCTCTCCCTCTCTCATCCCCAGCTCATGGATGTAAGGCGTGGATAAGCTGCATGTTTTCCTGCACCCAGGAACTCAAATACTTATTAAACAAAATATTCTGTAATTGCTAATGTTTTATTGATGGGAGTAACGTCTTAAATCTAAACTCCAGCACAACCCCTCCCCCAGGCTCTGGAGAAGAGAGGAGAGAGAGAGAGACAGAGACAGAGAGAGAGAGAGAGAGAGAGAGAGAGAGAGAGAGAGAGAGAGAGAGAGAAAGAGAGAGAGATAGAGCAGCGGCAGTGATCAAGAGAAGGAAACTCACTTTGGAAATCTAAGACTTCACTTAAGAAAATTTAGAATGCCATTTTTTCTTCTTATAAATGTTCCGGGACTTGGGCTCAGAACACCTCCTCTCTTTCCGTATTATGCACATAGAAAAAATTGAAAAAACATTTTACACCAATTAGCTTATAGACCAGTACAACCCCCCCCCCCCCTCCCTCTACACTCATCTATTCAACACACTGTAATTACACAACATAGAAACCACTAGTCTACAGCATAGCGATCATTAATACGGACCACGTTAGCAGTAACAGCAAGATATTTTACGAATCCCGAATCCTTACGACTGCAAAAATAATTTAGCGGAGCTGTGCGGCCGTTAAACAATGTCAGGAGTGAACTGCAATGAAGACTGCCGGTAGAAAGAAGCCACGCCTCTCGGCGTCAGCCAACTGCATTGTGGGCTACGGAGCAAGAAAGCACATCTGGCCCTTTTAATGATATGATTCCCCGCCATACTAAGCCACCCCCACGATGACCTCCCACCGTGACATGTTAGCAGCACTTGCAGTGTGTTTGTGTGTGCGCACTCGCACACGTGTGTTTGAATGTGTGTGTGTGTGTCTGTTTGTGTGTGTGTGCTTCCATATTTTGTCCCTGTATGCGCATCAGTGTTTATAGTCCATGCTGTGTGTGTGTGTGTGTGTGTGTGTGTGTGTGTGTGTGTGCATGTGCAAGTGTGTGTGTGCGACTACAGTGCAGGGAGAGCAACAGGAAGCGACAGTAAAAGAAAAGACGGTGTCACCGCTGTGTGAAACACATCTCTCAAATCATGAAACGGACACTCCATGTAGTTTCTATGGCTGGCGTCCTGTACCATAACAATGACCAACTATCGTCTAATATCAAATTGAATAATCAATATCGTCCATGGTACTGTATGTGCTAGCCAAACACGGGTAAACATAGGCTACCCACACACACTCACACACACACAGGCGCACACGCGCGCACACACAGGCGCACACACACACGCGCGCGCGCCCACGTAAACGGAGACACTGGAGGCAGGATGACTGGAGGCATTGAGCGGTCAGCCTAGCATGTCTGGCCCTTGACCGTCTCTCTACTCCCAGATGTAAATGTAGCCGTTAAACCGGGACGCTGGCACCGCGGCGGCCTGCCATCGATGCCACCGATCGATGGCACCTGCTAACGACCCCGGCCTTCCAATTAGAGTAACCTCTACCACAGAGAGGAGCTCTGACCGCCGAACGCGCGCGCGCACACGCAAAAACACACGCACGCGAGAAAACACTCGAGCGCGCGCAAAAACACCAAGCAGCCGACACGCACAGGCGCGCACACACGCATGCACACACACACACACGCAAAAAAACATACACACAAACATATATAACATATATATATATATATGTGTGGAGCTATTGTAAGGAAATCACAACATACATGCCCGCACATATGTACACAGACACACACATGCACACACTTTTTTAACTGCACCGAAGTACAGCTCAGACTTACAGTACTATGCGCTCCAAACAATATCACAGAAAACAGTATTCATTTCTCACCGGAAAAAATCCAGTATATACTCAGAATATATCACGCTTCAATACTTCAATATATATATATATGTTTGTTTTTTTTATCAAATCTTTATCGAAACACAAACTACTCACTGAGCTTCGTTCCGCTTGCGGGGGACGGGGAACCCTAAAACGGAACCCTTAAACGGGTTCTTTCCATGGAGGATCATGTGGTGTTGCGCGTAAGACGGTGCTGCTCAGGCAGCTGATCTGGCCAAAGCCTCATAAATCAGGGCCGGCTGATTATTTGGAGGCAGAATATCGAGTGACAGCGCGGCGGGGCCAGAGCACAAAGGTCGCTGTATAATCTTAGCCACCTCGGGCTTCTGGGTAATCCCACAGAGCTGGACACCTCCAGCACTCAGAATACACCCCTGCAGGATCCCACCTGAATATATACTGTTAAGACACTGTTCAAGCTGAATATATAGAACACCCCCCCCCCCAGACACACACACACACACACACACACACACACTTGCTGAGAATGTAGATTTGATCAGACGTCTGCAGGAGAATGACTGCACCACAACTCAACAGCGGGATGAGAGGTTGCATGCAGACGTAGTGTGTGTGTGTGTGTGTGTGTGTTCATGCAGGCATAGTGTGTGCACATTTTCCTACAGACATAGTGTGTGTGTGAGTGTGTGTATGTTTTTTTTACAGGCACCTCCATGTCTCCCCTATAGCCAGACACGTACCTGAGAGGGTGTGGTGTAGAAAGATGGATGAATGCATTTACACACTCACTACTATAATACCTGAAATGTAACATATTCAACGTTTTTAATACTTGGAAATGTATAAATAGAGTTGAACAAAATAATACATGTGTTTGTGATGATAGAATTATATTTAATTTGGTCAAATTGAAGCGTATGAGGACATTTTGCAAATTACTTCAAAGAAATATAATAATAACATAATAATAAGAAAAGATAGAAACATAATGGTGGCTTTGCAGCTTCGCTGCTCGTCCCCCAATTACAAAATATTTTAAAATGGTTCCTGGGATAAAATGTATAAAAAGACTCAGACCTCTGGGTTCCTACCAGGGCGGCCACTGGAACAGTCACACACACACACACACACACACACACGTTATATCAGCCACACCTAGGAGAGAGAAACCCTACACCGCCGATCAGACCACGGTTTCAGCATTGGCCAGGTGAGGTCTCTGACGGGGGTCCGTCCGTCCGTGTGTGTGTGTGTGTGCGCACGGGGGTGCGTGCGTGGTTCAGAGCAGTGGATTAGCCTGGTCATTAACTGGACCAAGTTCTCCTTCTGACATGATTAGTCAGCCCAGTGAAGTCCATTTGTCACCTGGGAGGGCCAAATTGAGTTGCAGCCGCAGCACTGGGGGCTATGGGGACTGTATAATATCAGCTTGATTACATCAAGGAGGCAGCAGACCTGACACCTTACTGCATTTGTCAGCATTAATCGTTAGGGGCCGTCACACAGCCATCAGCACTGCAGATAATTAGAGCTGCTCCTTAATGAAGACAGGGGAAGCTAGCTATGGCCCCTCTCTCCTCTCTTCTCCTCTGTCCTCTCTTCTCTCCGATCATTAAGAACTCTAGCTGCCGGAGAGAGAGAGAGAGAGAGAGAGAGAGGTGACGAGAGAGAGAGGTGGAGGGACAGAGAGAGAGGTGGATAGAGAGAGTGGTGTGGGTGGAGAGAGAGGTGGAGAAAGAGAGATGGAAATAGAGGTGGAGGGGGAGAGAGAGAGGTGGTTGAGGGAGAAAGACAGTGAGAGAGACGTGTTTCTCTCTAAGACTACAGAGCCCAGCCTGAGACGCCACCATGAAAGACCACGTCTCTCTTTTTCTTTCAGTCTTCTCTTTCTGACCGTCATTTTCTTCCTCATTAGGCGACTAGAAACTGAACATGGTAATGAAGGACAAAATCAAACTGGAGGTGTATTAAAACGGGGCGTGCATTAGATCTGCGCGCACACACACGCAAGAACACACACACGCACACACGTCATTACATTTAGTTGAATTAACTTGACAGTCATAAATTAAATTAATTACGTGCTATAAACCTACATCTGAAATAGAAACATCAACTATAAACAGGTTCTCCCACAAATAACAAATACATTATGGATATCTGGGCCATTTAATTTGCTCAGTACATTGAAACATATAGCACAAACACATATACACAACATACACCAACTTAAGCGACATTTCATGAACATAAAAGTGTTAAATAAAGTCCCCATTACACCATGGTAATAACACCATCTCCACAACTATGTTGTCACAAAATAATTGTGAAAATGTTCCTGCAACAAAAGGATAATGTTTAGCTGAGTAAATCTTACAGGAAATGATGAATGTTATTACTCAGGAGTAGGAGGAAAATGTGACAAAGAATCTAGCTTGGAAATCTATGAAAGATCTTTAAACAAGCAATGAACACACACACACACACACACACACACACTCTCTCTCTCTCTTGTTCTCTCTCTGTCACACACAATTCTATAAAATGATTACATAATTATATAAAGATATATATAGTGTATAATATATGAACAGTATATAAATATATATAGTATATATTTCTTTATTTATTGTGTGTGTGTGTGTGCGTATGTGTATGTGTGTGTGTGTAAAATATATAATTTACTAGACAAAAAACTACAAGTCCCCTGGTCCTCAGCCCTCCTCAGTCAGGAGATGGGGAGCCAGGACTCAACCCTTAATCTCTCCTCACAAACAGCCGCTTAGTACAGTACTACATTGTAACTACTCATTCTGGAAACTGCTCAACACTCACTGCCTTTCTAGATTACTCGCTGCTCACTATTACTTCTAATCAATATCTGTCTCTCAGTCTCTAATCTCTCTCTCTCTCCATCTCTAATCTAGACCTCAGACTGGAAGACACATGAGCATCATAACACTGCTTAGCACCAAGCTGGACCTGTGTGTGTGTGTGTGTGTGTGTGTGTGTGTGTGTGTGTGTGTGTGTGTGTGTGTGTGTGTGTGTGTGTGTGTGTGTGTGTGTGTGTGTGTGTCAGGATCTCTGACTGACTGACATGGTAGTGTGGAAACACTGCTATCTGGCTAGTAGTAATTGACCGTCACATGAGCGCTGATGTACAAAGTAGTCGGTCAACGACGGGCTGGTGAATCAATGCCCGCTGCGGTGCGAGGGTCAAGGTGAGGCTGTGTTTACATGCGGGGTCATGTGTGTGTGCGCACGCGCGTGTGCATGCTCCTGTAAGTACGCGTGTGTCCGTGAGTGTGTGTGTGAACATATAAGCGTGCGTGCGTCTGTGAATGTGTCTATCTGTGAGTGCGTGTGTGTATGTGTGTGTGATCTCTCTCGTCCACCTCCTCAAGCGATAATCCCCAGCCAGAACGGATCCTGGTTGTGTAACGTAGCGTCTCCAGACTGGAGGCTGTCCTCACACTGAGCTAGCATCATGTGAGCAGATAGATAGATAGAGATCACTGGTTGAATGTTCTTCCAAGCCCCCCCCCCCCCCCCCATCACTCACTCCTATTTAAAATGATAAACCAGCAGAGTTCAAAGTCTTCTCTGCCAGGCCTCCTGCTCGCTGTGCACCGCACCTCATATTTCAAAAACTCTTTAAAATTCTATAACTGTCTTTTGTTCACTGCAGTTGTTAATGCCTAACTTCAAAGGCCCTGGCTCATTAGTCGAGCCCTAGAAATCCCTGTCACTCATTTACATTTGTTTAAAGGCTGGCAAGGAGGAGGAGGAGGAGGGAGAGAGAGGGGGGGGGGGGGGCTCACTCTAAATCACTAGACCTCAACATCTAACCAAACAGCTGGTGGGCTGAATGGTTGGTCCGCAGTGGTCAGGTAGTAAACATGATTATGACCAGGCTGCTGCTGTGAAGAGCGCTGGGGGATGGAGGGGTGTGAATTTGGAGATGAGGTGCAAACCCCAGTGTCTCTATACCCTCAGACGGGAGAGTAGTGATATTTCCAGGTATCCCGAATATTTACTAAGCTCTTCAATAATCAATGATCAATATTTTCTCCTTTTTTGGCGGCTTTCGAATACTTCCGCCCCTCAGTCGTTCGCATTCCAGCCTACCTCCGGTACTTTCCCTGGAATAAAGAGAAGAATCTCTCTGTTAAAAAAAAACAAAAACTTTTTGGTGCCTCTGTCAGACAACAAGGGGGTTGTCCTCTGACTGGCTCCATCTGTCAGGAGCATGCGTGTCTCATCGCAGAGATTTATTGATGTTTATCAGGGATGAATAGATCAAAGCCTGTCACGTGACAGGCGATCAATCACGCATCAAATCAAGGAAGGCAATACTCTAATATAACAGAGAAGAAGGAGAACCAGCTCTCGCCAGTTCTCTCTCACCCCTCTTCTCTTCCCGACTCAATTATTCATTATTCCTCACTGTGAACGCTAAAAAAAGAGCCCGTTTATCCCCTGTATACCCTTTTCGTGGCTGTGACCAGTGAATTGTCCTAGCTAAGATCACAGATTCTTGCATGAAGATTGTAGCGTAATAATTACGTCCAAACACCCAAATACAATAGGCCTCATACATAGGCTAACTAATAAAACTTCTAAAGGTCCTAAACACCGGTGTTTTTTTATTTTTAATTTGTAAATGGATCTAACATAATAATCTATAATAATATAGGCTAATTGTAGACTATGGATACGAGAGAGTAAAGATGTGTATATAAAGAATGTAAGAGTGTTCGGGCCGGTGACTTGTGAGAGGGCGCTCGGTCCTACCTGCGGATCGTCTCGGCTCTTGCTGCTTTCTCCTCGGCATAGTGACCGTCACTCTCCACGGTGCTTCTCATGCAGGAATCAAAATAACGAGTCTGTCACTGAAGAAAAACCATCCCGTTGCTCGAGGTCGGAAAAAACGATCAGTAGTTTTTTGTTGTTGTTGTTTGTTTATATTTAGATAGATTTGTCTCTTTTCTATTAGTGGGATTCAGCCTCAGTCCACACCTGACAATGTGGAGTCTAATGTCCTTTAGGAATAGCGACCAGTGACAAAACACAAAAGAAAAAGAAAAGTTTCTGTAAAATCGAAACGGTGAATAGATTTTTCCTGCTCTTATCGTATCTATCAAAGATCATCTTCGCTCATCTCTGTGGCAGAAAAAAAGGTCAGACACCGGAGCCAAGTTTCAGTCACTCCCCTACTGCCATCGGGGGTGAAATCACTATCTCACGGTGTTGTCTGGCTACTTTGTAACGCCTTCTCTCCCCCCAAAAATAAATAAACTCGGATTGTAACAAAACAAATAAGTCCAGTGAGCGAACGCCTTTAAAATGTGTCCCCGTGCCTGCGCTTCTTGAACGTCAGACCTGAAACAGAAGAGAGAAAATGGACAGACATTAGATGGTTAACGTCAGCCCTTCACCACGCTACCTCCGCCACCTCAAGCCCCACCGTCCGCGGAGACTTTTCTCCCCTCCGTCTCCTGCGTGTCGTGCGGTCGGAATCCTATCCAGTTCGGTTCTACTTACGCTCGGGGAGTCGGCGGAATGTTTCCCTCACCGGCCGCTCACGTTAGACAGACTCGCGGGTGGTTGGCGTGTGTGCCGAGGCGCCTTCTGCTCCAAAGAAACAAACAAGATGCGGGCGTCCACCCTCGCGGAGAGATCGACATGAACTAATTTCTCTCCTGTAAACTCCAGGGAGTGTGAGAGAGAGCCGAGGTCTCGTCTGCCGCTACGAGAGGAGGAAAAAACCGAAGCGCAGCGGATCCAGAAGCGTTTCAGACAGCCTCAACTGATGGACAGACGCATCGAGTGGCTTTTCCCCGCTTCACTCCTCCCCTCGCTGCGAGCGCTACAAGCGTCACTCTGACAGTAGGCCTACACCCTGCCCTACCTGTCAATCTTTTTAATTGTCTTGTTTTTCGTCTCCGCTCTAAAACAGGAGTGACAAAGGAAAGCTTGATATCACATGGTTGATATGTCAAATGTGTTCCTTGACAAAGTCATATTGATAGCCTGAAGCAACTTCGCACACACTCACTCACGTCATAACATTAGTTTTGGACTGTGCAGTTATAGTTATTATTAGCCTATCATCATCACTATCATCATCATCACCGACACCATCATCATCGTCATTTTAGAATAGCTTTAAAGTGTAGGTTATCTATCACACTAAGTAAGCTAAGCTAATTTATGTGAGGGTGTTTGTTACATTGTAGCCTATCTGTTTTGGTTAGTTAGGCTACAGTAGGCTGGTCGAGGACTGCGGGGTTTACACAAAGTGGGGGAGAGAGGGGGGACGTCTCCCACTGTATTTTGGCAACAGAGCTTCCTGCTGGGAACGCATGCTTTCTCCACGACTGTGGACAATCCCAGATGAAATACAGATATGAGTCTTGCATTTGCAAGTGTGCTTTAGTGGGCAACTGGGTGCCGAGGCGGACAAAATGAAAAGAATCTGACATGTTTAGGTAACAATCGCCGAGGATGTGTGGGGATTGATTTGTTTCACCTTACTAGGAAGTGAATCGTGTCCGGGAAGAGGAGGGACTCCAACGACGAGTCCGCTACCGCCTGTCTGCCTGCCTGCCTGCCTGCCTGCCCGCCTGCATGCTACAAGGTTGCACCGTGGATCTGGCTTGCCTGCAGTCGAAATCTCAGAAAGACCTTATCACATAGTAACAGCGTTTGCTTCCAAACGTCGCGACCGGTGTTATGTTTTAAGCTGCATAGCCTAATTGTGCCGTGGCCTGCTATGCGGAGGAAAGCCTAGCACAGGCTAACGCCAAGCACAGGCTATTATCTGAGGTTACTGCCCGTGTCGTGCTGGTGAACTTTGTCACATTTCCCCGCTCTGATGCAATGTCCAGCTCATTCTTGTCGAGAAACGGTAGGAGGGTGTTTTCACTGATCAGCGGGGGGCGCATCCGCAGAGGAACCGACGCACTTTCTGGAGTTCATTTCGTTTCGCGTCGCTTCATCATAGATTTGTCATACTCTACGCACTTCATGGATTTTAAAGGTTCCTCTATACCGAGCTCTATGAAAAAGCTGGTTGTAACGAAGCTAAGCCAAAATTTCAGAGATGCCGTTGCCTTGCAAACTGTTCCAGTCCCGACACCTGGCGACGGGGACTTGCTTGTCAGAAATCGGTAAGTTTTGGGGAAGGAATTGGATAGAGAATGTTTCCATTCGCCGTTCGTTCCTATACACATTAGTAGGCTAATGGACACGTTTCGCGGGGTTATAGATTGATAAGCACTCAAGTATTGTTTCGAAGTTACGAAATGGTCCCTTACCTCTGTCAAAATCGCCATAAACATCCACATCGGTGTCAACACTTGCGACCATTTCAAGAAAGGGCAAAATACGTGAGGAATATTTCCAAGATCCGCCCCTACATTTGTCTATCAATCCATCACAGCATCTTTTCCCCCCTCCCTCCCTCCCTCCCTCCCTCCCTCCCTCCCTCTCTTCTCTCTCTCTCTCTCTCTCTCTCTCTCTCTCTCTCTCTCTCTCTCTCTCTCTCTCCCTCCCTCCCTCTCTCTCTCTCTCTCCCTCCCTCCCTCCCTCCCTCCCTCTCTTTCTCTCTCTCTGTCCTGTCTCCTTACGTCATCAACCTGCAAACAGAATGTCATTGGGGGGTACGGACTGGCACGACCAGATGAGACGAGGCAGTTTTGCATGGCGTTAGGGGCTGCGGCAACAGCATCAAATCACCCGCTGAATAAAGCATAGACTCCTCGCGACTGTCTGCAGACGTATAGCCGCTTCCCCTGACAGTCTGCCTCGGCCCTAAATGTATTCCCGTGTCCCGAGGATTGATGCTATGAGGGGCAAAGCAGTTGCCGACATAAATCGAATCGATTTGTTAATTAAAAGGACGTCCAATGCCTGTTGTTGGCCTGTACGAGGCATGAGAGATTTCTTAATTGAAATAGGCTTGAAGTTTAACATCTACTCTTTACCCCAAATTGTCCTAAAGCGTCAGAGCCTAGTACCATGGTTAAATCTACAGACTGATTATTGATGGTCATTAGTTTTAAACTAGCAAATTAGAGTTATGAGTTGTGCGTAATTTGGGTTGGGGCTCCTTTTCAAACTATATTGGAAACCTACAGACGTAATGCATGTTAAAAAAGAAGAAGAAAAAAAGAAACCAAATACACATAACAGATAATGTGTTATGAGCTATAGTAACTACTCGGTCGTTTTGAGGAGGACCAGAGAAGCGGCTCTGGAAGCTACCTGTGATAGCCATGCATGTGGAAAGACTCATGTCAGAAGAATACCCGTCCGTCGCTTCATTCGTGGTAATAACAAGACCATGAGAGATTATATGCATTTCATATTTCTTTTCACAGTGGTTTCAAATCGAGCTTTTTCACTCACAGGGCACATAAAATATAGACTTAATTTCACTTGACCTAATATTGGCTACAGGAAATGTAAAATAAAATATGCCTTTAATTGAGTAGAAATAATACATTGACCTTTTCCTAGTTTCTTAGCCTAGTGGATTCTAACAAAACACCTCGCCTAATGTATTTAAATAAACTGTTTAGGCTATGCCCAGAAATAGCCTACATAATCTGTAGAATAATCAGAGAATGTGAACCTCCCCTCTTTTCACATTCTTTTGTGAATTATGTCTGCGTGGAAGGACTCCGAGCCGAGCAGCCTAGAGACATGGCGCACAGGCCTAGTTGCCCGTAATTTATTTGTATGAAGAAGGTAGGCCACAACTCACATATGATTCATGAGGTCATTTTGAATCTGAATCTGATTTACGCACGAAGTGCTTCTGTGCGATAACGAACACGGGGAGTTTCTACAGAACTATCCATTGAGACTGAAAGTAGTCTAACCAAGATGTTTTCATCAGATAATTGGAGCTATTTTTTTGTAACTAAACGGGGCTGGTAGATCTAACTGTTACGCGTGACATCCATAAAGATGCGTCTCAGGGAGGGTTCTGCAGGACAGAAAATCGCTTTTATAGGAACCTACATTTCTTTCACACACTATTTTTACCCCATGTTATCAACGGAGATGAAAACAACTCATGTCGATGCCCAAAAAAAGTAACACAACATTTAAAAGTGCATTTTGTTCTAGTGCGCCCCTCTCTGAAGACAATGAATCATGACATCATGCAGTGTTTTGTGATACAAGCCTTTTCCTGTCAGTGTGAGGCCTGTTTTCCTCAGCAAGGATGGAGTCTTTGCCAAAACAAGCAGAGTGTCTCAGCCTCAGTGTCACAGATGTTTTCTGGAGAAAGAAACTGAAACGCTGACCTTCTCAGGCACACAGTACACCAAGACAGTCGAGACAGGCTGAGATCTTACCGATCAACTCTGGATGAGGACGATCATTTATACTGCGCGTCATGTGTTTACGGTGCATTCCGTGGTCAGTTCTTTGAAACGGGAGGATATTGTGGAACTGTAATTTATCATCTGTGCATCATAATGAATGTACAATGTTACAGTCACAATTTCGGCAGCATCCGTTTAGTACTGTGAACACATCGATCTAATAATACAAATAGTGGATTTTATGTTTCCTGTCTTTCAGATTTGTGGGCATCAACGCCTCGGACATCAACTACTCAGCCGGCCGGTATGACCCAACGGTGAAGCCTCCCTTCGACGCCGGTTTCGAGGGTATCGGCGAGGTGGTGGGGCTGGGTTTGAGCGCCAGCTCCCGTTACACCGTGGGAGACACCGTGGCCTACTTTGGCGACGGCGCTTTCTCAGAATACACCGTCGTACCGGCCAAGAAGAGCGTGGCGGTACCGACGGTGAAGCCGGAGTTCCTCACCTTGCTGCTGAGCGGAGCCACCGCCTACATCGCGCTGAAGCGCCTGGGAGACCTGGCGGAGGGGGAGACCGTCCTGGTGACGGCCGCCGCCGGCGGGACCGGCCAATTCGCTGTCCAGCTCGCCAAGAAGGCGGGCTGCCACGTGATCGGCACCTGCTCGTCCGACGAGAAGGCGGGCTTCCTGAAGACCATCGGCTGCGACCGGCCGATCAACTACGCCTCCGAGGACCTGGCCGCCACGCTGCGGAAGGAGTACCCCAAGGGCGTCGACGTGGTCTACGAGTCCGTGGGCGGGAGCGTCTTCGACCTGGCGGTCAACTCCTTAGCCACTAGGGGCCGACTGATCGTGATCGGGTTCATCTCCGGCTACCAGACGTCCTCGGGGATCCCGGCGGTCAGGGGCGGCACGCTCCCGGTCAAGCTGCTCCAGAGGTCGGCCAGCGTCCGGGGTTTCTTCCTCCCCCACTTCCCCGAGGACTACGGAGAGGCCGTGGGCGGCCTGATGCGTATGCTGGAGAACGGCGGGCTGGTGTGCGAGGTGGACCTCGGTGACCAGGCCCCAGAGGGGAGGTTCGTTGGGCTGGAGAGCGTGTTCAGGGCTGTGGACTACATGTACTCTGGGAAGAACGTGGGGAAGGTGGTGGTGGAGCTGACTCACTCCCCGCACAGCAGGCTGTGATACCGGCCAAGGAAAGACCACGCATACAAGCTGGGATACCTCCAAGATGAATAATTAACACGGTATTTAAGTTCTACAGACTCTTCAAAAAAAGTGTGCCTTATATAACAATTTGTAAAACTTGGAAGAACCCTCTGAAAAAAAGGTTCCAGATAAAACCCCTAAGGTTCCACCTAGAGCCCTGTTCAGCTCTGTAATTTGCTGTTTGGAACCGTATATGGTTCTTTCTGACTTTCCTTAAAGTCGCACAGAAACGGACGTTTGAGATCATCTAACTTCCGTATTTTCACGTATTTCCGACGCAAACAAGCTATGAGGGTGGGACATAATGTTTAGAGGAATTTGATTGGAACATTGACAAGTGGACGGGTTTTAAGAACTTTAGACAGATTCGATAGAAGGATAGCGTTGATTGACGGGTGGAGGTCGTGAGATTATTGGCCTAAAATCTAAGGTACCTGTTGTCGTCATTGCACGTGACCTACCGTTTTCCAGGAAGTAAGAAATCATATACTTTGATATAAGATTACAACAAAAGTAGAATTTTGTAATTTTTTTGGCATACATCGTTGAATAGGTGAACACTATGACCAATTATGTGAACCAAAATGGGACAGAATGCTTTTTTCATTTCAGTGCGACTTTAATGATCTGAAGAGGGTTTCTACGTGAAACCCCTTTTTCAAAGGGTTCATCCATTTTTAGAGTGTAGGTCAGTTCCCCAGACGCAGATTAGGGTGAATCCCACAGTAGAACATGTGCCCTTGGAGATCCTCCATAGAGAAAAGAACCCTGGACTGAATGTGTGTCTGAGGATGCAGACGTACGCGTGATACTGTAGATCATATTTGGAATAATATAGCGGAGGTCTGGAACTAATCACATATATATTATCAGGAGAATAAATGCAAACAAATGATCTGTACTGTGAAAGCTTAAATTGAATCAGAAAATATATTTTGGGAAAGCTAATGTTTGAGGGGAATTGTTCTAATTATTGTCACTATGCAGTGACTGCTGTGTTTTTATTTGTGACGATTGTAATGCAGCTAAGGAAGTCAAGCCACACAATCCTGCGGAATGTCTTGATAAAAAACGCAGTGTACGTGTAGTCACACACACACACACACACACACACACACACACACACAATTGTAGAATTAGGGCTATTTCATTTTGTGTTTGGATTTGTTTAACAAGAGCCACTAGTGATCAGAGTGTATGATTGCTGCACTTAAACAATTACCCAGCACATCAGCTGCTTCTCTATTTATGCTGTTTGCTTGAATGCTGTTTAAATAAACACAAATGTTGGCATAATTATCACTACGCTATGGTTTTACTATGGCATATTAATGACGCAAAGCAATTTGCCTTTCTCGTTCTCTCTCTCTCTCTCACACACATACACACACACACACACACACACACACACAGTTTACAGACACGTTAAGATTGAAAATACATTTTATGATTTTCTAAACAATAAGCACCAACTTGATTTTTTCCAACATCTGCATTTTTTACACACATTAATTATAAATAAATTGGCCAAATAACCTTTTCTTGTCTTCATTCTCAGACTCCTGTTTGAATAAGGATGAATGAAAAATGAGTGAATATTTTAAAATCTGAAGTCCCAGTTCACGTGTAATATTATGACACAGATAAATTTAACAATCCAGTAGGCAACTATCTAAGAATTGATGCATTTATTCATCGGTTATGATTGAAATCACTTGCGGATGTGTTTGTAATAACACTGGCGTTCGCTTGTCAGAGACGAGAGCAGCTTCAGGTGTTCCTGCCGTTTCATTGGCTGACAGAAGCGGCGATCGCATCATCAATCTCTCCAGTCGCACGCCCCAAGCTGCACATAATACTAAATTAGGCCAGCTAACCAGAACTGGGGTTGAAAATGTCATTAGTTTTCTCTACAACAAGCAGAAAACAACTTATATGGAATGCCTTGTAAAATGCCCTCTGACGTACATTTTAGTTTTCTTTCCAAACAGTGTAAGAGGTTCGCTGCACGCTTTTTTTCTCCTTAAAACCAAGTAGTTTCTCGTTGTTAAAAAGGGGATTTTGTGATGTAGCTCTTCTTTTTAATCTGGAAACAGAAGATTCACTTCACACCCTTCAGATTACAGGTGAAACATTTGAATGCATTTTATTCACTGAGAGTAATCATGACGAACATCCAAACTGTTCTATCAAATCATTTACGACTTCTCCCATGTGTTGACCAATATTCACGTCCATGTCCACAGAGATAGCTGAGGTGCTTTGACGGTCTGTAGTGTATTTATAGCTAAGTTTAAAGGTCACTTCTCCCTCACCTGACTTACAAGCACTCCATCCTCAAGAGTCGCTACGTAAAGTGTAGACACACACACATTGGAGTCTGCATATTATGCGCTATGTGAACCATAGCTATCTCTGTATCTACACCCAAGCTGAAACACACACACACACACCTGCTCCCACCTGGCCAGTAGGCAGGGAGGGGGAGGGGTGCTCATGCTCTGTGAACACATTAGTTCCTTATTTCCTCCTCCAGGTGGCCAACCATAACTGTTCCCAGTGTGAAGTCTGTTACAGGTGTCACCTCAGCAGGCAAAGCTGCCACCATACACACCCATGCAGAACCCAACATAAACGTACATACCTAACGGTATTTATTGGGCGTGATAGTATATTTCTTAGTTTCTGACCTCCCTATAAGTGGAGAGTGTTTTATAGAAGCATTTGTAAGAGTAGAAGAATCCCTCTAAAGATATCTAGGTAGAACCGTTTTCAGGTACTTAAAGGTACTTAATGATCTGAAATGGGTTCTATCTGGAAAAAAAAGGTTCTTTCTGAAATCATTCAGAAGGTTCCGCTACTGTTAGCGGTTCTATATAGCGTGGGATATACAGGTACCTGTGTTGTGATCGTGGCTAAACGGCATGGCTCACTCAGTGGTTGTAATGCAGGAGCATGCTCTCACACACAAGTCACTCTGAGGTGAGAGGTGGGGTGCGTGTGTGTCCTGGCGGATTCAACACGCCAAACAACCACACGAGCCGTGGGTTTGGAACAGGGAGGGCCTGACAATGAGTGTCTCTCCTCAATTAGGAAGAGAGAGAGAAAAGCATGATATGAACTGTCCGTCTCTCTCTATCCTCTGTCTCTCTCCTCATCTCTCTCTCCTCTTTCTCTCTTTCTTATTATATCTCTCTTTGTCTCTCTGTCTCTCCCCACACCCCTCTCACTCGTCCTCTTGGGCTCACCTGTTTCTCTCAACATTAGACTTTATTCACAGCCCAATTAGAGCCCGAGCCAGCGTGGAGATAACAATGTTGCTTGTTTAATTGGTTTGTAGCTGGTAACAACGTGTCTAACTGCTGTACACCACAGCGTCCACACCAGAGGTGCAGATGAGTTACACTGAGCTTGTGTTTCGATATGCATCAGGCTTCTGGAAAACATTAGCTTCTGGGAAGACGATGTGTGTCGGGGGGCTTGTGTGTGTGTGCATATGTTTGCTTGCACGTGTGTGTGTGTGTGTGTTATAAACAGTTGCTTTAGGCCTAGGGTTGTAGTTACTAAATCAACATGCTAGTGAAACTCACTATACACCTTATACACACTTCTACCACCACCACCATCCAGTCCGCCATGTCTCCACACACACACACACACTGGCACACACGGCTGCTATGGTAACTAAGACGTCTTCCTGATAGGGTGGCCTAGCGCGGCATTACTGTCAGGTGCCTTAGGGACAAAGTCCAGCTCTGCCAAGGCTCTTCTCTCTCTCTCTCTCTCTCTCTCTCTCTCTCTCTCTCTCTCTCTCTCTCTCTATCTCTCCCTCTCTTTCTGTCTCTCACTCTCTCCATCTTTCTCAATTCAATTCCTTTTAAAGGGCTTTATTGGAATGGAAAATGAATGTTTACATTGCCAAAGCAAGTGAAATATAAATGGAATGAAATCAAAATAACAGACACAGTTATAATATTATATATCCCTCTGTTTCTCTCACCCTCTTTATTTCTCCCCCTCTCTCTCTTACTCTGTCCATTCCTTTCTCTGTCTCTCTCCCCTCTCTCTCACTCTCTCAATCTCTCTCCCTCTCTATCCCCACCAGACCCTCTCAACTCAAGTTTGTCTCGATTTATCTCTCTTTTATCTCTAACCTCCACCCCTTCTCTCTCTTCACCTTCTTTTTCTCTGCCTCTCTCTGTCTCTCTCTCTCTCTGCCAGACCTTCTCAACTCCCTAACTCCCACCACCAACATCACTCCAGGCCTAATTACAAACCAAGGCTCCTCTCAACTAATGAGCCACTGTAGACCAGGAACATTTAGCTAAGGTAAGAGAGATGACTTCATCCAGGAACACATCGCTTCTTTTTAGTCTTTTTGTGGCACATGAAAATCTGGGTAACATTTAAGGTTGTTCTTCCAAGAAATCTCCATAACTACTGTCTTTTTTTTTTTTTTAGCTCTCATTAAATAAGTTATTTGAGTTCACACATTTGTGTGTGTGTGCGTGTGTGTGCGCTCGTGTGTACAGTACACGCATATGTGCGTAGGCTGGCAACCTGTCCACCTGCCTGTCAGTCATCAGTGGGACCCATATTAGAACACTCAGCAGCAGTGTCACTCATGCCGTCATCTCCCAGCGAAGGAGGAGGGATAACTTCCATAATCAAGTTCTCCCTGATTAATTGTAATAAAGGTGTCACGCATAAATGTGTCCCTCTGATTGAGTAATTCAAGGCTGGGGACAGTAAGCACATACCCGCTGATTGGAGTCTGACAGAGGGGGAGGGATGGGGAGGGGGGGCGCATGGAAAGTGGAAGGAAAAAGGGAAGACACTCTAGCCCCTCAACGCAGCAGCAACCTCCACTGACATTCTTCTCACAGATGACAGCCATAAAACACAATCATCACGTTGATCAGCTGAAGTGAACATACTGTACACAGAGAGGAGGGGGGGAGGGGGGGAGTGAGGGAGGAGGAAGAGAGAAGAATTGGCTGATTAAAAGAGATTCCGTTTTGCTTAACAGACACCCAGGTCTCTGTACCCCCCGATACTCCAACCCCAGGTCTCTGTACCCCCTAATACCCCAACCCTAGATCTCTGTACCCCCTAATATCCTAACCCTAGATCTCTGTACCCCCCAATACCCCAACCCCAGATCTCTATACCCCCTAATACCCCAAACCCAGATCTCTATACCCCCTAATAACCCAACCCCAGGTCTCTGTACCCCTCAATACCCCAACCCCAGGTCTCTGTACCCCCCTCTCCAACCCCTCCCCCAGGTCACTCCCCAGCCCTCCAGGAAGCCCCGCCTCCCCCTCCTCCGGTCTCCATCCCCATCTCTCGGTCCGAGGGCACGGCGTTGTCAGCACGCCGTCTGCTCCTCCCCCTCCTCCAGTCTCCATCCCCATCTCTCCGTCCGAGGGCACGGCGTTGTCAGCACGCCGTCTGCTCCTCCCCGTCCGTCCAGCCAGCCGTAATAGGAGCCTCCTTGTGACACCGGCCATCAGGAAGCCCCGCCTCGCCGGCCGTACACATCACATGACAGATGGCCGCCAGGACAGTCTCGGACAGGCACCAGGAGCGAGGGAGAGGGAGAGGGAGAGGGAGAGGGAGAGGGAGAGGGAGAGGGAGAGGGAGAGGGAGAGGGAGAAGGAGATGGGGAGGGAGAGGGAGAGGGAGAGGGAGAGGGAGAGGGAGAGGGAGAGGGAGAGGGAGATGGGGAGGGAGAGGGAGAGGGAGAGGGAGAGGGAGAGGGAGAGGGAGAAGGAGAGGGAGAGGGAGAGGGAGAGGGAGAGGGAGAGGGAGAGGGAGAGGGAGAGGTAAGGTTGGGGGCAAGACGGATTTCAGGTTGAAAGTATTTTGTGCGGTGAAAAATTCACTGCCACAGATATCATTACTATGTTCAATGTCAACAGTGAAGGGTATAGCCATGGGAAGCCATCCGGTTATCAGGCGCGAGGCCTGCTTTGTCACTGCCACACGCAAAACAGGAAGTCACTCAGTCTCTCTGTCTTCCTCCCTAATCAGCCATTGAGGGAGAATTAAGAAATCTCTTAACAACTATAAATAAGTTAGTTATATATAGTTTTCTCTTTTTCTGATGTTTTTTTCTCCCTTCCATCTCATCCGTTTAATGAGCTCCTGTTAGTTTCATATCAAATCAAATCAAACTTTATTTATATAGCACATTTCATACACAGAGGCAACACAATGCGCTTTACAGAGAGCAATGGGAGGGTGGGCATAGGTCCCACCCCTACATATTCCAGAGGGAAGCAAAAAAAACAGTATCACCCGGGGGCCAGAAAAGTGAGCTGTAAAAATTCTTCCCTGACCTCTCTCAACGAGACGATCGAGCAAGCTCCATAATGTTTGTTCAGAATGTCAGAGCGACATTTTCCAATTAACACGGTCAAAAAAATCTAACCCGCTTAGAGCATGGGACTGATATCAGACAGAAACAGAATTATTATAATTGTCAACTTGTTAACACTGTTGAGATCTTCAGTCTGACGTTGCTTCCGATCGAACCCATTTTCATGGGAGAGGAACCATGCGCCCCGGGCTGATGTAACAGTTGGTTGGGGGGCGCATTATAAATAAAAATAACATAACATAACATAACATAACCATGGGAACAAGAGAAGAGAGGGAGAGAGAAATGTGGGGGTGAACAGATAGAGGGAGAATCCAAAGGCCAAACAGAACATGTGTATTTAGGAGGAGAACGAGCGCAGGAGTGTATTCAGGAGAGGACAGAGAGGATGACGAGGAGAGACCGCTAGAGGAAGAGACAGGTCTTTAAGAAGCAAGGCTGACACGCCGGCCCGACTTATGGGGATGTCAGGAGGACTGTCCAAACAAAGGTGTTTGGGTTTGGGAGTCAGGGGGTCATCGGTTTAGTTTACAGCAAAACTACGATCGAATCTAATCGATAGCGGGGAAGTTGTACTGAGGACTTCAGGAAGCCACCAGGGGGTCTGCTGGTGTGTGAGCAGAATAAACAGTGACAACACTCCTTTCAGGAATAGGAGGAGTTCAAGGCTAATTATGCGGGGGGAACGGGGTAGATGATGGAAAGTGAGAAACAGGTTGCGTGAAAACAAGGTGAGGTGACGACACGGAGGACTGTCAGGACCTGACTGGCTGTCCTACGGGTCCCTGAAGAGGACAGACATTGTTGTGTTAGCAACACCTTCGCCACCTCAGAGTCACAACCTGTCTCCGCTCGTGTGCAGTCACACTCACGCACGCACGCGCGGACACATACACTCACACACAGAGATACACACACACACACACACTCACAGACACACACACACACACACACACACACACACAAACACACAAACATAGCCACACACACACACACACACACACACACCCTCTTCCCCAGGTTAGTTTTGTGAAGAGACAATAACAGTCTGCAACCTGCAGAGCGGAACATCCTCATACTGTCGCCGTGGACAACGCACATCCTTTTTGTGGAGGTAGACTCATCTCTCCATCAATCGTCATCCCTTCATTCTTCCCATCATCCCTCCCTTCCTCCCTCCCTCCATCCATCCATCCCTCCATCCATCCATCCATCCATCCATCCATCCATCCATCCATCCATCCATCCATCCATCCATCCATCCATCCATCCATCCATCCATCCATCCCCTGCGTATAAGAGGGAAGATTAGAATATCCATCCCAGGCGCGGGGCGTCAGGCAGATTGATGGCTCTCTCGCAGGATGCTCCGGCGCCCTCCGTTAGCGAGTGACAGCCGAGAGAGACAGGAACATGATCTCCCGTTATGATCAGATCTGGGGTGTATATGCTACCCCTGACGGGGGTTTTGAGGAGGCGTGAGTAGCCCTCCTTCCCTGGGAGCCTCCCAGATAAGCGACGCTCGGAGGTCTCGTTTCGTTGTCCAGCCGCGCAGCTTGACCGTATTCCTGTAGTACGCAGGTGACCCAGCCGGGTGAGAGTATGAGCGTGTGTATGGAACAGAATGAGGGCGGTCTCTCTGACACACAGCGGGCAGACGGACGGGAGGGTCAGGGTCTGACTAAACACGTCCGGAGAACGACGGTTTAGGATTATAATCGTTGCTTCTCCTCCAGATAATCCTTAACTAAACATGGAGAGAGAAGAGAAGGAGAGAGAGAGACGAGAAGAGAGGAGAAGAGAGGAGAGAAAAGATAAGGAGAAGGAGAGAGAGGAGAAAAGTTGAGAAGAGGAGAGGAGAGAAGAGAAGAGAAGAGAAGAGAAGAGAAGAGAAGAGAAGAGAAGAGAGAAGAGAAGAGAAGAGAAGAGAAGAGGAAGAGGAGAGGAGAGGAGAGGAGAGGAGAGGAGAGGAGAGAAGAGAAGAGAAGAGAAGAGAAGAGAAGAGGAGAGGAGAGGAGAGAAGAGAAGAGAAGAGAGAGAGAAGAGAAGAGAAGAGAAGAGGATGAGGAGAGGAGAGGAGAGGAGAGGAGAGAAGAGAAGAGAAGAGAAGAGAAGAGAAGAGAAGAGGAGAGGAGAGGAGAGGAGAGGAGAGGAGAGGAGAGGAGAGGAGAGGAGAGGAGAGGAGAGGAGAGGAGAGAAGAAAGAAGAGAGAAGCCGAGGGAGGAGAAGAGAAAGGCTCCACCTCTCTATAATAAGTGATATCAGTGAGTAGTTGCCTTGCAGCCGCCAGTCTACTAAGTGAGATTGAGAGAGACCAGGACACAGAGAGGAGAATAGATGGACGAAATCACAGCTAGTGCATCA
>NC_140243.1:21825640-21843140 GCF_949987555.1 Borostomias antarcticus | reverse complement strand
TCGGCGTCAGCGGATCGGCCGTCTCCGGGCCCGGCTGACGCGCCGCCATTGTCCGTCCGTCCAGATACGAACCGTGGGGGGCCGTCTCGATGCGGCAGTGACAAGCCGCCCCCCTCCCCCCCGCCCGGTGCTCCCGCAGAGATGCGCGGCGTGATCCGGACCCCTCCTCCTCCTCCTCCTCCCCCTCCTCCTCCTCCAGCTCCTAACACCCCCCCCCACCCACCCCCAGCCGGCCTCAGGGTCAGCGCCGGACGCGAAGGAGGGAGAGAGAGAGGGAGGGAGGAGTAGAAGAGGGAGGGGGGATGGAGGAGGAGCTGAGGGAGAGGAGGAGAGGGGAGGGAGGGGAGAGAGAGGAGGTAGGAGAGGGAGAGGAGTGTGGGGGGAAAGAGACGGGGGGGGGCAGCGAATAGAGGCTGGTTGTTGGCCTTAGCCCCTGCTAATTCCCTCTCCCCGACCACACACACACACACACACACACACATCTCCCTATAATGAGACGCTCTGATTCCCAGTTGGCAGCACACCTGAGGAGGAGAGGGAGATGAGGAGGAGGAGGAGAGGAAGAGAGCTGAGAGATGACAGAGGGGGGAAAGGAGGGAGGGAGGAGGAGGAGGAGGAGAGCAGTGGAGAGTAGCAAGTGTGTGAGTGTAGCAGATATTAACAGGACTCAAGGGAGGGCCGGATCAGAGCAGCGTCTCTGGGGAACACTTACCACCAGGGCCCCTTGCTTGTTACAGCAGGGCCGGGGGCCTCCAGGGGCCACTGAGAGACGCACACACACACACACACACACTCACACACACGCACACACACCCACACACCGGGGTGACAGAGTGGTCACACACCACAAACGTAGGCCCAGCTCTTTGGGGCATGACGGTCATCAGGGAAGGCCGGTCGGGGCGAGCGAGGATGAAACGTCTGCAATTATGCCCTCGCTCTCCGTCCAGCGACACACACAGCCAGCGCCATCATTACCAGCTCAGAGAGGGTGAAGATCAGCTCAGGAGGGGGGATCCTTCCATGGTACGATAGATTTATCACTGTAAGAAACGGATATTAGCAGGTTGGATCCCATGCCAGCTTTGGTGTGGGATTCTATGCGCAGACGACGATGGTGAGTGACTGAGGGGGTTAGCCCGTCTCTACAGGAAGTACTGGGAGGGATTTAGTCAGGATTGGGAGAGAGTGACGGACAGACAGACAGACGGACGGACGGACGGACACACCGGCTGTAGGGTAAGATTAGACATACTATAGGGTGGAGGAGTGATTGACAACTCTCGCCCTCCATCCTGCTAAATGAACTCACTCAGGGAGAGTGGTACGGTAGGCTAGCTGTCAGTGTTCTCTCTCCATGTCATCTCCCTCTCCTCTCCTCTCCTCTCCTCTTCTCCCTGCGTCCTCTCCTCTCCTTCTCTCCATCTTCTCCTCTCTCCTCTCCTCTCTCCACCCTGTTCACTTGTCAAACAGTCGCACCGGATTGGACAAACACACACACACACACACACACACACACGCACGCACAGACACACCACACACACTCTCTTCTCCCAGTAGTGATGTGCTGGTGTGTATATCTGTGTGTCTCTCTAAAAGGCAGTACAGTTGTGGAGGTTGCTTAAAAGGGAGATGAAAACCAGCATATTTTTCTCTGGAGATCTAGATCTATTTATCTTCTATATTGTAAATCTAAATGGAATTAATTCAGCTCAAACTGTTTTGGGGAGTCTTTAGGACTTTCTACAAAGTTTGGTAAAGCACTTTATCTTTTGAAAATATCTCTTTCAAGGTTGAGAGTAATCATTTCTCTCTCAGTGTGTCTCACACTCTCTCTCACTCTATCCCTCTCGCTCTCTCCCTCTCTCTCACTATCCCTCTCTCTCTCATCCCTCTTTTTCTCCCACTGGATCTCTCTTTCCTCTTTCTCTCTCTTCTCCTCCATATGCCTCTCCCTCTCTTCATCTCTCCGTCCTGGCGTTAGCTATAGTGTGCTCTTTTCCTCTGTGTTTCTGAAAAGCAGTAGCGCCGTCTGGTTCAGGGTTGGCGTGGTGTTTCAGTTTCATCCCCCGACGTCTCCTGGCGAGGGGATCAGATCCTCCGTCTCCCCGCCCCTCCACGCCGGGGCCCGCCGGGCTGTGTGTCTGCGGGCCGGGCCGGGCCAGGCGGTCCGGTTTTGGGGAGGGTGGGGGGGGGCATTGTGAGTCACAGGAGGGGCGGAGGGGCTCTGGAATAGAGGGGCTGTCAGTGATTGAGGTATGTGTGCTGTTGGGCCAGTGGTGTGTGTGTGTGTGTGTGTGTGTGTTTTTGGGGAGACGGTGGGAGGTGGGGGGGATTAACATGATCAAAGACGAGGACAGATCGAGTGACAGAGAGAGAAAGAGAAAGAGAGAGGTAGAGAGAGAGAGAGAGAGAGAGAGAGGAGGGAGCCCCCACAACCCCTCAGTGATGGACCATAACTGGACAGCAACAGCTGCGTTCTGAAATTCAGACCTCAAGAAGCGCTGCAGTGTCCGTTTACTGGTAAAACAACAAACAAAAAAACGAATCACCTGAATGCATTTCACTCCCTGTTCTCTTGGACTTTCTACAGTGTCTATCAGCACACTGCAGCTCCACACACTCCATCCATGGAATGACAGGAGAGAAGGAGAGAGATCTAGACCCCAAAAAGACAAACAGATCTGTGTACCTGGTGGTGCCCTGAGGGCAGTCGCAACCAGAGCATGGCAGAGAGAGAGGGGGGGGGGGGGGAGAGAGAGAGAGGGGGAGGGGGGGGGGGGGGGGGGGAGGGAGAGAGAGGGAGGGAGAGAGAGCATGTGAACACTGCCAGAGGCAGGAACAGACAGACTAATAGTCCAGACATTAAGGAAATGATCCCCGGGCTGCAGTCTTCTCCATAGACAGGCTCCAAACACAATTGCCATATTTATCAACCTCACGGAGAACCCCTCCCTCCCTCCTCTCACTCCATCCTTCCTTTACTCTCCCTTCCTCCGTGCTTCACTCCGCTACCTCTCTACCTCCCTCTGTCACTCCTCCACCTCCCTCCCCACTCCCTCTCCTTCACTCTTTTTCCTCCCTCTACCCCCCCCCCCCTCCCCTCCCCTCCCTGCCTTTTCCCGTATCTCCAATTAAGCTGCAGCGGCAGGTTTCCATCAACTGTCCGACTGTGTGTGTGTGTGTGTGTGTGTGTGTGTGTGACTCTCTGTCTCTGAAGAGCTGAGGTGAGCCAGGCCTGTCAGGAAATGAACTCATCACTCTGTGACAGCTGATAATTTCTGCCTCTGCCATGTCGCGCACACACACATACACATACACACGCGCGCACACACACACACACAGCTTGCTGCAGCTCATAATGAACCAACCACCTCTGATTAGGGACTTTCACAGGGTTGAGGCGCACACAGGCATGAGCACACACACACACACACACACAGACATACTGTGTGTGCGTGAACTTGGAGGAGGGTAAAAGGAAGCCGACAGGATTGCAGGTTTGGATGGGACACAAGGCTGGCGTGTGTGTGTGTGTGTAGAAAGAGAGAGAGAGAGATCAAGAGGATGAGACGCAGAGGAAGAGAGACATGCCAGTGCTTTTCCAGTGCTTATGATAGTGGTTTCATTACTCCCTCCCTCCCTGATCCTGTGTTCCCCAGCACACAGCCTCCTCGCTGCACGTCACACCCATGATCTGCTCATACCCCCCAAGTGTGTGTGTGTGTGTAAGCGCATGTGTGGGTTCTCCATATCTAGTTGGCCATTGTGTTCATAGCCGTCATTGTGGGCTCTGCCTCACTCCATCAGCGCAGTGTGTGCGCGTGTGTGCTACATGTGTATGGGCCTAAATGAATATTGATTCTCCCTCCACTGCTGAATACCACAGGGAGAAGAGATCTGTGTGTGTGTGTGTGTGTGTGTGTGTGTGTTCCAGGCTGGAGAGAACAGGCCTGGGTGAGAGGAGAGGGCGATGATTAGGTGGGATAGTGATGATGATGATAAAGATGATGATGGTGTAGAAAATGATGATGATGATGATGATGATGATGATGATGATGATGGTGAATGGAACACATTTTGACGTGATCATCCCGGTGATGCATGTAAGCTCATGTGGTTCATATAGGATTGTGTGTGTGTGCGTGTGTGTGTGCGCGTGTGTGTGTGTGTGTGTGTTTGTGTGTGTGTGTGTGCACCTGTGTCTGTGTGGCATACTGTGTGATGATAACATAGCAGTGAAGGTACATTTTGAATGCATAATTGACAATGAACAATCAAGCTGAAAAACAGCTATCCAAAGGAAGATCAAACTTTATTAGAACTGGAACACGTGTAGGCTACACTTCACCACCGCACCTCACAAAAAGAATAAGCAGTAAGGAAAATAACAAACAAAATGGATCAAGGTTTATGAAATGATCATCCGAACAAAATGAGGTTATTCTGTTACAGTATATTTATATATCTCCGCATTCATGAAAATATCAACACATCAGCTTTTGTATCTTTCAGTCAAACCCAACAGACATTGCATTAACACCTCACACTTTGGGTTAACAGCAAGCCAATCAGAGGACTGTCCCATTGATTTAGACCAATCAGGTATCAGGGTGCTTCTCAGTGCCTGAGGTGGTGGGTCTCATTGGTTAAAATCTAACTGTTGCCTAGTTACTACTGAAAACAAACACTACTGTAGTACATAGAAGCAAACCAAGTGAAATACAAAAAATAACTAAACCATATTGGACAGCCAAACTGAGCTAAAGATGAATTATTTAATTCTAGCTCTCAGAGGAAATAAAACAACTTCTTAAATCATCTGAAACTGAAAGAAAAAATGAATAAACATACAACTGAACATTCTGCTTATTGACATGAAATCAACCATTTTAAGGTAATTTATTCATAAATAATATGAATAATATCAAATATAACATCAGGGATATCACTTTGGCTTTTAATTCCAAAACTCAAGTGTCTGTTCTGGCGCTTGTGATTGGTTGGTGATGAATTTCCTGTTGAATAAATTAGCACCGAAACCTTCGCCAGTCACCACGACAACCACACATGCGAAAGTTAACCTGAGTTAAAATAAGCCCGGAAAAAGAAGAAAAAGATCATAATGGTATGTACAAAAAGAAACAACTATGATTCTCAATCACCAGGTTTTGCTGGTCAAATCGCAGCAAAGTTTGCTGTAAGACTCTATAGTCGAAGGTGCTGAGGGGTTTTTGGCGAGTTTGAGCCCTGTGGTGCCCTGACTCCGCCCCCCTCCGCTCACCCCTCCAGCACCACGTTGTGAGCGGCTCCGTCCAGGTAGACCACCATGCTGCCCCCCACCCCGGCCTCCCCCTCCTCCCGGCTCTGGGCGTACACCGCCCCCTCCACCTGCAGCGTGGAGTCGTCCAGCTCCGTCACGATGTAGTGCGTCCCCTCGTCGTTCACGATCACCTGCCGCAGCCCCTCCTTCATCATCAGCTGGCTGGCGGCGAACTGCAGCACCTCCTGGACCACCTCCTCCTCCGTGGGCTCCAGGCGCCCCTCCGCCCGCCCCTCCTCGTGCGCCTCCTTCGCCTCCTCCTCCTCCTCCTCCTCTCCCGCCGTCTGGGCGACCTGGGAGGTCGCCGCCTCTCGATGCCTGAGCCCCGCCTCCTCCTCCTGCTGCTGCCGCTCCTCCTCCTGCTGCTGCTGCTGCAGGCCCATCTCGCTGACGGCGGTCAGTAGGGCGTCCAGTGCCGTCGTTGACTCGGACACGGCGTGGCCGCCCCCTCCTCCTCCTCCCCCTCCCCCTGCCGCCCCCCCCGACTCCAGCAGGACGTACTGCGTCCCGCCCCCGCTCAGGTGATGCGTCCCGCCGGCCGCCATCTCCCGCCCGGAGGAGATCACCTGACCATCCTCCGTGATGTGGAGAACCTCCGCCACCTGAGATGATGGAGGGAGAGAGAGAGAGAGATAGAGAGAGAGATGGAGGGAGGGAGAGAGAGAGATAGAGCGATGGAGGGAGGGAGAGAGAGAGATAGAGCGATGGAGGGAGAGAGAGACAGAGAGAGATGGAGGGAGAGAGAGAGAGATGGAGAGAGATGGAGGGAGAGAGAGAGATAGAAAGAGATGGAGGGAGAGAGAGAGATGGAGGGATAGAGAGAGATAGAGAGAGAGAGATGGAGGGAGAGAGAGAAAGAGATGGAGGGATAGAGAGAGAGAGATGGAGGGAGAGAGAGCGATAGAGGGAGAGGGAGAGAGAGAGAGAGGGAGAGATGAAGATTGGAGAAATGGAGAGAGATGTATATTTTTATTCACATCCCACACACACAGTACTGTAGCAGCATTTTGGGTGCTGAATCTGTCATTTACAGTAACACAAGGTTTTGTTTGTATCTTCCACTAACTGCCGGGCTCACTTGTAGGACGCTTCGTCTCGACGCGCCGCCCTGTCTGAATGAACTGAGCACATTAAAAGAGTTGTCATCAAACTGCACCTGTCCCGCCATGGCGAGGGTTTGGAGCGTGGCGGCCGCTGACTCCTCCAGGGCGTGGTCAAACGCCACGTCCCCGCCCCCGTAGCCCTGGTAGCCCTGGATGATGATGACCTGCTGCACCTCCTCCTGCCCCGCCCCTTCCTCCGCCGACCCCGCCCCCCTGTGCAGCGGCGAGTCCACGGACTCCGCCTCCACGAAGGTGGCGCCCTGACCCTTCAAGCGGCACTCGAACGACTTGGACACGATGCCTGAGGAGACGCACGTGCGCACGCACAGACACACACACACACACACACACACACACACACACACACACACACACACACACACACACAGAGCATGTTTGATATTAATGCATGGTAGAATTCCATCAAATGGAATTAACAAATTTAAACCATTACCTAAAAGACACGCATAGCATCATTAGTGTAAAAAAAAAAGAAGAAAGAAGTTAATTTGATATTACAGGGGAAAGGTTTAATTAACAGTTCTGGTGCTCATTCAAACTGGCTTTCTTTTTTTGCTATTCAAAACTAATGTAATATTTTACATGAAATGTTTTTTTGGTATTAAATCCGAAATCTGTGATATCTACGGTATGAACAGTTCACACCAGCATTCATTCCACCGTGGGAGACGGTCGATTCACAGGAAAGTTCGTCAGTGACACCTGCAAAGTTTCACTGTTTATCAAAGCAGAAAACATGAGACGCTTGCTGCCCTATGCTTTATGAAAGGTGATCTAGCGCTTAGAACTGCATGTTAAAACAGGTCATTAATGTCGTTTCCAGGAAATGAATTCACTTGGCGACAGATTCCTAGTGTGATGTCACTGGCGACAGATTCCTAGTGTGATGTCACTGGGTGATAATTGAGCCTCACTCTTCCTGCCTAATTCACAGGTTGCCATGGTGTTGCCAGGGTGATGAGAGCGGTGTTAAAAGCACCATTGTTTTAAGGCTGTGAGAGGCTCAGAGGATCTAGACTTAATCTATCCCAGAGAGAATCAGCAGGATCCAGACAGGCTCAATCGATAGATAGATAGATAGATAGATAGATAGATAGATAGATAGATAGATAGATAGATAGATAGATAGATAGATAGATAGATAGATAGATAGATAGATAGATAGATAGATGGATGGATGGATGGATGGATGGATGGATAGACAGACAGACAGACAGACAGACAGACAGACAGACAGACAGACAGACAGACAGACAGACAGACAGACAGACAGACAGTGGTATTATAACAAAATGTAAGCGATTGGGAATGACAGCAACTCAGCCACGAAGTGGTAGGCCGCGGAAAATGACAGAGCGGGTTCAGCGGATGCTGAGGCGCATACTGCGCAGAGGTCGGCAACTTTCTGCAGTCAATCGCTACAGACCTCAAAACTTCATATGGCCTTCAGATTAGCTCAAGAGCAGTGCGTAGAGAGCTTCATGGAATGGGTTTCCATGGCCGAGCAGCTGCATCCAAGCCATACATGACCAGGTGCAATGCAAAGCGTCGGATGCAGTGGTGTAAAGCACGCCGCCACTGGACTCTAGAGCAGTGGAGACGCGTTCTCTGGAGTGACGAATCACGCTTCTCCATCTGGCAATCTGATGGACGAGTCTGGGTTTGGCGGTTGCCAGGAGAACGGTACTTGTCTGACTGCATTGTGCCAAGTGTGAAGTTTGGTGGAGGGGGGATTATGGTGTGGGTTGTTTTTCAGGAGCTGGGCTTGGCCCCTTAGTTCCAGTGAAAGGAACTCTGAATGCTTCAGCATACCAAGTGATTCTGGACCAGAATTCCATGCTCCCAACTTTGTGGGAATAGTTTGGGGATGGCCCCTTCCTGTTCCAACATGACTGCGCACCAGTGCACAAAGCACTGGATGAGCGAGTTTGGTGTGGAAGAACTTGACTGGCCTGCACAGAGTCCTGACCTCAACCCGATAGAACACCTTTGGGATGAATTAGAGCGGAGACTGCGAGCCAGGCCATCTCGTCCAACATCAGTGTCTGACCTCACAAATGCGCTTCTGGAAGAATGGTCAAACATTCCCATAAACACACTCCTAAACCTAAAGCCTTCCCAGAAGAGCTGAAGCTGTTATAGCTGCAAAGGGTGGGTCGACGTCATATTAAACCCTATGGATTGAGAATGGGATGTCACTTCATATGCGTGTAAAGGCAGATGAGCGAATACTTTTGGAAATATAGTGTAGATAGATAGAAAGATAGATAGAGATAGATAGATAGATAGACAGACAGACAGACGAACGCGCACGCACACACACACACCTCCAAGCATACATCCATGCACACAGACACACAGACACACCGCCAGAATAATAAACTCATCTATCATTTATGTCCCCATCTCTCTGTGACATTTGTGTCCTGTGTTCCAAAGGTTGATCATGTGATCAGTACAGTTGCAATGCAGACCGTCATGTGACTAGGCCATGACCCACATTTGACCCTCCTCTGTTCTCTCCAAACTATCACCAAGACAACATGCAATCTGACACCAACACTGAAAATCACTTCACGTTGGAAACCTGGCTCTCCTCTACTCGACTTCTCTCTCCTACCCCCTACCCCTCTCCTCCCCTCTCCTCCCCTCTCTGCCCCCCTCCTCTCCTCTCTTCTCCTCCCCTCTCCTCTCCTATCTCTCTCTGTCTATGAAATAACTAGACAAGTAGGACAGAGTCGGGACCAAAGTAATGGAAGGCGAAAGCACATGTAAAACGCTCTTTCTCTCCAAAACGACGGGAGCTGCAGTCACGTGGTTTAAAAAAATGTATTAAATATTTTTTAATTAAATTTTACTTGTTTAAGTTTTCAAACATATGTGATTTCCTTAACACGTCTAGTGATTCAATGATAGCATAGGTCTCACGCTAACAAGTCTTGGATGCCAGCCAGGGAGAGGTGACAGGAGAGAGGGTAGGGATGTAAGTGACGTCCCATGGAGGGACAAAAGTAACATTGTTCAATCTGCTACCCAGGCGCCGTACGATGCGGGGGTGTGAGGAGCTCCAGGAAACCCGGATGAACCGGAGGGACTCATCTGCCACACTCGGAGTCTCCTGTCTGGATACGGATAGATCAACTCGTCACTTATTATCAGCCACTCATTCCATTCCTCATTCCTTAGATGCGCTCGGTTTTTGGTGTGAACCTGTAGAGCCTGGTTCGGGCGACTTGTTTTAAGCCTGCAGCAAAAAAATAAAAATAGTTTTTTGTCTTCCGAGTTCATTCTAAAAGGACGTTTATGAGAATAGAACATGTTCCATTCCATCAGGAGGGCCGGGACAAGCCTGGAGCACCTTGTGAGTGAATTGACAGGTGAAGAAAGACAGCCGAGCTCATATTACTTTCCAGCGACAGTGAGACAAGGAAACGATGGCTTGGTAGCTATTAAGCACCTATCAGTTTCAGTCCTCTATCTTGTCTGCAAAGCATTTGATTTGTTCCGCGACATTGCAATGTTTACGCACGGTTCATTTTCATGGATTTCAAACCTATAGCGTCTTCAAACACTAAATGATGTGTAATAGTACGTGTGGTTGAAAGAAAAGAGGATCGCAAACTCCAAAAACAGAGATACGAGCACCCTTCGTTTTCTGAGCCACTCCTGTGCTACTTTCGTCCCGCTCGGCAGGGGATCGAGGTCCCTGCTGCGCTCGCTGCGCTCTCGGCCTGTTCCTGTTCCTGTTCCTGTCACGGTCACGTTCTGGAGAGAAGGTCCCAGCTCATGACAGTGAAGGACGTGATGCGTGTTATTAAATGGGATCTCTACCTCCGCTGGTTTCAGAGTAAACGGGATCAAAATACAAAGTGTTCCTTTCGTCCCGGCTCTGCCCTACTTCTGTGGAGCGCTGCTGCGACTCAAATACACGTCTCTCTCTCTCTCTCTCTCCCTCTCCCTCTCCCTCTCTCTCTCCCTCTCCCTCTCCCTCTCTCTCTCAGGCAGTTCTGTAGAGAGGAGAGACCAGCCCAGCCAGCTCTGCTGAGTGTCTGTAGAGAGGAGAGACCAGCCCAGCCAGCTCTGCTGAGTGTCTGTAGAGAGGAGAGACCAGCCCAGGCAGCTCTGCTGAGTGTCTGTAGAGAGGAGAGACCAGCCCAGCCAGCACTGCTGAGTGTCTGTAGAGAGGAGAGACCAGCCCAGCCAGCTCTGCTGAGTGTCTGTAGAGAGGAGAGACCAGCCCAGCCAGCTCTGCTGAGTGTCTGTAGAGAGGAGAGACCAGCCCAGCCAGCTCTGTGAGAGGCAGACCCTCTGCAGGGGAAGCAGCTGACATTTAGAACAACAGAGGTTACCTGTTTACACACTCCCGGAGGAGTACTGGCACACACACACACACACACACACACACACACACACACACACACACACACACACACACACTATACACACACACTACACACACACACACACACACAGGCCAGCGCAGGCTAACTGCCTTACACCGCTAAGCTGACTGTGAAAACCGGAGAGGACAATAACTCACTGCTGGGGCGTTCCATGCATTAGCATAACGCTGTGTGCCTGTGTGTGTGTGTGTGTGTGTGTGTGTGGGGGGGGGGGGTCGGGGTGCTGAGCATGTGTTTGTTATTCGTGAATGTATATGTATATGTGTGTGTTTGTGTGCGTGTGTGTGTACTGTATGTGTGCCTGTGTAATTGTCATTTGTTATGGAGGTAGTAGATCCTAGCGTGCGTGTGCGTGCGTGCGCGTGTGTGTGTGTGCGCACGCGTCACATTAGCCGTGGGGTGCTGTCTGCGGGCCCGGCGACGGCCCGCTGAGGTTTATGGGATGTCAGTCAGCGGCTCCGCCCTGAATCAGGTTAATGTTGCACATCCCATCTCTCCTTGACGACCAGCGTCGCCGCCGCCACAACAACAACATTTGAACAGCGTGATCTGGCCCCAGAGAGAGGCTGATAGGACTTTAATATGTGTTCCGACTGACTGGGGAGAAGGGAGGGAGAGAGACCAGAGAGGCCCGCGGAGAGACCAGTGAGGGACTGATAGGAGTTTAATATGCGTTCTTGACTGCTCTGACTGACTGACTGGGAGGGAGAGAGGGGGGGTGGAAGAAATGGGGGAGAGAGAGAGAGAAAGAGAGAGAGGAGGGAGAGAGAGAGATGAGGGGGAGAGAGAGAGAGAGTGCGGAGGGGGAGAGGCAGACAGACACATGTTTAATATGTGCTCTGATTGATTGGGAGGGAGGGGGAGGGAGGGAGGTGAGAAAGACCAGAGAGAGACCTGGAGAGAGACCTGGAGAGAGACTAGAGAGAGACCTGGAGAGACCTGAGAGAGATCAGACAGAGACCTGAGAGAGACTTGGAGGGACTTGGAGAGACCTGAGAGAGATCAGACAGAGACCTGAGAGAGACTTGGAGGGACTTGGAGGGACTTAGAGAGACCCAAGAGAGATCAGAGAGAGACCAGAGAGATACTAGGGAGAGACCAGAGAGAGACCAGAGAGATACTAGGGAGAGACCAGAGAGAGACCAGAGAGAGACCTGAGAGAGACTTGGAGAGACCAGAGAGAGACCAGAGAGATACTAGGGAGAGACCAGAGAGAAACCTGAGAGAGACTTGGAGAGACCAGAGAGAGACCTGAGAGAGACTTGGAGAGACCAGAGAATCTACATTACCCACACTTGTTTATGTGTCCATTTTCGACAAATGTCGTTTCTTCTATGTAGTTTAGTTTTTTTAGATGATTATTTCGTGGTCGGGTCGTCCAGAACTTCCTTGGAACGACGAAACGATTTACTGCAGTAGCCTACGCCGCCGACAAGAGACAGCGCGAGCAAAGGTAAGTTAAATATGACCGTTATATATATTGTCAAAAGTTACTAGTAAGACCTATGTAACTAACTCGTCGGTGGCCATCGTTCCGTCTTCAAAAGACCCGGCTCAGGTAGCTAAGGTTTACGACAGTGGCTCATGGGAAGCTCATGGGAGGCTCATGGGAAATGTGGTCTTGAAGAAGATGAAGAACATGAACATGAAGAAGCCCAGAGAACATGAAGAAGACCAGAGAACATGAAGAAGCCCAGAGAACATGAAGAAGACCAGAGAACATGAAGAAGACCAGAGAACGTGAAGAAGACCAGAGAACATGAAGAAGACCAGAGAACATGAAGAAGACCAGAGAACATGAAGAAGACCAGAGAACATGAAGAGGACCAGAGAACATGAAGAAGACCAGAGAACATGAAGAGGACCAGAGAACATGAAGAAGACCAGAGAACATGAAGAAGACCAGAGAACGCAGAGTATCGTCATCAGAGTATCACAGCAGCTAGGGTCAGGGGAGTAGTGCACTTCCCACCTCTCTCTCTCTCTCTCTCACACACACACACACACACACACACACACACACACACACACACACACACACACACACACACACACACACACACACACACACACACACACACACACACACACACACACACACAGGGTCTTCCAGTTGTAGCAGGGGTGTCGCTGGTGAAGGTGACACTGCTAAATAGATAAAGTGTCCCACTGGGTATCCGGGTCACTATACCCTCTCAGTATTGTAGACTGCTCCCACTCTCCACAGCGCCAGTCCCTGACCCCAGCATAGGGAAAAACCTCCATCAAATATCTCTGCCTAGTTGGCAATGAAAAGCTCATCGAATAAGTGTCGTAGAGACATTTCAAAGGTGCTCGCAGGTGCTTGAGGGTTTCTGGAACATGGTGGGTGGATTTGAAAGCGAATACATATTTCTATTGCTAATAAATATCTTTAATAATTTTCTGAAAAAATCCTTGACTTTGCCAAAAGTAGTGAGCCGTCTTCTTCTGCGCTTGCATGCAATAGCGAGCGCTGTGATTGGCCAGCCATGGCACAAGCGAAGAAGAAAATCAGTGGTCTGTTTACCGCTTTGGCAAACGTTGACAAGTTTTTCAGAAAGTTATTAAAAAATATTTCTTAGCAACGCTGAGTTTTCAAAACTGCCCGCTATGTTCCTGAAACCCTCATGCAACTGTGAGCACCTTTGAAATGTCTCGGTGACTCTTATTTTATTCAACTAGCTTTTTGTTGCTGACTAGGCTGAGATATTTGATTGAGCTTTTTTTTCCAGGGACTGTACTTGCGCAGAGAGGCACCACAGCACCAAAAGGGACTACCAGGTCACCGAGATGTCCTGGCCGACTGCTGGGACAGAGAAGTGTGTGTGTGTGTGCGTGTGTGCGTGTGTGTGTGTGTGTGTGTGTGTGTGCGTGTGTGTGTGCGTGTGTGTGTGTGGGAGAGTGTAGGAGGTCGGAGAGAGCTCTGTTACAGCTGTGTATATAGTTTCTATGGAGATGTGAGGAAAGTGGAGAGGAGAGAGAAGAGGAGTGGAGAGAGGGAGGAGAGGGGAGAGAGAGGGAGAGAGGGGAGAGAGGAGAGAGGAGAGAGAGGAAAGAGGAGAGAGGAGAGGGGAGAGAGAGGAGAGTGGAGAGAGAGAGGAAAGAGGAGAGAGAGGAGAGGAGAGAGAGGAGAGAAGAGGGGAGAGAGGAGAGAAGAGGGGAGAGAGGAGAGAGTGGAGAGGAGAGTGAGGAAAGAGGAGAGAGAGGAGAGGAGAGGGGAGAGAGTGGAGAGGAGAGAGAGGAAGGAGGAGAGAGAGGAGAGAAGAGGGGAGAGAGGGAGGAGAGAGAGGAAAGAGGAGAGAGTGGAGAGGAGAGGGGAGAGGGGAGAGAGAGGGAGGAGAGAGAGGAGAGGAGAGGGGAGAGAGAGGGAGGAGAGAGGAGAGAGAGGAAAGAGGAGAGAGAGGGAGGAGAGAGAGGAAAGAGGAGAGAGAGGGAGGAGAGAGAGGAAAGAGGAGAGGGGAGAGAGAGGGAGGAGAGAGAGGAGAGGAGAGGGGAGAGAGAGGGAGGAGAGAGGAGAGAGAGGAAAGAGGAGAGAGGGAGGAGAGAGAGGAAAGAGGAGAGGGGAGAGAGAGGGAGGAGAGAGGAGAGAGAGGGAGGAGAGAGAGGAAAGAGGAGAGGGGAGAGAGAGGGACTACTGTCCAGTCACCATGGATCACTGGCAGAGAGGACAGGACAGGTGACCAGCGCACCACCAATTACTGTCCTCCCAGAGCGAAGGATGGACACAGACACACACCACACACACACACAGATACATACAGTACACACACACACGCACACACAGGACAGGACACACCCCAAGGACAAACACCTGGGAGGGGCAGAGGGAGGGATCTTGGCCGAGTGGATGCAGTAATAATTGTAAAGTAATAGTAGTAAAACTGTTTTTTCTCCTCCTCTCTCTCCACCCCCCCTCTCTCTCTCTCTCTCTCCCACCTCTTTCTCTCTCTCTCTCTCTCACCTCTCTCTCTCTCTCCCTCCCTCCCTCCTCTTCTCTGAGCTGGTATTCTGCTGACTGAGTGCCTCCGGGTCAGAGGTCACCACAGGATGACCTAGTGAGGACATGACCTGGACCTGCTGCCCCCTGAACACTCCTCTACCCTCTACCCTTTCTGTCTCTCTCTTTCTTTCTCTCTGTTCTTCTCTCTCCTTTCTCTCACCCACCCTCTCTTCCCCTCTCTTCTCTTCCCTCCTCTCTCCTCTTTTCATCTCCTCTGGAGGGAAGACTGGCGAACGGAACAATAACACCTCAGAAAACACCTCCTCTCTCCCTCCTCTCCCTCCCTCCCTCCCTCCCTCCCTCCCTCCCTCCCTCTCTACTGTATCTCCCTCCCTCCCTCCACCCCCCCTCTCTCTCTCTCTCTCTCTCTCTCTCCATCTTTCTCTCCAACTCTCTGGAGGTAGACCTCTCTGATTGCTGCTTTAATTAGCCACGTCAGGCAGCTCGGCAGATTTACTGGTGATGTCTAGGTTCTGAAGATAATTAGACTCCTCTCTCTCCCTCCATCCCTCCCCATGTCCCCCCTCAACCCTGCACACTCACTCTCCCTACTCTCCCTCCTCTCCTCTCCCTCCTCTCCCTCCTCTCCCTCCCTCCGCCCTGCTCACTCACTCACTCACTCTCCCTCCTCTCCTCTCCTCTCCTCTCCTCTCCTCTCCTCTCCTCTCCTCTCCTCTCCTCTCCTCTCCTCTCCTCTCCTCTCCTCTCCTCTCCTCTCCTCTCCTCTCCTCTCCTCTCCTCTCCTCTCCTCTCCCTCTCCCCCCCCCCACTCACTCACTCTCCCGCGATTTCATGATTAATTATGGATATGAGTAGGAGAATAGAGTGTTTTGGTTCAGTCCTAATCAAGCCCAAAATCCCTGTTAATTGCCCAGGTCAGATGATGACGCTTCTTTGTTGCGTCTGGACTCAGTGAGAGAGAGAGAGAGAGAGACAGAGAGAGAAAGACAGAGAGAGACAGAGACAGAGAGAGTGAGAGAGAAATAGAGAGATAAATCAGAAAACAGACAGATGAAGTACCCAAACACAGGCTGCTTCAACTCTCTTCACTGAAGATGAGGAGACAAAGAGAGCAGAGATGGATGGAGGGATGGAGAGACAGGAAAGTCTCTGCGTGTAGAACTAGACCTGCGGATGAGAGAAGAAGGGAGAACTGAGAGAAGAGAAAAGTCACGTTGCGATTTCGATTTGATTCGATTGGAGTTGCAGTAAGTTATTTCGACACTAAGCCTGACCCAACCCAACCAGTCTCTCTGGTCTCTGCCACGGTCTCTGGTCTCTCTCTAAATAGGCCTGCTCTGTTCTCTCTGGTCTCTCTACATAGGCCCGCTGTGGTCTCTCTCTACACCCAGTACGGTGACACAGAGCAGAGAGAGCGTGCGAGAGCGCGTCTCTCCCTGGGAGGTTTCTCCTCTAGCGTCTGGCTCCTCTGAGCCCTCGCTGCCTGGATGTGACAGTCTAAATATTTAGTCGCGTCGGCGTCCGTTCACAACACAGATGGAGTGATGGATGACTCCGAGGGCCTGAGGCTCCGCCCCCCCCCCCCCGCCATATTCTATAAACCTCGCTCTACTCTCATCCCTCACTCCGTCACTCGCCCTCACGTTTCATGGCTTTCTCTCTCTATTTCTCTCGCTTTCTAACTCTCTCTTTCTCTTTTTCCATCGTTCTCTCTCTTTCTAAGTGTGTGTGACTGTCGATCCTGCTGTGCTTCTTCCTGAACTTGCATCTCAATCCTTCCTCTTTCCCTCCAGGCTGTAGGCGCTTAGTCACAACTCTAGCACCAACAGGATCTACCACACTGCTACTGGGGCTCTGAGTGTGTGTGTGTGTGTGTGTGTGTGTGTGTGTGTGTGTGTGTGTGTGTGTGTGTGTGTGTGTGTGTGTGTGTGCGTGCGTGTTGATGTATGTGTGTTGACGTATGTGTGTGTGTGTGTGTGCGTGTGCGCAGGCGCGCGCATGTGTTGATATGTGCGGGTGTGTGTTGATGTGTGTGCACGTATGTGTGTGCGCGTGTGTGCGCAGGCACGCGTGTGTGTTGATGTGTGCGGGTGTGTGTTGATGTGTGTGCACGTGTGTGTGTTTGCGTTGCCTAGCCAATTAAACTAAAACACAGGACCACAACACCAGAGCACATCCAGGGGAACTTCAAGGAGGACGTTGGAGATGTATTGACCTGGTAATTGCCTGTGTAAAATACATTCCCTTGGTAATGGAATTTCCTGCTTTAATTTGAAAGAATTGGGGAAATATCTCCTCTTTTTCCTCTGCCGTTTACCTCCTGTGTTTTTTTCTCTAATTGCATTTAAAACTTCAGTCTCCGATGCCCCTGAGAGAGAGAGAGAGGGAGAGAGGGAGAGGGAGAGAGAGAGAGAGAGAGAGAGGGAATGACAGAGAGGTCTGCAGGCCCAGACCACATCTATTCATCTAACTGTCCTTTATCCGAATTAGCATTCAAATGTGATCGGTTCCACTGCAGCCCAAAGTGTTCTAATTCCGATGTGGTGTGTGTGTGTGTGTTTGTGTGTGTGTTTGTTTGTGTTTGAGTGTGTTTGTGTGTGTGTTCGTGGGGGGGGCGGTGAGGTAGGCGTGGCAGAATCGCCTTCAATGCTATAACTACAGTGCCTTG
>NC_140243.1:21800640-21815640 GCF_949987555.1 Borostomias antarcticus | reverse complement strand
GTTACCAGTAGAGAGATGGAGAGGAGGGGGGGGGACAGATTAATGTACGGACAGGGAAGGGGAAGGAGAGAGAGGGAGAGAGAGAGAGAGAGAGAGAGAGAGAGAGAGAGAGAGAGAGAGAGAGAGAGAGTATTAAGCCGGGCTGGAGGAAAATGAATAAAAGTGATAAATATGATAATTGAAATGATGAGATTGTGGTACTTGGTGTTGGATTTTACCACCCGGGGGGGATAAACCTCTCATTCACTGTCACTTCCAGCCCTCTGACACACACACACACGCTCACACATGTACATGTACACACACACACGTACAGTACGTACACCCACACGCACCCAAACCCACTCACACAAGCGCATGCGCATAGAGGAAGACGCGCACACGCGCGCGGACCCGACGATGTACGCTCGAAGAAGAGAAAACAAACAGAAAAGCAAAACAGGAAACCACAAGGAGACGTCTGCGGGCGAATCCGGGTTTCAACCTCGACTCCTGGGCTTTGGGCGAGAGGAGTGTGAAAGGAGGGCAGCCATGTTAGCCGGGAACGAGCCGGCGGAGGCCCCAGCGGAGGAGCCCGGTCCTCAGAGGCCACAAGATGGATGCCACGGGGGGCCGGGCGCGGGAGCAGCAGTAAATGATTAGCTTTTTACAAACTGGGTCCTTTGTAATAAAAGCTGGCGGTGGGAGTGTTATCAATTCAGCCATTTGATGAAGATAGCGCTGCTGAAAACCACAGAGGCCGATTCCTATCAGGAGACAAAACCCACATCTGTATTCCTCGAGGCACGCTGTGGACCGTGCGTGCGTGCGTGCGCGCGCGTGTGTGTGTGTGTGTGAGAAAGAGACATCCGTTAAGCCCGGCGCGCCTGCGGCCCGACCGTGACAAAGCGGAGATCTATTTCCCTACGCCGACGGTGACACACACACAGACGCGTGTGCACACACACAGACACACACACACACACACGCTACCCAGCGCGCACACACGTAGGTCGGCAGCTGGAGTGCTACGCAATGTAGGTTAGGACTAGTGGTGGTCAGCCCTAGACAGCCCTATCCTCCACCCCCCCGGCGAGTCAGGTCTCAGTAGAGTCCGGGCGTCGTCCTCCAGGGTCTGCCCGGAGACAGCGCTGAATCCCACCGGCTTGCCGGGCTCCGATGTCTCGTTAAAAATGCACCCGCGCGTTCTCACGGCGGCAGACACATAGACACACGGCCGCCTATAGACACAGGAGCTCTTTACCCCCCCCTCACCCCCCCCCCCACACACACACTGTCTTCTTCTTCTGTTCTGGTAGCGTGTCAGGAGAGATTTCATGGCCTGTGCGTACTGTACGTGTGAATCTGCCACACCCCGTTTCTAGTGCTAATTTACCCTGTTAGGTTTAAGCTCTCGGAGACTGGCTTTCCTACACCTTCTAATTAGCCAATGGGGAGTCGACGCCAGCGCGCGCACACGCACGCGCGCACATGCATGCGCACACACAGACTCACACATACACACACACTCATGTATACAGACACGCATACACACACAGATTCACATACACATAGAGCAAGACACACAAACACACACACACATATGCTCGCGTGAGAAGGGAAGAGATAGTGAATATTTTTCTCAACTTTTTCCTTTTAATTTTTCTAAACTTCCTTCTCCCTCTCTCATCTCTCTCTCTCTCTCTCTCTCTCTCTCTCCAGCCACCTGTGTTTGTGCTAACCTCCCCATCAAGGTACAGCGGTGGATGCTTCTTCACGTCACAACTCCTCTCCTCACTTCTACCTCCTTCAACCCTCTTCAGCAATTACAGATGTTCCAGAAATGACCAGGAGGACCGTGGGCAGCGGAGGCCAAGGACGGAACACAACAACAGCTCATTACCCTTCCCATAAAAAGGGCACTTAATTGGGACGTGATCAGCTAATAGGCCGCCGCGATGATTACCCACACTGCACTGGGGCTCAAATTAGGCGCCGCGAGGGGCGGCCGGGGGGATTGGGCGGTGTCTGGGGAGGCCTGGAGAGAAAACTGGGCCTAACAGGCCACCGTAGCAGGAGACGCTGGGCTGACTGAAGGAGAGGAGGTGGTTTTAATTGGCCTGTTCGCTGGACGTTTAAACGCCCGTAATTACAGAATAGAGAGAGAGAGAAAGAGAGAGAGAAAGAGAGAGGGGGAGGGAGAGAGAGAGAGAGAGAGGGAGAGAGACAGAGCGATAGAGATTGAGTGATAGGGAGAAAGAGAGAGAGAGGGAGGGAGAGAGAGAGCGATAGGGAGGGAGAAAAAGAGAGAGAGAGGGAGAAAGAGAGAGAGGGAGGGAGAGAGAGAGGAAGAAAGAGAGAGAGATACTGTGGAAACACAAGCCCCCCGCGCTGCACCAGTCAGACACGCTGCTCTCTCTCTCTCTCTCTCTCTCTCTCTCCCTCTCTCTCTCTCCCTCTCTCCCTCTCTCTCTCCCTCCTGTCTGTGGGCCCGGCGCTCCTGACGGAGGTGTAGCTGCAGCCGCCGCGCTCCCACCTCCGAGGGGGACGGCGGGGGGGGACGGCGGGGGGGGACAGGGAGAGACGGCTGGCGAAGGGGAGAGAGAAAGAGGGAGGGATGAATAATGGATGAGGTCTTATAGGAGCTGTCTGTCTGTCTGCACCCATATCCAGCGTCCCGTGGCACGAGAACAACGCCGGTCTGGAACATCCCGTCTGCCCGTCACTCACACTTGAGGGAGTGTGTGTGTGTGTGTGTGTGTTGCGCGTGAAACGCAAACACACACATAAACACACGTGCAGTGAACCCAACTCACCACGCCCTGACCACATGATCACGGTGTGGTCAGAGAGACCTTATATCATGGACCAATAAGAGGATAGGACAAGAGAGGAGAGGAGAGGACAGGAGAGGACATGAGGGGAGAAGAGGACTGGAGAGGACATGAGGGGAGAAGAGGACAGGAGAGGAGAGGAGAGGAGAAGAGGACAGGAGAGGACATGAGGGGAGAAGAGGACAGGAGAGGACATGAGGGGAGAAGAGGACAGGAGAGGAGAGGAGAGGACAGGAGAGGACATGAGGGGAGAAGAGGACAGGAGAGGACATGAGGGGAGAAGAGGACAGGAGAGGACACGAGGGGAGAAGAGGACAGGAGAGGACATGAGGGGAGAAGAGGACAGGAGAGGACATGAGGGGAGAAGAGGACAGGAGAGGACATGAGGGGAGAAGAGGACAGGAGAGGAGAGGAGAGGACAGGAGAGGACATGAGGGGAGAAGAGGACAGGAGAGGACATGAGGGGAGAAGAGGACAGGAGAGGAGAGGAGAGGACAGGAGAGGACATGAGGGGAGAAGAGGACAGGAGAGGACATGAGGGGAGAAGAGGACAGGAGAGGACATGAGGGGAGAAGAGGACAGGAGAGGAGAGGAGAGGACAGGAGAGGACACGAGGGGAGAAGAGGACAGGAGAGGACATGAGGGGAGAAGAGGACAGGAGAGGACATGAGGGGAGAAGAGGACAGGAGAGGACATGAGGGGAGAAGAGGACAGGAGAGGAGAGGAGAGGAGTGGAGAAGAGGAGAAGAGAAGAGAGGTTGTTGTGCCTGATGTGTGATGAATGCGTCCGGCTGGGGGAGTCTTCACGCTCCTCAAAGCAGGTCATTATGCAGGAAATGCCAAAACGGGCGCCACATCCGTTTACAGGGGCCGCAGGCCGGCCGCCAAGATGGGGGACTGATAGCTATTGTACTATTCTGGAGCACAGAGGGGGGGAGGAGTAGGAGAGGAGGAGGAGAGGAGGAGGAGGAAGAGTCTGGCGTGTAAAAAAAAAACAATCATGCATGCTCCCGGGGACCAAAAGAAACACGTGGTTCTCTCCTCTGTCTCTCCCTCGTCTCCAGAGAGGAGTGAACCAGGGGGGATACCCCAATTAACAGCCTGCCTCTGGGCCAGGCCAGCCTGACAAGCCTCCACATGCAGGGCTAGGCCAGGACAGGCTGTTTACATAGTCGCCAATCTGCCTCGATGGGCAGCACACACAGAGCCAGACAGAGAGCGAGAGCAGATCATTACAGAAAGATAATTACTTGACACACAGCGGCTCAATACCCGCTGTGACTGACCCAGCATTAAGAAAACCCTAGACTATGTACAGACGCAGCGAGCACAGCCTCGTTCTCCGCCATAGACAGACCCCGCGCTCGAGAGGAGACGGGCTACTGTACGCGCCCACCGCACACAAGATGAGTTAGAAACCCAGCTGCACTTTGTAATCTCCTGCCAACTAACTTATGTGAACATATTAGAAGCATATATTTCCCACAGGTCACATAGACCAATAACGAATTGGAAAACAAACCACATACAGTATAAGCAAACTCCCATATCTGTTAGGTGAAGTATCGCAATGTGCAATCACAACAGCAAGATTTGTAACCTGTGTGATAAGAAAAGCCAACCGGTGGAACACAAACGCCACTGTAAATGCTACTAATATTTATCTGTCTGTTTACTTCTTATGGTAATGTTAATAAATATCTGTTTACTTCCTATGGTAATGTTAATAAATATCTGTTTACTTCCTATGGTAATGTTAATAAATATCTGTTTACTTCCTACTGTAATTCGACATCAACTATATGCACATTGTTGAACCCTGTACATAACTAATGTACTTTTTTTTTAAGTACCTCTATTATATTTTGTTGTCGACTTATTTTAGCCTGGCCCTTTCTACTGCACCTATTTGCACATTGTTGAATACTGTACATTAGTAGCATAGCAACATTTTTTATTGCCTCTATTACTGTTTTCATTTCGATTTTAGATTTTTTCACTTGCTTTGGCAGTGTGAACATACAGTATATTTCACATGCCAATAAAACCCTTTTAATTGAACTGAACTGCGAGAGAGGATGGAGAGAGAAAGAGAGAGGGAAATAGATTAAAATAGATGGTTGAATCGATGAATATGCAGTAAACAGTACTCCTACCTCAAGGACTAGGAACACAGTAGTTGCTAATTATAAGTTAACAGTGCTAAGCTCACACCGATTTGTTCAGCCGTGCTGATAATTGTTAAACCAAAACACAGCCTATGTTTTTAGCTGAAGAAGAGCGTCAGGTAACGCGCTGTCGTTAGGAGCAGATGTTGATGTAACCAGTGCTGTTGCTGTCTCCAGTTTCACATCCACACGGTGTCATGATTACCTGGAGGACACAAAACACCTCTCCTTCTCTCTGTCTTACACACACATAAACACACACAAGTTCCACGACATATGCGTGTGACTGAATGGAGAAAATGGGGAAGAATTAGCCCTAGAGAGAGGGGGGGGGGGGTGAGAAAGACAGAAAAAGAAATACATAACTAAAGTATAAGCAATTGGGAGTACATATTTGTTTACAAATTCACGTAGCAGCAAATGTCGATGTAAATGCGTGGCCCTGTGGTCGTAGCTGAGTATTAGGAACATATTTTAGAGAGTGGCACACCTGCAGCCCTAGACCTCGGCTCATCCATCCTGGCTTATTAGCTAAATACGATCTGCCATAAGCAGGAACAATGCCTTTAAGAGGTCTGTGACAGTCACACACACAGATACACACACACACACACACACACACACACACACACACACACACACACACACACAACACACACACACCACACCACACCACACACACACACACACACACACACAGACAGACACACACACCACACACAGACACACACACACACACACACACACACACACACGCACAATCTAATTATGTAACATTTGATCGCTGCAGCCTCAAGATATGCAATTATAAACTTGGTCCAAAATTGGAGAGATATTTTACAATAAATTAAAAAAAAGACACTGTTACAATGACCATATTTTGTGTGTGTGTGTGTGTGTGTGTGTGCGGTTGCTGTAGCGCCACCCTCAGGACTATTGGCCTACAATGCCAGTTGAGGACTTTTGGCATAGGACTGGACCTGTGTGCAAGGTTTGGTGATTTTGCATGTATGGGAAGTCAATCTTCCTAGGAAGAAGAAGAAAAAGAAGCAGATTCATATTCAAAATATTGGGAAATACAAGAGGGACCGTTAGCTGAGGCTGCTCGGCCGCGTATTACCAGCCTAGGCTGACTCCATCTGACAGACCTTCACAATGACAGAGTACACAGACAAGGGTCTGACAGAGTACACAGAAACCAATGGAACAATCCAAAAGAGAGAAATCAAATGGGGTCTATATATCAAGTGGGGTCGAATTCCCTCCCTTCCTCCCTCGTCCCTCCCTCCATCCCTCCCTCCGTCTGTGGGAGACCTCTCCTTTCATCCTGGAGACGGGCTTTAATTTGAAGCTTCAATAGAATACAATACGCACCTAATCTGAGGAACTAACGGATGCTACCTGGATCAACCACCCCTACTCCCCCACCCACTCTCTCTCTCTCTCTCTCTCTCTCTCTCTCCCTCTCTCTCTCTCTGGTATCTGTTGATTCTCTCTCTGAGGACCCCCTCTTCTCTCATCCTCTCATCTCTGTTCACATCACACCGGAAAGACAATTGCCATTACCATTTTATCAGAATGTGTCCAATCAGCAACATTTCCCGGCGTCTGCCCCGGCTTTCATTTTCTTCTCTTTTTTTCTCCGCTCTCTCTCTCTCTCTCTCTCTCTCTCTCTCTCTTCAAATTCTAATCATCATCCTCCTCTTCTATCAGGTCTAATTCCCTCCCTCGCTCCCTCCATCCATCGCTCGCTCCGTCTGCTGAAGACCCCTCCTTTCATCCTGGAGACGGGCTTTAATTTGAAATGCGACGCTGAATAAAGAGGCGGAGAAAGAAAGGGAAAAAAAGAGAGCAAGAGCGAGCGGAGGAGAGGAGAGATGTCCGGGTGCCAATCAATCTGGAGAGCAGGGCGTGTGAGGGGAGAGGGAGAGAGAGAGAGAGAGAGAGAGAGGGAGAGAGAGAGAGGGAGATGTCGTTTGATCAGCGTCTTCCACGCGGAAGGCAGCAGCAGGAAAGACCATCACAGATGATTGCCCTCTTGCTGCCAGCCGCATCGGAACAGAGACTGAGAGCAATCACAGGCTGGTTCAACACCTACCTGCTTCATCTCTCTCTCTCTCTCTCTCTCTCTCTCTCTCTCTCTCTCTCTCCTGTCTTTCACTTCCCTTCTGTCTACTTAGATTAAACGTAGATCTTTTTTTTTCCTCCAGGAGACAGAACACATCCAACCCAAACAGACCTGCTATGCTGAGGGCGGGGGGGCTGAGGGGGGGTGTGTGGGTGAGAGGTGGGGGAGAACGGGGGGGGGGGGGGGGGGTTGGGGGGGGGGGGGGGGTTGGGGGGGAGGGTTAGAGGTGTGAGTGGCAGAGTTAGGGAAAGTCCTAGTGCCAACAATAAGTCTGTGTGAGAAACAGAGAGAGAGAGACAGCATCCATAGACAATACCCAGAACCAAGGCTGAACCAGAACCAGAACTAGAACAAGACCCAGGTACAACCCAGACCAGACCAGACCCAGACCCAGCCCAGACTAGACCCAGACCAGACCCAGACCCAGACCCAGACCCAGACCCAGACCAGACCCAGACCCAGACCCAGACCAGACCAGACCAGACCAGACCAGACCAGACCCAGACCAGACTAGACTAGACCCAGACCAGACAAGACCCAGACCCAGACCAGACCAGACCAGACCCAGACCAGACCAGACCAGACCAGACCAGACCAGACCAGACTAGACCCAGACCAGACCAGACCAGACCAGACCAGACCCAGACAAGACCAGACCCAGACCCAGACCCAGACCCAGACCCAGACCAGACCAGACCCAGACCAGACCAGACCAGACCAGACCAGACCAGACCCAGACCAGACCAGACCAGACCAGACCCAGACCAGACCAGACCCAGACCAGACCAGACCAGACCAGACCAGACCAGACCAGACCAGACTAGACCCAGACTAGACCAGACCCAGACCCAGACCCAGACCCAGACCAGACCCAGACAAGACCAGACCAGACCAGACCAGACCAGACCCAGACCAGACCCAGACCAGACCAGACCCAGACCAGACCCAGACCAGACCAGACCAGACCAGACCAGACCAGACCAGACCAGACCAGACTAGACCCAGACCAGACCAGACCAGACCAGACCAGACCCAGACAAGACCAGACCCAGACCCAGACCAGACCAGACCAGACCCAGACCAGACCAGACCAGACCAGACCAGACCAGACCAGACCAGACCAGACCCAGACCAGACCAGACCCAGACCAGACCAGACCAGACCAGACCAGACCAGACCAGACCCAGACCAGACCAGACCAGACCAGACCAGACCAGACCAGACCAGACCAGACCAGACCCAGACCCAGACCAGACCAGGTCCATATCTCCTACTCCTCTATTCTCCATCTATCTGGTCCATCCCTGGAGCCAGCTTCATCACAGTGGTAAAGGCTGAGGTCAGAGGCATAACAGGATAATGGTTGTCCTTCAGAAGGACACACACGCATGCACACACTCTCTCTCTCTCTTTCTCTCACACACACACACACACACACACATACAAACAAACACACAAACACAGACACTCTATTTGATTTGGGGCTTTCAAGGACAAGAACACAACACCAGATCCAGCAGAGAAAGTGACTGACAGAGAGAGTGACAGTCAGACTGGACATTGTGGCTTTGCACCCAGCTCTGCCTCTCTCTGGCTTAATGTCTGTGTGTGTGTGTGTGTGTGTGTGTGTGTGTGTGTGTGTGTGTGTGTGTGTGTGTGTGTGTGTGTGTGTGTGTGTGTGTGTGTGTGTGCGTGCGTGCGTGCGTGTGTACAGGCCTTACCTGCGTGTAGGTAGGCCAGGTCGGGGTTCTCGATGTCGGGGTGGTTCTCCTTCAGATGGTTCCGGAAGTCCATGGGAGAGTTGGTGGCCTGCTCACACTTGGGGCAGTTGTACATCTTCACACCCTCGTGCTTCCCCGTGTGGAGGATGTGCTTGCGGATGTTCTCTGCACAGTTCGACCTGACGGGAGACAGACAGATGGACAAGCAGACCCAGGTCACGTACGCCATCCGAGAACTTTTGGGTGAGCTTGATTTATCTCCGAGTTGTCCCCGTGGGACTGATCCACGGGTGGGGTTGTTGTACTGGGTGAACTGAATCAAGGTTAGACGGAGGACGGAGATAAAAGGAGAGTTCTGTCGTTTGATTAATTCAAGTCCAAGTTTGCTTTCTGTTGGGTTAGTTAATTAGCTATGATAACGAAGATAGAAGGGATCGATTCAGCTGAAATCTAACTGTTGGGTTTTGGATTGCAAGGCTGCAGGTCTACCACACAGCATGCCTATATTCTATATTCAGCAGGTATAATACTGCAGGTCTATAATACTGCAGTTCTATATTATACTACAGGTCTATCGTGCTGCAGGTCTACAATAATGCAGGTATAGACAGAAATAGTGCAGGTTTATAATGCTGTCTATAGTTCTGCAGGTCAATAGTACCGCAGGTCTATAATACTGCAGGTCTATAATAATGCAGGTCTATAGTACTGCAGGTCTATAATACTGCAGGTATATACTGTAATACTGCAGGTCTATAATACCGCAGGTCTATGGTACTGCAGGTCTATAATACTGCACGTAAATAGTACTGCAGGTCTATAATACTGCAGGTCTACAGTACTGCATGTCTATAATACTGCATGTCTATAGTACTGCAGGTATATAGTACTTCAGGTTTATAATACTGCAGGTCTATACTGTAATATTGCAGGTCTATAGTACAGCAGGTCTATATTATACTACAGGTCTATAATACTGCAGGTCTATACTGTAAGATTGCAGGTCTATACTGTAAGATTGCAGGTCTATAGTACAGCAGGTCTATATTATACTACAGGTCTATAATACTGCAGGTCTATAGTACTGCGTGTTTATAATACTGCAGGTGTATAGTACTGCGTGTTTATAATACTGCAGGTCTATAGTACTGCGTGTTTATAATACTGCAGGTATATAGTATTGCGTGTTTATAATACTGCAGGTCTATAGTATTGCGTGTTTATAATACTGCAGGTCTATAGTACTGCGTGTTTATAATACTGCAGGTCTATAGTACTGCGTGTTTATAATACTGCAGGTCTATAGTATTGCGTGTTTATAATACTGCAGGTCTATAGTACTGCATGTTTATAATACTGCAGGTGTATAGTACTGCGTGTTTATAATACTGCAGGTGTATAGTACTGCGTGTCTATAATACTGCAGGTCTATAGTACTGCGTGTTTATAATACTGCAGGTCTATAGTATTGCGTGTTTATAATACTGCAGGTCTATAGTATTGCATGTTTATAATACTGCAGGTCTATAGTATTGCATGTTTATAATACTGCAGGTCTATAGTATTGCGTGTTTATAATACTGCAGGTCTATAGTATTGCATGTTTATAATACTGCAGGTGTATAGTACTGCGTGTTTATAATACTGCAGGTCTATAGTACTGCGTGTTTATAATACTGCAGGTGTATAGTACTGCGTGTCTATAATACTGCAGGTCTATAGTACTGCGTGTTTATAATACTGCAGGTCTATAGTATTGCGTGTTTATAATACTGCAGGTCTATAGTACTGCGTGTTTATAATACTGCAGGTGTATAGTACTGCGTGTTTATAATACTGCAGGTCTATAGTACTGCGTGTTTATAATACTGCAGGTCTATAGTACTGCGTGTTTATAATACTGCAGGTGTATAGTACTGCTTGTTTATAATACTGCAGGTCTATAGTATTGCGTGTTTATAATACTGCAGGTCTATAGTACTGCGTGTTTATAATACTGCAGGTGTATAGTATTGCGTGTTTATAATACTGCAGGTGTATAGTATTGCATGTCTGCAGGTCATCTGGTCTACAGACAGTGAGCTACTGCAGGCTGCAGGCTGTAATGATGTCCGCCCAGGGAGTCACAGCGAACCCCCTGATTAATGATCCTGCCTGACCTGGTCCCAGGCCCTATCTAAACCTGCCTATGGACACACACATACACACACACACACACGCACACACATGCTGTTGACACACACATACACATGCATGGCCACATCAGGCAAACAAATACATACTGTAGCACACACACAAACTGCATCATAAACATGTGCCGTCCGGGACGTACTTTCACTCACACACACACTCACGCACACACTCACACACACACTCACACACACACACACACGCATGCACACATGCACACACACACTCACGCACACCCAGCATCATGCATGATAGATGGGCTGCTCGCACCTGGTTTGGGCCTGACATTCTCAGACAGTATAATACACTATTACTCTCCCTTATCACCGTGGCTGGACCATAAAGGCGGCCGGTGTCATAGCTCACCCTAACCAGCCTACCACCCTAACCTAACCACCCTAACCCCAGCCCAGACGAGGACACGTCTCCCCCTCAGCACAGACACCTCCCTCCATCACAGGCTGGTGACTATGAGCCCCTTCCTGGGTCAGCAGTCCTGCCGTCCTGGGGGGGGGGGGGGGGGGGCGTCCGGCGTGGCGGTCTGAAAAGAGTTTCAGATCAGGCTCAGACTGATCACGAACCCGAAGGGCTAACAGACACACCGGCGCAGTTTGAAGACTAAGACAGGAAGAAGACGTGCGCTACTGTGACACCGGAATGTCTCTAGCGGATGATTCCACCAGGGCCCAGAGGGAGTGAATTCTCTGCCAGAGTACCGGCACAATCATTCCTGGGTGGCGGCTGCCCCAATACTGGCTCCTGGGGGCCAAAGAAACTACAGGTTACTACTAGAAACTACTACTATCCAGGCCCCAAACACTGGCCTCAACTACTACAGTACAGGCCCCAGGGCTGAACATTTACTTTTTGGCTCACCTGCCAAGGGGACTGGTAGATGAAAAAAACACCAGCCAAGTATATTTTTTACCGGCCAAAATAATAAATGGCCTTTTTTTGTCACATTATAGGACTACATCTGTTTCAATTCGATGCCTAGAAACATTGCAATTCATAGAAATTCAATTATTCATTTGCATTCACTTCCACGGTGTAGAATTATCCATAACTACCTAACCCTACACAAATATGAGATATAAATGATCCAAGCCTTAACCTCATGGTTTTTATGTGAACAAAATACATAAACTGTAACATATTCACAGCCTGTCAACATGTAAAGTAGTAGTCGACTGTAGTAGAGCGCGTCCTCTGAGGTAAATGGGAATGATTTTCTGTGCGCGAGCAGCTTCACGTCACCAGTCTCTCCTAGTGCACGAGGCGCGAGGTCATGTGACTGGAAACTTTATTTGGTGCAGCGGGGGAGCTATTTATGTGCAACACACAACAAACAGAACGCCGGTCTATGGCATGGATGTGGCGACATCGCACGCATAATTTATTACATGACTCTATTGGTACAAACATTTACCCGCCAGCGTGGCGGATAGCCTCCGAAATGTAGTCGCCAAATGGGAATTTTACCTGCCATTGGTGGGTGGCGGGTGTTAATTTTCAGCCCTGACAGGCCCCAAACACTACTACAGAACATACCTATGAAGTAAACAGTACAGTACATGCAATAGCAGAGTACTTACTCAGAGCACGCTTACTTACATACTTACTAAGTAGCTTACAAATAGTTTTTAGCCACTGTCCTGTCAACAAAATTCAACATAGTCAGCCGGATTTGAACCTCTAAAGCTCCACATTAGATACCTAAACTTTGGACAGGGACCGTTATATCACTATCAGCTGAGGTAAATATTTTCCTTGCTTAATTTGCCCGGAGTTGTGTTCACAGCTAGCAAATCAATGAGCCGAAAAAGTCATCAGAGATCCGCTGCTGGTATTAAACTACTGTATTTATCTATGTATATTCTGCTGATTACAGATGCTCCGTCTTTTCAAATGTCAATTAGAACACTCGTATTGTTTTAATTACATAGCTAATCACCTGGATGATGATAACAAGGCCACACACACACACATGCACATACACACACACATGCACACGCACCCACACACGCACGCACACACGCACGCACACACATCTGCATACTTCCGATGTTCTCCCAACACCAGACAAAGTTATTCTTTATGGGTTGCACTTCTCTGACATAAACAACAGTCTGTCACAGGTGGAGGAGGAACAGCAATTATCATATACCACCATTTGAATATTTTCATATTCAAAGAGACAAATGAACTGATTTCTTATGCAGTTAGTGGTGGAATAAACAGACAGACTTCTGAGGCGCGCGCGGCCTCCATGCTGGGTCTCCCTCTGATGTGGAAATGCTGTAATTGTCATATTAAAACAACACAACCTGCGTTTAGGAGCCAGCAGGTGTCACCGGCAGCGACGGCCCACACAGAGCTACTCTCCCCTCCCACACAGAGCTCTCACACCTCTAACCCTCCTCCTCATCTCGCCCTCTCTCCCCTCTCCTCCCCTCTCCTTCCCCTCCTTCCCTCTCCTGCCCCTCCTTCCCTCTCCTCCCCCTCCTTCCCTCGCTCCTCTGCGTACAGCACATTAATTAGTCCTGCTGCAGCGATTCAACTTCCTGCGTCGTCCATATTCAGAGGAAGTTGAGCCAGCGTTGATGCATGCTCAGGATATCACCACACCTCCTCCCTCATCCAACCACCTCCTCCCTCATCCAACCACCTCCTCCCTCATCCCACCACCACCTCCTCCCTCACCCCACCACCTCCACCCTCATCCCACCACCTCCTCCCTCAACCCACCACCTCCTCCCTCATCCAACCACCTCCTCCCTCATCCCACCACCACCTCCTCCCTCATCCCACCACCACCTCCTCCCTCACCCCACCACCTCCACCCTCATCCCACCACCTCCTCCCTCAACCCACCACCTCCTCCCTCATCCCACCACCACCTCCTCCCTCACCCCACCACCTCCACCCTCATCCCACCACCTCCTCCCTCATCCCACCACCTCCTCCCTCATCCCACCACCACCTCCTCCCTCACCCCACCACCTCCACCCTCATCCCACCACCTCCTCCCTCATCCAACCACCTCCTCCCTCATCCCACCACCTCCTCCCTCATCCAACCACCTCCTCCCTCATCCCACCACCTCCACCCTTATCCCACCACCTCCTCCCTCAACCCACCACCTCCTCCCTCATCCCACCACCACCTCCTCCCTCACCCCACCACCTCCGCCCTCATCCCACCACCTCCTCCCTCATCCCACCACCTCCTCCCTCAACCCACCCCACCTCCTCCCACATCCCACCACCACCTCCTCCCTCACCCCACCACCACCTCCCTTATCCTACCACCTCCCTCACCCCACCACCACCTCATCCCACCTTCTCTCTCATCCCACCACCTTCCTCATCCCACCACCACCTCCCTCATCCCACCTCCTCCCTCATCCTACCACCTCCTTCATCCCTCCCTTGCTCAAAAACTTCCGATTTCCACATTCCTCCTCTTCCTCTAGCTCCTCTTCTGAGTTCCAGTTCTGGGGAGGGTAATGGAGTCTCAGTGTTCATTAGCAGAGCCTGTTCAAACTGTGTCTTTAACTAAGAAGCAGAGGAGGAAGAGGTCTACTCATCATCATCATCATCATCATCATTAAGTTGTTCAGAAGTAGATGAGGAGGGACAGGAGGTCTACCCATCGTCACAATCATCGCCGTCTTCATCATTATCACCAACGCTCCCCCGAACCTCCACTTCCAAGGGGCCGGCGTCCCGGAGGCGCCCGCGCGGCGTCCTCAAAGCGAAGCGCCACATCCGCCGGCGGCGCTCCCTCCCGTTCAAACGCCGCGGTCCCCCCGGCGGGGCGAGGAGCGTGCGCGCGCCGTACCTGCGCAGGTAGACGCCACCGACGGAGGGAGTCAGAGGCTAGCTATCAATTACGCGGTCCCGTCGTGACGCGCGCTCGCTAACGAGCTTCCCGCTCATCGGGAGCAGCGGAGAGGAGTCCTTCAAACGGCGAGGGCT
>NC_140243.1:21795640-21798140 GCF_949987555.1 Borostomias antarcticus | reverse complement strand
CAACGCCGGGCCCAAACTTTTTCAATTTCACCGACAATTTCCTGTGTAATTACTGATGTCTGTGATGGCGTTTTAATGGCAGGGACCTGCCAGGCACACTGTGGGTGTCAGGGTCTGTGTGTGTGTGTGTGTGTGTGTGTGTGTGTGTGTGTGTGTGTGTGTGTGTGTGTGTGTGTGTGTGTGTGTGTGTGTGTGTGTGCGTGCGTGTGTGTGTGTGCGTGTGTGTGTGTGAGTGCGAGCGTGATGATAGCAGAGTGATGAGGTGGAAGTACTGTATAGGGAGATTAGACCTGTGTGTGAAACACCCCCATCCTGACCCCCCCAACACCCCGTAGAAGCCACCGGTGTCATCATCAGAGCCATCTAGCTGCCATCAGACCGTCCAGTCGTGGGGTCCAGAGGGACAGGGGACAGCGCAGGGGCCGTTGGAAGGACAGTGGTAAGGATGAAGAAAGCTAGAGCCACGGTACCTCTGGTCACACCGGGGACAGCGGTAGGGGTCAAGTACCATGGTAGGGGTCAAGTACCGCAGTGAGGTCATGGTAGGGGATAAGTACCAGCGTTATGGTAGCAGTGGGGCAGCCTGGGGTCGCCATCCTGGTCACGTGAGCCGTTTCTCTCCACGGATCAGTCTGGACATCCACCCATTCAAACTGATTTCCGCCCGGCCAGATATTGGTCGCGCCATTCAACCGTTCATCTAATATGGGGAAGGTTCGATATGATGACTGTACCACACTTGATATGATGACTAACCCACATTTCGTTGCTATGATTGGTTGTAGGCCTATCCAATTGCATCCGGAGGCATTTTGGTCTGCGCCCGTTGATAACGCCCCTTGGAAATCGAAAGTTAACCGAGAATGTCCAGACCCTTCGCATTTTCGCTAATCGGGTCTGGCGAAGCCAGGCTAGTAGTAGGGTACCTGCAGTCACACCAGAGACCGCGGTAGTTGTGGTAGGGGATGAGTAGCAGTGTGATGGTGATGGTGATGGTAGGGTACCTGTGGTCACACCAGGGGCCGCGGTAGGACTACAGTAGGGGTTAAATACTGTAGTAAAGTTGTGGTAGGGGATGAGTAGCAGTGTGATGGTGATGGTACCTGTAGTCACACCAGGGACAGCGGTACGGTTTCTCTCCGGTGTGGACGCGCTTGTGTCTGGTCAGATGGGACTGGGTGGTGGAGGCGAAGTTACACAGCTGGCACTTGAAGGGCCTCTCTCCTGGAGACGAGAAAAGAAGGAGGGATGAGGAGAGGGTGGCAAGGGTGAACCTGCACACACGCGCACACACACACACACACACACACAGAAAACATCTCTGCGATACACCTGGTGGGTTGAGGGCCAGCTGTGTGTCTCCACATCAGAGGGCGTAATTACTGGAACAGACAGTGGTCAGACGGGCGGGGGCTGACCAGGGAAGAGCTACACGGAGAGACGCTGAACAAGCTCAGAATGAATTAGAGGGATCTGGGTAAATGAATATTTATAACCGCCGGCGTGATCCTTGGGAGCGCGCCACGCCGCGGTTATATCAACCTCCCGGTCGACAAAGAGCCCTCCTTATTGACAGGCGTGTCTGGAGAAAAAATAAGCTATTTTCCTGAGCGTCGGAACGACAAGGTGAAATGATAGCCCAAATTAAACATCCCTAGTTCACTCATCCGTGCTGACACACACGTCGGTCACTGACAGCCGCGCGTCACTGGGACGCGCCGAGTGTGTGTGTGTGTGTGTGTGTGTGTGTGTGTGTGTGTGTGTGTGTGTGTGTGTGTGTCGGTGAGAAGAGAAAGGGTATCTACGGCATGCAGATTACGCGGTGTCAATCGGTGTCTACGCGTGAGATTATTCAACTCCATTAATACCATGTGTCTGTCGGGGTGTATCTGAGACATGCTGAGCGGACCCACCTGTGTGCTGCCGGCGGTGTTTGGTCAGGGCGTGTCGGGTCCCGCCCGCGAACCCACAGAGGTCACACAGGAAGGACTTCTCTCCTGGAGGGGAGGGAGGGAGAGAGAGAGAGAGAGAGAGAGAGAGAGAGAGGAAGAGAGATAGAGAGGAGGGGAGAAGTGAGAGGATGGTTAGTAAACAGATGTGAGGGAGAGAGAGAGAGAGAGAGAGAGAGAGAGAGAGAGAGAGAGAGAGAGAGAGAGAGAGAGAGAGAGAGAGAGGTCTCAGATCGCTAGTCTATATCCATCACACTGCTCACACCGCTAACTAATTCCTCCAATCACATGGATCCGTGTAAATATGTCACATGAGCAGGCGGAATTGCCGCTGTGGTTTATTGACTGTGATAAAATCTGAAAAGCACCGCTGAACATAATTACATACTTGTCAGAGCCATAAAAATTAGCTTTATTATCAATGGGAGGGTTTTGGTACAACTTCATTCCTGCCGGATGCCTTCCAGATGGGGCCGAGCTGAACACTCTGGGGGGTTTACACATCCCCTCCCTCCCTCCCTCTCTCTCTCTCTCTCTCTCTGTCTATCTGT
>NC_140243.1:21793089-21795440 GCF_949987555.1 Borostomias antarcticus | reverse complement strand
CCTCCTACCCAAGTCCTCCTACCCCAGTCCTTCTACCCCAGTCCTTCCACCCCAGTCCTTCTACCCAAGTCCTTCTACCCCAGTCCTTCTACCCCAGTCCTCCTACCCCAGTCCTCCTACCCAAGTCCTCCTACCCCAGTCCTCCTACCCCAGTTCTCCTACCCCAGTCCTTCTACCCCAGTTCTCCTACCCCAGTCCTCCTACCCCAGTCCTTCTACCCAAGTCCTCCTACCCAAGTCCTTCTACCCCCGCCTCCCAGTCCTCCACTCCCAGTCCTCCAGTCCCAGTCCCCCCAGTCCCAGTCCTCCAGTCCCTCCAGTCCCAGTCCTCCAGTCCCAGTCCCCCCAGTCCCAGTCCCTCCAGTCCCAGTCCCCCCAGTCCCAGTCCCCCCAGTCCCAGTCCTCCAGTCCCAGTCCTCCAGTCCCAGTCCTCCAGTCCCAGTCCTCCAGTCCCAGTCCTCCAGTCCCTCCAGTCCCAGTCCCCCCAGTCCCAGTCCCCCCAGTCCCAGTCCCCCCAGTCCCAGTCCCCCCAGTCCCAGTCCCCCCAGTCCCCCCAGTCCCCCCCAGTCCCAGTCCCAGTCCCCCCAGTCCCAGTCCCAGTCCCCCCAGTCCCAGTCCCCCCAGTCCCCCCAGTCCCCCCCAGTCCCAGTCCCAGTCCCCCCAGTCCCAGTCCCCCCAGTCCCAGTCCCCCCAGTCCCAGTCCCCCCAGTCCCAGTCCTCCAGTCCCAGTCCCCCCAGTCCCAGTCCCAGTCCCAGTCCCAGTCCCAGTCCCAGTCCCAGTCCCAGTCCTCCAGTCCCAGTCCCAGTCCCAGTCCCCCCCAGTCCCAGTCCTCCGGTCACAGCTCTAGCGCCAACCTCAGCATTATTCTTTGTGAAACGTGGGCAATAAATTACACGCGTGCTTATCGTCTGCCGCTCAGTGTACAGTAGGGGAAGGAGGAAGGCTGGTGTATGTGTGTGTGTGTGTGTGTGTGTGTGTGTGCACGCACATATGTGTGTAGTGTGTGTTTCAGTCAACTCATTTCAGTCAACAACACCATAAGCTCCGATAGGTTAAAGACCGGAGCCAGACAAGCAAGACTCCCATCTCTTACACACACACACACACACACACACACACACACACACACACACACACGCACAAACGCACACACGCACACACACACACACACAGCCCAAAAACTACTGGGAGGAGGAAGAGGAGAAGGAAGAGGAGGATGAGGTGGAGACACTACATCTGTGCATCGATCTGCGGACGTTTGTCTGATCCTTCTACCAGCTCAATATCCTCGTCCGCTCTCTTACTCAAGAGCCCCACGACTCCCTGTTACAGTAGAATATGCCTTATTGCAACAATAAAGGAAGTTTGAAGTCAAAATATACAACCTCTTTTTGTGTGCATGTGTGTGTGTGTGTGTGTATGACTGTGCGTGTCTGAGCCCGTGTGTGTGTGCGCGCGCGTGTGTGTGCGCGTGCGAGCGGGCGTCTATATCTGTGTTTTAAATAACCCCAGAGGAGTCTGCATGCAGCTATAATTGCCTTCCTCATTAGTTATGTTTTAGCAGCAGCGGATGGGAGGGCAATTAATTTTACCGCTTAATTTCTGACACGGAATCCGTCGCTGTATTGATGCGCTCGCCATTTTGGGCCCCATTTTTCAGGGAAATTAATTGACAAAGTGTGAAGATTTATCAGCATATCGCCAGATTAAGCGACAAACTGAAGCAACGAGGAAATCAATTGTGGGGCTGTCGCTGGGTCCCCCTGCAAAGGATCCTGGGAGAGGGCTGGGCGGGTCAGGCGCTGTTGATTTATTTATTTATTTGAGTCGCTCATTCATCAACCGTTACAAATGACCCTGGCAACTGACGCCCCCCCCCCCTCCCCCCTCCCCATCCCAGACAACGGGGGAGTGAGAGGAGTGATTAACATTAAAAAACACACAAATCAGAGGAGAACAATGAATCCAGTCAGCGACAGGAGGAGAGAAAAGGAGAGGAGGAGGGAGAGAGAGAGAGGGAGGGAGAGAGAGAGAGAGAGAGAGAGAGAGAGAGGAGAGAGAGATAGAGAGTGAGGGGGAGAGAGGGAGCGAGCGAGAGAGACAGAGAGAGTGAGTGAGAGAGAGGAAGAGAGTGAGAAAGAGAGAGAGAGAGAGCAAAAGGGAGAGAGGAAGAGGGAGAGAGAGAGGGAGAGAGAGAGGGAGAGACAGAGATACTATCCGACAGTAATTCTTGCTCTCTGTTATTTAGGGTGCATTCTGAAACAAAGATACACAAAGGGATGAAGATACGGCCACATCTCTCTCTCTCTCTCTCTCTCTCTCTCTCTCTCACACACACACACACACACACA
>NC_140243.1:21773089-21788089 GCF_949987555.1 Borostomias antarcticus | reverse complement strand
GCCTCTCTTCCTCCCTGCCTCTCTTCCTCCCTGCATCTCTTCCTCCCTGCCTCTCTTCCTCCCTGCCTCTCTACCTCCCTGCCTCTCTACCTCCCTGCCTCTCTTCCTCCCTGCATCTCTTCCTCCCTGCCTCTCTTCCTCCCTGCATCTCTGCATCCCTTCCCCTCTTCCTCCCTGCATCTCTTCCTCCCTGCATCTCTGCATCCCTTCCCCTCTTCCTCCCTGCATCTCTTCCTCCCTGCATCTCTACCTCCCTTCCTCCCTGCATCTCTTCCTCCCTGCATCTCTACCTCCCTTCCTCCCTGCCTTCGTTCCTCCCTGCCTCTCTTCCTCCCTGCCTTCGTTCCTCCCTGCCTTCGTTCCTCCCTGCCTTCGTTCCTCCCTTCCTCTCTTCCTCCCTGCCTTCGTTCCTCCCTGCCTCTACCCAGACTGGCTCCATGCAGATCAGGCCACAGAAAGAGGTTGAAGGGGAGGGAGGGGTCGACAGTGTGAGACAGCGAGGCCCACCTGCCTTTGGCTGCTTGTAATTGCAGGTGTGTTTATTCTTGTTGTGCTAGCTCCTCATCAGGCTCCCATCAAGATAATTAACATGCCTGCCTTAGATCTCAATTACACACACGAAGATCAACATTGTTGGGTTATCCTCTGGTGCTAACCCCCTGCCTCTCTCTCTCTCTCTCTTCCCCTCCCTCCCTCCCTCTCTTCCTCCCTCCCCTTCTCTCTCCTCCTTTCCTCAGATCATCATGATTGACATCTCATGCAGATGTGTAGCAGCCAGGTGGGACTCTGTGCGTGTGTGTACAGTATTTGAGTGTTTGTATGTCTGTGTGTGCTTGCTCGCATGTGCCTCACCTGTATATGTGTGTGTGTGTGTGTGTGTGCGTCATAATCAGGAAGCTTAATTACAGCGCAGCAGTACAGGGACACAATGACTGACTTGATATTAACCTTCAAAATGGAACAAAACCTTATGAGTTCAGTTAGTCCGTCCCCCCCCACCTCTCTCTCTCTCTCTCTCCCTCTCTCTCTCTCTCTCTCTCTCTCTCTCTCACAGAGGCCAGTGCTCGCCTGCAGCTTGACTGACAAGAACAGACAACTTCAAAGTGAGGACTGTTGTTTGTTTAGTGAAGGGGAGAGGGGGAGGGGGGTCATATTTATCTGATCTGCAGCTGTCAGGAGAGCATTTTCTTATGCAAAACAGAGAGAGAGAGAGAGAGAGAGAGAGAGAGGGAGGGAGAGAGAGAGAGAGAGAGAGAGAGAGAGAGAGAGAGAGAGAGAGGGAGAGATTACCTAGAGGGGAAAACATGACAGCATCCACTAGGGTCAGAATGGATCATCATCTGGCAGCCACTTTCTCTCTCTTTATCTCTCTCTCTCTCTCTCATCCCTCTCCCTCCCTCCCTCTCTCTCTCAGACCCCATCACTCTGCACTTCGACAGGCCGGCAGCTTAAATCCAGACTAAATTAGCCGAAATGAAGATGAAATGGTGCAGCTCTGGGCTCTCACTGCGATTGGGGGAGGAGATGGAAGCGGAGCTGGATCCAGTCAGACTGGGACAGAACCAGGACAGACGGGTCCAAAAGAGAGAGAGAGAGAGAGAGAGGGAGAGAGAGAGAGAGAGAGAGAGAGCTCCTCTCCAGCTCCTGCTCCACCACCAGTCGATCCTAACAGAATCCCCGGAGAAGTGGCTGAGCTAAAAAAGGCGGAAAAGATTTGATTCGTGCGACGACCCGTTTCCGACAGAGTGTAAAGGCTGACTTCGTTCTTTTTCATTAGTGTAGGCAAAGTCACCTGACGACAGGCTGGTTAGCCCGGCTGACGAATGGAGGGACAGCAGCAGCATTGCTCCGGGGCCAGTCTGTGGAAGTGGCTCTGAAGGCCGACCAGTCCCAGCTGCCAATGAGCTCTGAAGATAATCAAATCAGCTTGCTGGATAGAGCTAGTTTACCATTCAAATTAGCAGGCTTACTCAAACTCTCACGCACACAGACACACACACACACACACACACACACACACACACACACGAACACACACACATGCACATACGCACACACACACACACGCACGCGCACACACACACACACACACACACACACACACACACACACACACACACACACACACTCACACAGACGCACGAAGCCAGAAGCAGCAGCAGAGTCAGGCAGTGTCAGGAGCTGAACTTGAACTCCTCTGAGACCACCGCAGCATATGACCACAATATTTACAACTAACAACAACACGGCAGACTATAACATAAACAACAATAACAACAACACAGCAGACTGTAATATAAACAACAACAACCAGGCAGACTGTAATATAAACAACAACAACAACACGGCAGACAGTAATATAAACAATAACAACAACATGGCAGACTATAATATAAACAATAAAAACAACATGGCAGACTGTAATATAAACAACAACAACAACACAGCAAACTGTAATATAAACAACAATAACAACAACACGGCAGACTGTAATATAAACAATAAAAACAACATGGCAGACTGTAATATAAACAACAACAACACGACAAACTGTAATATAAACAACAATAAGAACAACACGGCAGACTGTAATATAAACACCATCAACAACATGGCAGAGTGTAATATATACAGAACAACAACAGCATCAACAGCCACAACAACCAAAACAACAACAACAACATGGCGGACTGTAATATAAACAACAACAGCAAACACCACAGCAGACTGTAATATAAACAACATTAACAACAACATGGCAGACTAATAAAAACAACAACCAAACACGGCAGTGTGTAATATAAACAACAACAACACGACAGACTGGAATATAAACAACAACAACAACACGGCAGACTGTAATATAAACCCAGGGAACTGTACAGGGACGCTCTATAGGCCTATTTAGATTTACCTTCCCTCCCAACAGGAAGAGGGGGAGTAGGAGGAGAAAAGAGAGAATGAAATAAATAAGAGGGGGACCGGGCCGATCAGATAAGCAGCAGTTTATCCCGCTGTGGGGCAAATACAAATAGTCAATTTAATGAACACGCAGGACGTGATGAAGGGAGGCTGGGGGAGGCCCCCGTCTGACCAGCAATCAGGAAATGTTATCTTAATATTGTTCTGCTGTTATTCCCACCATAACTTAGGGGGGGGGGGGGGGTGCTGGAGGGGGAGGGGAGATCGAGGCACAAAGGCCAGGTCTCTGTGAGAATGTGAGATGTCCATGTTATTGTTGGTTTTATTATGGGCCATAGCTCAATACACACAAACACACACACGTTAAACGCACAAAAAGGCACACGTCCTCTCTCTCACTCACACACACACATACACACACGCGCGCGCACGTATACATCGACCCACGCAGAACATCATACACACAAACGTACACAAAAACACACACACACACACACACACACACACACACAAACACACACACACCTCTGCAGATCCGGTGTTGCAGCAGAGAACAAAGCAACGCCTCGTTCTGCACCCAGACGCCCCAAAACCCTGACGCGCGTTCGCGTGGAGGTGCGCCATCTTTCCAGACTCCTCTTATTTACGAGCATAATGGGTTTCAGGAATACCGAACCGTAAATCTCAATGTTCCACCCCTAAAATCACAAATCAGGGTCTCGTCCTTGCTGGCTCCTCCCCAGCTCCCTAAAAACATGAACGCGCTGATTTGTGTGAGGTCAGGGGGTCACATCCCGCCTCCCATTTGAGGCACTTAGAAACTGTCCAGATGCTTTCGAGAACCAAACTTTGATATTTAATGTGTCTGCAAAACTGACGATCCAGACAAAATTTACAATTATCTACATATTTATATATATGGCTCAGTGCTAAATTGCGCGGTGAAGAATTACTATCAATATGAATATCTGCAACAATAACTCAGGGATGCGCTGCTCTTCATCAGTGCTGTGATGGCCCTTAAACACCGTAGCACCGGGCAGACGCCTTATCAAGCCTTTCTCTCCCTAATATCAGCACACATTAGAGCCTCGTAAATCAAATTACACACCCACACCCACACACACAGACACACACTCGCATACAAACACAGAAACACACAGTAATCTAATAGCAAACACACGCAGCTATTAGCCACACAGATTGTCTTGTTAAAACATTTGATAATAGCAAGAGAGGATTCTCTCTTTATTGCCTGGTCTAATCACCTCGGAAGAATTCATGTTTCTATTTGTTTATTTGTTGTTTATTTGTTTGCTTGTTTGGACATATAGCCTACAGCCCTGGTTTACATAAACAAAGTCATTTCCTGGACTGACAGGATGGCTGGGAGGACCGTGGGAGCCCACACCTGGAACGCCGACATTCCCGGCGTTCCCTTCCCATCTAAAGCAGGGATCTGGAGAGTTTGATTGAACAGAGAGAGAGAGAGAGAGAGAGGGAAATGAGTGGGCCTTGACCGCAACCGTAACGACGGCCACTTAATAAAAGCTACCGTCCGTCCGTCATTGGGCATCCGGCTGTACATCATGCTGCCTGTGAGGCTGCCCCCTCCTGTCCTCATCCTCACATGCTGCTCATATTTACCAGGGACTCAATATCATTCAACGCTTATCTAATTAAACTGCAGCTTGCTCGCTCGCTCTCTCTCTCTTTCTCTCTCTCTTTCTTTCTCTCTCTTGTTCAGAATGGGCTAAGTGGCCAAAATAGCAAGAGTATAACAGTCAGGAAGCAGTGTGTGTGTATGTGTGTGTGTGTGTGTGTGTGTGTGTGTGTGTGTATGTGTGTGTGAGGAGGAATATGAGTGGGCAGAAGTCTTCCCCCTCTCTCCCTCTCTCTCTTATTACTGGAATAGTAATTCAATGATCACCTTAGATCACACACACGCCATAAATCAGATAGGCCTGACAGAGGATGAAAAATTGTATTAATAATGTGAAACTTATTATACAGTCCAAAACCCTCCCTTGATAAATGACATTGTTTGTGCCTGACAATGATTGCATTTAAAACATTATTTCTGTTGTGTGCTGGTTTGTGTGGCTCACTAGATGTAGTCAGGGTTGTGTGTGTGTGTGTGTGTGTGTGTGTGTGTGTGTGTGTGTGTGCGCGCGCGCGTGCGTGCGTGTCAGGGTTGGGGAGCCCAGTGTTTCATGAAATATTCAGCATGTGACCACACCACACCGGAGAAATGGTTTGTCGCAGGATCCCACCACTGCAGCTGACCAGACCACGGTCACACACAACGTACGTCCACCAACCTGGAGATCAAGATACCCAAACGTCAAATAACCTGAACGTCAAATAGCCTGAACATCCAACACACTGAACATTGTTTACACCGGTCTACGGTGTCACTCTTGCTCTGCTGTACCCTTACTGAACGCGCAGAGGAACACGCACACGGCAGAGCGATGTGAGGAAGCGTGCGTGTCCAGACCACCAGACTGGGCAGAGGAACACGCACACGGCAGAGCGATGTGAGGAAGCGTGCGTGTCCAGACCCCTAGACTGGGCAGAGGAACACGCACACGGCAGAGCGATGTGAGGAAGCGTGCGTGTCCAGACCCCTAGACTGGGCAGGACTCGGCCGTTGCTGTATCTTTCCGTCTGGATCATGTCCTCTACTGTAGTACCAAGCAAACAGCTTACATCCGATATCAACCCCCCCACCCTACATCCCTCACCACAGCCAGTGACATCACCCCCCACCCCACCCCCCCCACCATGAACCTGCATGATGGGAACCCATTCATCTCTCTCAAACTGCCGCCACCATGAAATAAATCAGGAATTTGTCCCAAATAATATAACAATATTTGTATTTGGGGGGTTGGAGTGGTGGTGCGTTATAATGGATGACCAAGGCTGTGCTAATTAAAAGCAGCGCCAGCTCCATTAATCTTGGTCAGAAGGGTGAGGGTGGCGGTTAGTGGCTAGCGGTTAGCGGCGGTGCTAAGACACAAGGCCGGATCTGGGCCTATGCAGCAGCTAACAATTAGCCGTTAGCGGTGGTGCTAAGACACAAGGCCGGATCTGGGCTTAAGCAGCAGCTAGCGTTTAGCCGTTAGCGGTGGTGCTAAGGTGCTGGGCCAGGTCTGAGCCAATAGTACTGCTAGCGTTTAGCATTGGTGCTACGGTACAGGGTACTGCCTGTCCCCGTGTCCTCCTTCAATCCCAGGTGAGGTTGTTGAGGTCACTGCTGCAGAGTTTATTAGCCCACAGAGGTTAATGTGAAACGCATATTAATATTCACTACAAAAAATGTCCCTTCCGTTACCTTGCTCTTTCTCGCCCTCTCTCTTTTGCTCTCTCTCCCTCTCTGTCTTTCTACCTTTCTCTTTCTCTTTTCCTCTCTTTTTCTGCCTCCCTCTCTCCCATTCTCTCTCTCTCTCTACCCCCCTTCTCTCTCTCTCTCTCTCTCTCTCTCTCTCTCTCTCTCTCTCCCTCCTTCCCTCCCTCCCTCCCTCCCTCCCTCCCTCCCAGTCCTGGAGATAATTAGCTTTCTGGGCTTGTTTTGTTGGCTTGTCTTCTGTGTTGTTTGTGACAGGTCTAAGTTACAGTACAGCCGAAACTGCTACCACTGGATACTCTATCACCCTGCTTTAGCTAGGCTAACTCTCTACCTACCAATATCTTTCTATATTCAAAACTAGTCCCCTAGACAAACAAAGACAGAGATACAGAAAGAGAGAGAGAGAGAGAGAGAGAGAGAGAGAGAGAGAGAAAGAGAGAGGGTGAGTGAAGTGTGTATGTGCGTGTGTGTCTGTGTGCGTGGGTGTGTACAAGAGAGAAAGCAGGAGCGCTAACCCGCCGCGCGCGGCGCTGTCCTGACCCCGTACGGTCTAAACGGCGCAGCCAGTCATTATCCCAGCGCCACATCGTTACTGCTCTGTCGTCGTGACGATGACAGTTTACTAAGCAGCAGCCAGCAGAGCCACAGATGGGCTCGGGCCAGCAGAGTGACTTCTACCTCCGCACTAATTCACTAGTTTACCTCCTCATCCACGACTCCCCTGCGACATGATGGCTAGCCAGCATCTGGGCGAGTTGGTGTGTGTGTGTGAGTGTGTGTGTGTGTGTGTGTGTGTGTGTGTGTGTGTGTGTGTGTGTGTGTGTGTGTGTGTGTGTGTGAAGTGCAGAGAGGGAGAGATGGAGGTGAGGGTGGTGGAGACAGCATATGGCACCACGCTCCCCCATAAACAAGCGTTATGAAAGGAGGGCCCTCGTTCATTTCCTCATGGAGACCTGCGGAACGGGAGCTACACACGTCCTCCACCACGGGCGAGGAAGAGGAGGAGGAGGAGGAGGAGGAAGAGGAAGGCGAGGAGTGGAGTTTGGGGGGGGCAGAGCGGGGTTGTGGGACATACAATAGAACAGAATACAAACAATACCTCCACGTTCAAGAACACAACATTGCAGCTGTGTGTGTGTGTGTGTGTGTGTGTGTGTGTGTGTGTAGATTATGTAGCTCCTGTTGTTGAGAGAGTGGAGGGGACTGGAGAATAGACAGGCCTGTTTCTCCAGAACAGAGAACTATGCAGTACTGAGAACAAGACACCCAGGGAAGTCTCTGGGAAAGAACACACACACAAATCAAATTCCACACACACACACACAAATCAAATTCCACACACACACACACAAATCAAATTCCACATACACACACACACACACACACACACACACACACTCTCTCAGAAGCAGTGTAGAGAATTATGAAATTGATGACTAGTTCGACCTCTGGAGACCAGTAGAGAAGTATGAGAATAAGTAGGCTCTGGAAGAGACAGGCAGGAACACACACGCCACTCACACACGCTGGGGGGCACACACACACACACACACACACACACACACACACACACACACGCACACACACATCCCTGCTAAGAACACTGTGGGTCATTTCAAATCTCCCTGTGATGATGGAAATCACACACACACACACACACACACACACACACACACAAGCATAAAAACAAGAAAAAACACACACACACACACACACCCAGGCAGTGTTGGGTCAGGGGGACAGCAGTAGCTCTGAGCCAGCTGTGACCTAGCAACCCAGGTGCTCAGGAAAACCGCTGTTAGCAGCCACGATTGATGATCTAATCAACCTGTCACCACGGCGATCTGCGGCGGGGAGGGATGGGGGGTACGGAGGGGTATGGAGGAGGAGGAGGAGGAGGAGGAGGAGGAGGAGGAGGTGGGGGGGGGGGGGGACACTATCCAGGAGGCCTGTGCATGCTTACCGTTAGGCTAAATTAGGACTGACAGTCTGAACAGTGAGACGGCTTTTATTTCCCCCCCGGCCGCGGAGGAAACCAGACCAGAGGCCTTCCGGAAGATGACACATAATCAGGGAGGCCCGCTCTCCCCCTCTCTCTCTCTCTCTCTCTCTCTCCGTATCTCTCTCTCTCTCCCTCCCTATCGCTCTATCTCTCTCTCTCCTTGCCCCTCTCTCTCTCCCTCCCTCTATCTTTCTGCCACTCCGGCTCAAGGGAGAGTTGTGGACGTGGAAAGGGGAGAACTCTGGAGATGGTTTGTTGCCGGGCCAAAACCACCGCCGAGTTGATTATGACATGTCTATTATTGGACCTCAACCCACCTAACCCTCCCCGCCTGCCGCCCTCACACACACACACACACACACACACACACACACACACACTGTCACCCACACACAGGCAGCACCAAACACAGCTGTACCTAGACACAGGTTAAATCAACACGGCACAATGATGATGAATGACAAGAGTGGTTTGGGTTGGCTAAAGTTAAAGTTATCTTGATTTAGCTCCGTCTCTCGCTATCCATATGTGCCAGTGCACGTGCACGCACACACAAACACACACTCACACACGCGCACGCCTCCTGAAGGCACGCAGGAGTCGGCGTGTGGGCAGAACAGAAGCGTCCTCGGCAATAAACAGCATCTGCCCGTCATCCGCTAAACATCAGACGCCATTTCATAAATTAAGTCACTAACGAACAAGATGCCAAAAGTTCAGAAAGTGGTGAAGGGTTCTGTGGTTAGGCTGGGCGGCGTGCGGGTTCACATCTCCCCGTTAATCAATGACTCCTCGATCTCTCCACGACTCGGCCTCTCTGTCACTCCCCACATTAAGTGAATCTCTGCCGGCTAATTGATTGATTAATTAGTTCATTAGTGATGCCTGGCAACATCCATAGCAGCCATGACAGGCTGATGTCTATATAGAGAGAGAGAGGAGCAGGAAGGAGACACACCAGAGACACTGGAGTACGGACACACACACACACGCGCGCGCGCGCGTACGTACACACACACACACACACACACACACACACACACACACACACAACGCGCGCGCGCGCAAACGTACACACGCATGGACACACGCATGGACACACACACACACACACACACACACACACACACACACACATACAACCACATGGACACACACAAATACACACATGCCTACATATACATAAATACAGTACAAAATGCCTGTGGAGAACTCTGACCTGTCAACAATTAGCCCAACACTGCAGCTATTAGTGCTAATATCTTTTTTGTCATTAATTAATGTGAGGATGACGAGAGCACACTCTCCAAGCAAAGGCTCTGGATCTCTGGACTAAACCTGTGTGTATTTATTCTGCATACATACACACACACACACACACACACACACATACACACACACACACACACACACACACACAGAACTTTATTAATCCCTGAAAGGAATTTGCAAAGTTACAGAGACAAAGAACAACAAAGTAACCCATATCAGAATAAAAACAGTAGATACAAAATATCCAGAAATCTAAATGTACAGGAGGTGCAAATAAACAAATGTACAGGATGTGCAAATAAACAAATGTTTAACAACTGTACAGTAAACTGTGTAAAACGTGTAAGAGTTCATACGAACGTTAACATACCTGGCTGGTATTCACAACATGTTAAGGCAAAAAATTGGTCCTAACTTACCAATTTAGGAGCAACTCCTAAAATAATGGGTGTGTCACTCATAATTTTAGGACTCCTACATTTTTAGGATAAGAGTATTTCATAAAGTGTTTGAAAGCTTAAAACAGCTCCTAAGTCTAGGAGAAGTTAGAGGCAGTAAACTTTAAAGTCGCTAAGACCTACTCACAGCAAATTGTGGTAATGAGTTAAGCTTGTTGCTGTGTTTGTTTTGCCTGTTCTTGTGTTTTGTGTTAACATCAATTTGCTGAGGGACTACAGATGGAAATTAGCAGCTTGCTATAATCTGGCGTATTTACGATCACACTTGTGTTTTTGTCCATTAATATGCACTGTCCCTATTTTAAATAAAATAAAATAAAAATAAAAAAATAAAAAATCCTTGTATGTTGCACAGCAATAAAACAAATTTTGATTCTGATGTTAATGTTAATAATCTGCGATGACATGTTTAGTGAGGTTCAAAGACAGTCATGGTATTGATGGTAATACACTGAACGATATAGAATAAAACATTGTTGTCTAGTTGGCTATAGTAGTTGGCCTAATATCCTACCTGTGGAAGCTGCTTTGTGGCTTGACTGTGTAATCATGCCGTACTGTAACTGCAAATCATTCCAGCGCTTCTCAGTCATCGGTGTTTTGCACACATAATTTATTTGCATGCATATTCTCATGCTCCGTGTTGGGAATATGCATGCAAAGTTATGGAAGTAATACCAACTGCAAATGTCAATGATATCCTTGCATTCACAAATTGGGCAAGTAGGCTAACAGATGTTCTTGTGTCCAGTTTGGATTTTGTTTTGGTTGTTTTGAGTCACACAAGTCAAGTCATTATCAGCCATGGTGTGTAATCCATTGAAAGGCTGTTATGCATATCTGTTCATTTTATGAGATGCAGACACATACTGTAAGAGGCGAAAAATCTGTTGAATGTAATTGACTAGTGAGTAGCCTATATTATTCTTGGTTTCATTTTTAATCAGTGACAGCCAACATTTTTAGTTTGGAATCTTCATTTGAATATGGCTGGCCTACATAGACTGCTGTATTTCCGTGTTGAAATCACGGACAGGGGCTCCTATCCTATCAGCCAATCGCTGTGGGCATTCTGAGCAAGGTCGTACATGAGACACACTGTCATCCACAGCAACGTCAACCCTACCCTTACTCTTAGCATAAGAGTCCTTATTATAGTATCATCCTTAGTATAGTATAAGTACAGTAGGACCCCACTTATCCCAACCCAACGGGACCAAAGGTCGCTCCTATCTCTGAAATGTCCGGATGACTGAAACTTATGTTAAAATGCACCAAATTCACTAAGTGGTATACTTGTTTCATATAGACTCATAATAGACCGATAAACACCCTTAATTACTTGTGAAAATGCATCAAAATTGCAATCAAATAGCCAACTAAACTCATATAGCCTAGCCTATAATAGGCCTACAGTAGCCTATAATAAAATAAAATAATTTCCACTTGAGTGTGTGCTTTGATCAAATACAGTACTTTATTCTCAAATGAGGCTTACGCTGCATCAATAGGCTACTGTATTCGCAGAACAAAATGGTATAGCCTAAAAACAACCCAACATTAGAACAATTACAGCAAATGATAATCAATCAATAAATAAATGAAATAACAGACAAGTTGTCGTGTCTTAGGCTATTGTAGCCTAAAAGAAAGTCTCTAAAACAACCGATGTAGGCTAACGTGGCCTAGGATGTAGACTATTATTTAACAAATACAGTATGCCTAGTAGGCTAATCTACATGCTCACAACACGTATGTGTGCCTGAAGTCCATTAACTGGGAACGAAAAATGACTCGATACTCCTCTGCTTCAGGTTGCTGACGCGCTTTCTGGCTACCAAGGAATGCAGCTCTCTCGCAGCAGACTCGTTTGCGTTTTGCGCTCGACATTAGAGTAACAAAGAAATGAAACGTCACAGTAGGCTACAGCCTACAGGCAACATGTAGGTCTACATACAGTTCTGTTTTTATTCACAGTAGGATACAGTACTGTAATGGAAATCCCAGCAGTAACCAGATAGCAGGCTCCAATCTCTGAAGTTCGGATGAGTGGGGTCCTACTGTATAAGTTGGTCTTAGCAGGTTTGTGAATAGCTTTTAAGAGGAAATTCTTAGCTAGGAACTTTTAGTGCAATTCAAGAGTACTCCTAGTGGTGATATAAAATGTTTTGTGAAAACACTGGTTCCCTGGTTCCTTAGCCAAGATGTGAAAACATGTTTCAGATGTGCAAAAGCCTGTAAGAATTGGTTAAACTCACTACCTATTCATTGTACATACGTAAACTTAAACATTAGCCACTAGCTGTGAATAGGCTAACCAAATCCTTACTCTAACATCACCCTGTGTACGGAGAAGTGCACTGACCCCCGCTCTGCAAAACCACCCTGGTTGCAGGATCTTGACTGAAAAATAAGCTCAAAGGGTGGCTGGGGAGAAGGGCTGCTACTGCTGAAGCAGGTCTGTTCTGATATCTTCACTACTGTAATACAATGAAATATTAATAGCAATACTATCATGACTACAACAATTAGGAGGGTTGAATATAGGAGTGCCTCAGCATATTACAGAACTAACAAAGACACACATACACTCTCCAGCACGATATGCCCATGACAAGTGCATAAAAACCTTTCCCCGGCGAGCGCAGGGGCCAGCCCATAAAAGCTTAATGCACCTAGTGTTCCAGTAATCAAACTTTTATAGACCGCCGTCGCTTTTCAACGAACAAATTTTAATTATCGCTTAATTTTAATGCCGATATTAACACGGTCCCTCATCCTGCACGGGTCGGCTGGTCATGAAATATTGAAGAGGATAAACAGAGTCTGCTGAGCTGGCTTCTGACCAAACAAACACACACACACACACACACACACACACACACAGGTAAGCTAGAGGACAGGGATCACCTTTTGTAGGGAGATAGGGGGGGGGGGGGGCTCCTGACCAAACACAGTCACAGATGAGATGAGAGGTAGGGGCCTTTTGTAAAGTTCACCTGAAGAAAGTTTGGGTAGCGAAACGTTGTCGTATTAAAGTTGATCTGTATTAAAGTTGATCTGTATTAAAGTTGATCTGCAAATGCAGGAGACGGTGTGCGGGAGCTTTTCATCTCATTACAGGTGGTCCTTGGCTTTCTCCTATGCACCTGTCATATTGCATGTGTTTCCTTGTAGGGGCCACAGGTGGGACCGGTGGGGTTAGGGTAGGGTAGGGTTAGGGTTAGGGTAGGTTTAGGGTAGGTTTAGGGTTAGGGTTAGGGTTAGGGTAGGGTTAGGGTTAGGGTAGTTTTAGGGTTAGGGTAGGTTTAGGGTTAGGGTTACTGAGGCAGGGGTGGGCCTTGGTTAGGAGCCTCTGGTTGAGCCTCTAGTTGAGTTAGTTCGGAGCGTAGCAGCCCACCTCCCCGACCGTTGCAAAGGTCGCTTTGCCATTTCACCAAGTGAAGGTTGAGTTAGAGATGGAGACAGAGTCAGAGACCAAACTCAAACCTGCATACTGTATACACAGCTAACATGTAATTGTAAAGTATAGGCATGTAAATGGTTCTAATCATAGTTAGGGTTGATTTTGCAAGCTGAGGGCACGTTGAACAAACGGCTTGCTTAACTTTTTGTTCTCTCTGGGAAATGACCAGTAACCATTGTGTGTGTGTGTGTGTGTGTGTGTGTGTATGTGTGTTCATCCACAGGCTTTTAGCCTTTAGATAAACACACAAATACACACACACACACAAACACACACACTCTCTTTCTCTCTCTCACACACACACACACACACACACACACAAGCACACACACACATACACACGCACACACACACCTCACAGAACCAATAAGAGACTGACACAGGGAGATAAGGAGAGAGAGGATGGAGAGAAAGAGAACGAGTGAGTGAAAGGGTTACACTTTCTATGAAAGTCATGTTTATAATGCATCGTTAGCACATTAATAGCATTAGAAAATGTAGCCAGTTAAAAAGACCCATAGAGAACTGGTCTAACGTATCAGAACAGATTATAAATTCTAAGTTTCTGAAATGGAATAATGTTTTATAAACATCAATAATACGCTATAGCATGACTGTGAGCGTTAAGTAAAGTGACAGCACTGTATAAGGTTATTTGCAATTGCATCATACTATAACACTATACTTTAATTATTAATGTTTTTGTCTTACACTTTACTTACAGCCAACAAATACTGCTCATAAGATCTCATAATTGTGTTATAATATTATACAATTGCTAATCACCTTATACAGTGCTGTCACTTTACTTACAGCCAACAAATACTCCTCAGACCTCATAACTGTGCCATACAGTAGTATGATACAATTGCTGGCACTCTACTTGAATCTCACAATATATAGCGTATTATTGATGTTTATAGACATTATTCCATTTCAGAAACGTATAATTTATAATCTGTTAGAATACTTTAGAGCAGTTCTCTATGTGTCTTTACAACTGGCTAAAGTTGGGTACAGTAGTTATAATGAGCTGTGTAGTATGTAGGTATCAACCATTATATCTATCACTTATAATAATTTATAAACCTTATTATATAAGGTGTCACGCATGACTATGAACATTTATAAATAGTTTTATAAAGCCTTATAAGCTTCAATGTCAGGGTTTGTGAATTTGGGTACACATAAGGCCCTGTTGCTGATTGGATCTCATCCATCCAGTTTTTTAATACTCTGATGTCGACCCGACACCAAATGATAATAATTCTTATAATTGCTGTAGCAGAGCCAAACAGCGGTCTACAAAGACATGGTTTTCACAGAGGAGCTCGATCACTTATCCCTCTAGATTTATCATAGCCATATTTAAATTGTCAAAATCTTATGAAAGTCTTACTTACTGCAGCTTTATAAGAAAGGATTTACTCCAATGAGTTAGGAGTTGTCTTTATCTAGTCTTTATCTCTCTCTCTCCCTCTCCACACACACACACGCACGCACGCACATGCTCGCACACACACAC
>NC_140243.1:21760549-21770389 GCF_949987555.1 Borostomias antarcticus | reverse complement strand
GCCACGCAGCCGCGCACACGCTCGCAAACTCAAACAAGTGGCGTGTTTGAGGTCTCGTTTTTCCTATGCAATGTGAAACATGGTGACACGCTGGAGCCAGTGCCATTAAGGTAGAGCTGTTATGAAAACATTACAGGATGATCTGAGCACCTCAGCCCTCCCCTAATGCACCACTATCAAACACACACAGGCTGTCAACAGCCCAGATTAATCACTTTCAAACTGAACAGAAAATGGTTTCCTACTTTCCAAAAGGTCCTGATTTGCAAAAGAATTCCCCTCTCTACTCGCCAGTTCGGGAATAAGGAAAGGAAGACAGGAAGAAAGAAAGAGAGAGAGAGAGAGAGGGAGTGAAAGAAAGAAGGAAAAAAAGAAAGAAATCGTAGGTCTAATTAGCAGTAATTGTGCCTTTTCATTTCCAACATGATGAAATAATTTGATTCCCTGGGAGTCGGGGGTCTGGTTTGCCTCAGTGCGCCCGGCCTGCCTTCACTTAGCAGCGAGCCGACGGGACAATGGCGCCCCTTCTCCCCGCGGCCCCGCCCACCCAGACCAGCGGGGCCGCGCCTCCGCCCCAGCGTCGCGGCGTCGGCCATTAATCACGCCGGGGGAGCGAGGGAGCTCAGACGGAGAATGTGAGAAGTTCCTCCTCCACTGATGGCCACCGAACCAGGTGACCCACATTAGAGAGATCAAATAAATAACTTATAACAGAGTGTGTGTGTGTGTGTGTGTGGGGGGGGGGGGGGGGGGAGAGAGAGAGAGAGAGAGAGAGAGAGAGAGAGAGGCAGAGTAAGACAGAGAGACAGTGAGAGAAGGAGGAGACACAGTACAGACACAGAAACCGAGGGAAGGAGAGAGAGAGACAGTCTCTGTATGTCTCTCCGAGGCCCAGTGGACGGGTCCTCCGGCTGGACGTCTGACAGGGGCTCCCTCGGCCTGACCCGCCCCAGAGACGGAGGGCCGGAGTGGGGAGCGGAGCGCTCAGAAGCCCTGCTCAGGATCACTTGCCAGCTTGGAACAATCTCCTCCACCTCCAGCTGTCAGTCAACGCTCTGCCCTCTCCCAAAGGGCCAATCAGGGCTCAGAGGCTGCCGCCCCAAAGTCCCATGAGACGCGCCCTTACTGGGTTAAATGGGAGAGAAGCAAAACAAGGGAAATCACACCACTCAGCTGACTGGCTGGCTGGCTGACAGGCTGGATGACTGGTTGGCTGGCTAGCTAGCTAACTGACTGACAGGCTGGCTGACTGGTTGGACTAGCTAGCTAACTGACTGACAGGCTGGCTTACTGGTTGGCTGACTAGCTAGCTGACAGGCTGGCTGACTGGTTGGCTGACTAGCTCGCTAACTGACTGACAGGCTGGCTGACTGGTTGGCTGGCTAGCTAGCTAACTGACTGACAGGCTGGCTGACTGGTTGGCTGACTAGCTCGCTAACTGACTGACAGGCTGGCTGACTGGTTAGCTAGGTAGCTGTGAGACTGGCTGGCTGGTTAAATAGCTGGTTTGGTGACTGGTAATAAGGGAATAAGCCTTGTCAATCGTTTATTACTGCCCAATCAGTGGCGTCCGATTCTACATGAAACAACCGCTGCAATAACCTAGCAACCGCTCCACCGAAGACAATTGTGACTGTGAACTTATTTTTTGTCACTGTTAATAATTTTCAGTAGTTGGACAAGCAGCTAGCAGGTTCCAGTAAAGCATTCAGGTCAGGAAGTCAGGATGTTCTCTGTTCCAACCTGGCTGAGTCAACAACACTGGAGCTGTGGCAATCTGACACGGCCTGATTTGATCTGCCAATCCACACTCTCATCCAGCAGGGTGTTTGACTTGGATGTTGTCTCTCTGTGTGTGTGTGTGTGTGTGTGTGTGTGTGTGTGTGTGTGTGTGTGTGTGTGTGTGTGTGTGTGTGTGTGTGTGTGTGTGTGTGTGTGTGTGTGTGCGCGTGTGTCCAGCAGCGTGTTTGACTTGGAGTCAACATGTGTGTGTCAGAATGTGAGAGAGAGAGAGAGAGAGAGAGAGAGAGAGAGAGAGTGTGTGTGTGTGTGTGTATGTGTGTGCGTATGTACGTGTGTGTGTGTGTGTGTGTGTGTGTGTGTGTGTGTGTGTGTGTGTGTGTGTGTGTGTATAAAAGCAGTAGAGATGATAGAGGTCAGACCTCTCATTCTCACAATCATAGCAGAGGCCCCTCTGGGCCTGTAAAACTGAGCAACGCATCTGTCTGTCTCTCTCTCTCACACACACAGACACACACACACACATGCTCTCTCACAAACACACACACACACCAGATATAGACGTACTGTAACTACCAGAGAGGTCTGTGTCTCCTCCTCCCCCTGCCTGCTCTGTTTGATGATGACTGCCTCTCTCATGACAACGCATCGATTTTAGCTCAGACGGCAGAGTAAGCCCGCTCTCTGCCTGGAGGAATCCATTAGGCCGACACTTCTCATCCCGGGGTTGAGTGACAGGTGTGACAGCCTGGAGCCGGCCCAGGGCCACCCCCCCCTTCTCCCCCTCCGCCCCCCCTCCACCTCCTCCCCCTCACCCCGGTGATGTTGCTGACCGCCCCGCGCTCCGACGGCCCTCCTCACAGCAGCTCTGCGCTAGTGGTCCCAAACGCCCGCCCTTTACCACAGACAAGTGGACAGGGGGCGGCTGCGGGGGGGGGGGGGGGGGCAGGCTGGCTGACCCCTGGGCGGCGTGGCGGCTGCGTCCGCGCCGGCCGGTAATTGCCGGCTTGCGGACGGAAAAAATTGGCCAGTGTCCGGCAGCTTCAAATCCCGCCGGGCACACAACGTCCAGGGGAAGAATGACAAATGAAGGGGATATGTGTGACCGGGGATGTTACCAGAGCTGCTAAGGACGTAGGCTGCTGGATACCATTGGCCACTGGTTCTCAAACCTTTCACACTGCAAAAAACATTAGTTAAAATACAAGAAATAAATACTGAATTTGAGGAGAAATTACTTAATACTAGTGAAATGATCTGTCCATGCAGCAAGATAATTTTACTTGATAAGAAATCTTAAAATAAGCTGGTTCGAGTCTAGAAATAAGATAGAAACTAGTAAATAACTTTTAAAACAAGATAATTAATGTCATATTTCCAAATCGAAGATTCTAAATCTTGGCAAGCGCAGAACGATTTGCAGTGCAGGCTCAGAGCATCCCTATACATCATTTTCTCCTCCACGGTACGCCTAAATTACATTGTACTAGTTTTCACTCAGACAACAAACAAAACAAACATCTTTATCTGTCACACGGTGAGAGGCGGCACATACAAGAGAATCGGTTTGAACTGATTGAAAATAATTTTGTACTTGACGATTAAACTGATATATAGTACTTATAAAACGTAAAAAATAATTGTATAAGTGACACTGGTAAATTCCAAATACTATCAAAAGATTCGGCAGCACCCCTACACACACGTCATGACACCCACTATGAGAAACCCAGCCCTAGGTGAACGCAAGTTCAGCTAAAAACATCGCCCACAAGCACGTCACCTGTCCGTCAGCGAGACGGCTGATGTTGACTCGATCACAGTGTTGATAGCACATCACCATGACGATAGATGAATGGCAGCAGGCTGATGCCCTACAGACGTATGCGAGGGTAGGGCTGGATATGGATACAGCCATCACAACGGCCATTTGCGATCATGAAATACTCGTTTAAAAGCTGTCACCTTGACGTCTAACGCTAGTATTTCCTCTGTTCTGACTAGTGACAGCTCTGAGACATTAATTCTGTGTGTACAATGCACCGTGTCCCCGGTATCAATTTACTAGTTCGTAGGCTACACTCTGACGTATAACTCTAGCATTTCCTCCGCTGTGACTAGTGACAGCTCGAACACTGAGACATTTATTCCGTGTGTACGACCGTGAGCCTGGTGTCAGTTTACCCCTCAGTCGGTTTTGCCCAGTCTGATATTAATACTCTCCTTTTACTACAGCCCCACTAAGCCTGTGTTTGTTCTTAATGCTTTAGAGACTTTTGTGAGCGAGTGGAATGCGTGTATGCATCTGTGTGTGTGTGTGTGTGTGTGTGCGTCATTGGCCGACTGTAGCCCAACGCTGGGGGGGTTTTGGGTTACATGTTTGTTTTGTCACCCTCTCACCTCCACGAAGGCGTGTGTGTGTGTGTGTGTGTGTGTGTGTGTGTGTGTGTGTGTGTGTGTGTGTGTGTGGTGTGTGTTTGGGTAATGTTTAGAGGGAGTCCCTGACTAGGAGAGGGAGGTGACGCAGGGAAAGTCTTGCCCCAACCTCACACCTCGCGCACACACACACACACACACACACACACACACACACACACACACACACACACACACACACACACACACACACTGTAATGTACTGACCTGACAGAGTGGGGCTTTTTAATAGGACCTCTACTGCACTAATTATTGACCCCAGCCAGCAGCTTATATTCCACCATAACACACACCACACACACACACACACACACACACACACACACACACACAGAAACACACACACACAGCCTTAAACATTTCCCCCTTAAGCTGCCCACACGTAATAAGAAATGTGAGGTAGGGCTCAGAGCATAGTGCAGAGGTAAGGCACAGGACAGGCATATAAACGGTAGGGTACTCCCACCTGTCGGTCAATCATTGCAAAAAAATAATAAATAATACAATCTGGAAAAGTGTTTTCTGGGCAACATATCAACTTACCAGTTGTCAAAACAAAATGCCAACAAACTGGTTATGCCAGACAGCTAGTGTTTCCAAATAAATGTTAAGCTGTTATTTGACTGCCTGTCGTCCCGTCCCTCCAGTCATGAATGACGGTCTCAGCTTACAGCTTCAGGTAAACGAACAAGTTTGTTTTTTGTGAACACATTTTTATTTTATTTGTGTTAGCATAACAATATAGTAAGCTACACGTAGCTAGCTAGAGGTATTGGCCTCAAAATCATTTTACAACTTTTAATTGTTCGACCCTACAGTTTAGGTAGCTAGCTAGCATTAACTAAGTTAGCACTAGCTAATGTTAGAAGAGGAAAACAGACGCGGCTCAAATGAAAAAATCTCAAAACTTCGCGCCAAAATGACTTCCGGGGACTGTCTGCCTGGTAGTCCATAGAGCTGTATTCTCATTGGTTGCGCTTTGAAAGGTCATCAGCAACCAAGGTCAAAGTTGAATTAATTTGTACTTTGAGTGCAGAGCCGAGTGGCAATTTCGAGCGGTGCGCAACGCCAAGGTGTGCGATTCCACATAGTTGTGACGCCACCGCTCCACCCCCCAACACAGGAGAACAATGGTACAGCCCGCGCAGTGCGATTCTACCACTGACCATGTGTGGAGACCTTTAGTCTGCTGGCTCTGAAAAGACCGGCTTTTGAGTCTCGAGTCCTGCTGCTGTCAGGAAAACACGCTGACGCCAGTCGCCACGGCAGATACCAGCGGCAACACTCAACAGCCTTTCACTGTCTCAGTCTCCGTCTGAGCTTCCACCATGCTTCACCAGAGGCTCTACTCTGCATGCTCTCTCTCTCTCTCTCTCTCCCTTTCTCTCTCTCACCCTCACTCTCTTTCTCGGCATCTCCCTCTCTCTCTCTCCCTTTCTCTCTCTCACCCTCACTCTCTTTCTCAGCCTCTCCCTCTCTCTCTCCCTCTCTCTCCCTCTCTCTCTCTCACCCTCACTCTCTTTCTCGGCCTCTCCCTCTCTCTCTCTCTCTCTCCCTTTCTCTCTCTCACCCTCACTCTCTTTCTCGGCCTCTCCCTCTCTCTCTCTCACCCTCTTTCTCCCCCTCTCTGTCTCTCTCTCTCTCCCTCCCTCCCCTCTGCTCCTCCTCCGTCTCCCTCCTCCTCTTCTCTCCATCCCTCTCTCATGACCTGAGGATAGCAGAACGCAGGTGTCAGAGAACTGCAGCAAAAGACAAACACCGGAACCAGCCCCCCGATATTAATAAGCTATTAATTAACTACCAGGGTAATATGCATTTTTCAATTAATTAAAGCTCAAATCGCGTCGTAAATCAAGCGAAACCATCATTGTTTTACAAATTAAATATATACGTTTGGGCATGGGGGGGAGAGGGGGGTGGAGAGGTTGACTGGGGGACTGGAGGGCTCGCCAGGGGGAGGAGCATGACAATGATAGGGGGGCCTCAGCGCCACCAACCTCGGATCTGACACACGCACACACATGCACGCCGTTCGCTATCTCAACCCCACTCTCAACTCCGTGGGCCTCACACACGCACGCACGCACGCACACACACACACACACACACACACACACACACACACACACACACACACACACACACACACACACACACACACAAAAGGAGCACTCATCAAATAGGTACCCATACAGGCTCCATATGGTATAGTAGTACATTGTCAGAAAGGTGTCTTCCCATACAAGGCTACGTTTTCTGCATGTCAGAAACATTCATTCTCAGGTGACAGACCATAATAATGCATACTCCCGCTGTGGGCTGCCAGGGCTACGGAGAGATACCAAGCATCATATTCATATGAACACAGGAGCCGTGAATATCATCGTTATCCTAAATGTACGTTAGGGCCAGCGTCTGTCACTGTTAGCCAATAACAGGCCGCCATTTCTCTTCCTGATGGCTCAGACATTAATTTGCTGAAACACATTTGTAAAATGACATAAATAAACACACACACACACACACACACACACGCAGGTCTACTGTATATCCAAGCTGTTCTGTGACAACACTGTGACATACATAAATGAACAGTGTGAACTAATGCAATCATTATCCTACACAATGTATTCCTTATCATTGCTGAGATAATGAACTGTCTGCTCGATGGCTGCTACCGAGTCCCTCTGCGCTGGGACGCATTCACACGCTGACAGCAATGCAAACACCCCCCCCTCACACTCACTCACACACACACACACACACACACACACACACACACACGCACGCACACCTGCGTACACACATACAAACACGTAGATGTGCACACTCATACACAAACACACACACACACACACACACGTGTACCCACCCACACACACACACACACACACACACACACACACACACACACACAGTAATCTATTAAAATGAATCAATTAATTGCGACAATTAAAAGAGGTTGTGTTTATACACTTTTCATTCCCTAAATCTTGATGGTCTTGCAAGAGAGAGTCATCTCTCTCTGAGTGGAAGTTTGGAGGGAGCTCTTGTCACAACCGCGTTGCCCCTGGCCAGCATATTAATAAGGCCTAGGGAAGGAATATATTACTGCTCCGATTAGCAGGAAGGATGAAGAAGAGGTTTTATTTTTAGGAATTAGAATATTTGTTACATTATTAAAAGGAGAAACATCCTTTGATTTTTCTCCCTCTCCTTCTCTCCCTCTCTCTCTCTCTGAGATGGTCCCCAAACTGCCTACCTGTGTGAAAAGAGCAGTCTTTAGTGAGACGTGAACATGCCTGGCGGACATAAAACCAGCATCTCTCTCTCTCTCTCTCTCTCTCCCTCTCTCTCTCTCACTCTCTCTCTCTCTTTCTCCTGGAGCTGGGTAGGTGTTCCTCTCCTCTTCTCTCAATATGCTAACTCAGAATTCACTGGCACAGCATATTTCTCTCATAATACCTCTCTCTTCCTCCCCAACCTCCTCTCTCTCTCTCTGTCTCTCTCTCGGTCTCTCTCTCTCTTTCTCTGACTTGACATTCTTCAATCAAATATTTTGTTGTGGGATTATTGCCATTGTCTTGGTTAATAAATCATCGACTATACAAGCTATCACTGATAAACTGAAGACTGACAGACATGACATAGAGGAACATTACCAACTAGGATTACAGACAGACGGACACAATACAGTACCGATTAGGATTACAGACAGATGCATTACCAACAAGGATTACAGATTACCAACTAGGACAGACAGACACATTACCAACTAGGACTACAGATAGACACATTACAAGCTAGGATTACAGGCAGACAGACACATTACAAGCTAGGATTACAGGCAGACAGACACATTACCAACTAGGATTACAGACAGACACATTACTAACTAGGATTACAGGCAGACAGACACATTACTAACTAGGATTACAGGCAGACACATTACTAACTAGGATTACAGACAGACAGACACATTACTAACTAGGATTACAGACAGACAGACACATTACCAGCTAGGATTACAGACAGACACATTACTAACTAGGATTACAGGCAGACAGACACATTACTAACTAGGATTACAGGCAGACACATTACTAACTAGGATTACAGACAGACAGACACATTACTAACTAGGATTACAGACAGACAGACACATTACCAGCTAGGATTACAGACAGACACATTACTAACTAGGATTACAGGCAGACAGACACATTACTAACTAGGATTACAGGCAGACAGACAGACAGACAGACAGACAGACAGACACATTACCAGCTAGGATTACAGACAGACACATTACTAACTAGGATTACAGGCAGACAGACACATTACTAACTAGGGTTACAGACAGACAGACAGGCAGACACATTACTAACTAGGGTTACAGACCGACAGACAGACAGACAGACAGACAGACACATTACCAGCTAGGATTACAGGCAGACACATCACCAACCAGGATCACCTCAATTAAAAATCCTGTGAGTGAAGTCTGACTACTGCAGCTGTATCAGTATGACTGCCTATTTGAAATCCTTTTATCTTTGGTGGTTACTCCAGATTCCGCCCTAATATCTATTCAATTTCACACAACGCTAGTTTTAAAAGCTATTACAGCAAATCAACTTTTTCTTTTTCATTGAAAATCCATTTGATCCAGGTCAATTAGACACAGCGATCAGAATGGGCCTCCCACCTCACTAATCACCGCGTGGGTATTATCTGCTGCTGACCGCGGTGAGTCCCAGACTCCTGTCCCAGGGGCCGGCCCTGTTCATCCCGCTAAGACCTGCCGGGTAATGCTGTTTTCTTAAATGATTTTATGACAAGGGACCAACAGGGCCTGAACCGCACCAGTCCGCCGCGTCCAAACCCATTTAGCCCAAATTGACCACCTACTGATTTTATTTTAATCACTAAAGACCGTTTTAATTATTGGAGTAATTAGTGAAATATATGTCCCTTCACCTCTATTGATCATTATTGTGTGTACAGTCAGTGGAGCAGCGGGCAGGATATCCACTCATCTGCAATACCTCTCCTCCTCCTCCTCCTCCTCCTCTCCCCTTTCCCCCCTCCTCTGCCCCCCCCCCCCCCCCACACACACACACACTCTCTCTCTCTCTCTCCGTCTCTCTCCGTCTCTCTCTCACACACACACACACAAACACTCCCACTCACATTCCCCCTCTCTCTCACACACACATGTACTCTCAGTCTCACACACACGCACACACACACGCACACGCCACCTCTCACACAAACACATTCTTAAACTCTCTCTCCCTCACTCTCTCTCTCACACACACACACAGACACACACACACACACACACACTCTCTTTCTCTCTCTCTCTCTCTCTCTCAGACACACACACACACACACACAAACACTCTCTCTTTCTTTCTTTCTCTCTCTTTCTCTCTCACACACACACACACACACACACACGCACACACGCCCTACATGCCCTGGGGTCAGACATGCTGATGGATGCCAGAGACGACAGCTGACCAGCCGAGCAGAAGACACGGCGGAGCAGCGATTGCGTCCACGCCGATCTCTGGCGTCAGGCGGGATTCAGCGCCGCGCGAGACGACGGCCCTGAGTGTTCTGACGGCTAATTACCCAACACCAGCAGCAGCATCGCCA
>NC_140243.1:21745549-21758049 GCF_949987555.1 Borostomias antarcticus | reverse complement strand
GACAGACAGGCAGACCGACAGATACAGGCCTGCAGACGGATGCCCTGGCCTGTAGATCTGTCTGGAGAAATACCACAAGCTAAATGGAATACTAGGCTAGGCCTACTGCAGTACAGTAGCCTATGTGTTGACCATTCATGAACTATTATCACCCTCGCATCACGGTATGAAGACGAAACTTTCTCCTAAAGCTGTAGTTCTGCACACACACACAGCATAACAACAAAACAACACTTGCAATTCAGCAGAAAGTTAGTCTGGATGCACCTGAAACAAAGAACAAGATAAGCTGGCCAGCCTGCAGTGTAGCAGAGCGTATCCTGTGTGCTAATTATTCTAAAAATAATAATAATTAAAAATACATTAAAAGACAACGAGGGGGAGGGGAGGGGCAAAAATCCCCTGCTATAAAACATATGTATTTTTAATATGAATCCCACTGAATCAATACCCTCAATTAGCAACAGCCACCAAATTGCCAGCCGAGACATAATTACTGCTGGGTCAGTAGGTATTATTCAGCGTCACTCCAGTTTACCACATTAGGACGAGACAGGACGCCAGGGCGAAAAAATTATAAATTCCATCCCCATATCTGTCCTTCTCTGATTCAGATAGATGACGAATAATTAACTTCTAATTATTCAGATCACTTAAGGCACTTTCTGGATCCACAAAAAGAGATGCAGCCCTCTCTCTCTCCCTCTCCCCCTCTCTCTCTCTCTCTCTTTTCTCTCTGTCACATCATTTCAGCTGGAATCATTTATAACCGTCCTACAACTTGACCACTGATGAGTCTGGGAGGGGGGGGGGACTGTTACTCCCCCACACCGCCCCCCATTTCTACCTTAGAGGGTCCTAAGGAAGCACACTTCCTTTAAATTCACCCATATGCAAATTTTAAGATGTGATTTGCATTTTAAAGTATTTAACTCGCTGTATTTATTGGGCTCTGAGGCCTAGCTGATCATTGATTTATGTGCTTCCGGCAATCATATTTCCATATTTTGTGTGTTTTTTAACGACAGTAATAATTCAAATATGCAAAAAGTTGTTCTTTGAACAATATCTTTAATTATATCCTCGAAGCATCACTCCTTTTTCTCTATCTTTTTTTTTTTTAAGAAACTGACTGTTTTGAGGGGGGAAGGGGAGGGGGGGCTGATAAAAATGTAAGATTGCATGGAGGGAGGTCTCAGTAATTGACGGGGCCTAGTCCAGTCCATTACCATATGCACTGGCAACCATCCTCTTCCTTGTCCTGTCTTCAAACCCACAAGCAGACGGGTGGACACACGAGGCTCGGTCTGGCGCGACCTTGTCCCCAAACCCGTGATTAATGGTGACATTCTTTCACCACAAATCCAATCTCAGATCAGGAGATTCGTCTCTCTGCCTCCGAACAGACCGGCAGACCTCCCCCCTCTGTTTCCCCGCGATCACGGAGACTTTCCTCTGTCACGTCTCTTTATTAGACTTGTCACGGTCCCGGGTGCTCTTATGAAAGCCATTTCACTCCGCCTTATTAAAAGTGGCGGTTCCCGCCACCGTTTGGCCTGTTGGCGTCACCGAGCGGGAGTCCAGCCGGTCTGGCGTGCGCGCGCAGCTCAGAGAGGGTCCGCGTGCAGATTCCCTTTGTCACCCCCGCGCGCCCTGGAAACTTTTTGTAATAATTGCTCAAACATGTAAGAGCGCGGGTCTCTAATATATTACATTAGTCGCGTTTGGTTGCAAAGAAGAGGGGCATGTTATATTGTCTTTCCTTCAGCTGTGGACTACATACTATGTCAGTGGAGATGAAAGGAAATGAAGAGATTAATTTACAAAAGACCCTTCACATGCCTGTAATAAACTGTATAACAGCCTACTGCACTTTATACATGATGATCTGTCAGAGATTATAAAACATACATCAGTGGAATTAATAACATAAAACATAAAATCCCTGCTTTGATTGAAGGATATTCTACAAACCCACAATGGACATTTCCATACATTGAAAAAGATGAAGCTGATGACATTTATAAAACATGAATGCAATTTATCAATAGATTTTAATTATGTGTAAAACTGTAAATTACCATAGAAACATATATCTGTTTAATTTAACAGAACATTAATATCCTCTACCTGACAGAATGTCTTGTTTATATAAAAATATATTTACTCTCATTCGTATTATTTATCCTATTTTTACCCCCCAAGACACAACATACACCATATACTGTTAAGTTATCAAGCCAAGTACAATAATTTGACGTTTCATGGACAACATAAATATGAAATTGAAATGCAATTGAAAACAAAATTAATTCCAATGATTTTTGAAAATTATTGTTGCAGATATATAGGCTATAATAATACCAATTATTATTATGATTGTTATAATAACCATAATAATAACAATACTTATTATTATTATTATTATCATTATTATTATTATTGAACAGCAGCAGCATTGTCATTGTTATTACTATTAGCCTAGTAGTAGCATTCCAATTTGTTATGACATTGTTATTATTATCATAATTATTATTCACTAGTTGGTATTATTTTCAGTATTATTGGTTATCATTGATATTATTATTTCTGAGCATGTTCTCTCACACCGGGCGCTGCTGTTTTAACTGGTGTGTGTGTGTGTGGGGGCGGTGGGTGGGGGGGGGGGTAATACTGGAGGAGTTTAATACAAGCCAAACACATTAACACACAAGCCCTCAGAGGCCGGTCCTCACCCCCCTGTTTAACTACTGGAGCTCTGCTGAGCACTGCACTGCCTGCTTGCAACATATGTTCCAACCCCCTCTGCCCCTCACATGGCTGAGGCAACACTCTGCACTGCCAACATCCATGGACCTGGGAACAAATACAACACGGGTGAAAATGTCTTGATCAAAATAGTATTCACATTGTGTTCTTATACTTCATACACGTGCAGTGTGTAGAAACTGACTGACACGCAAACACACACACACACACACACCACACACTCTCTCTCTCTCTCACACACACACACACACACACACACACACACACACACGCCCACGCACACACACGCACGCACACACACACACACACACACACAAACACATACAAGCTAGAGGTAGTTGATAAACAAGGTCTCAGAAAAACGAATCTAAATGTCTCACTGATGCTATCCTCAGAAAAAGTGTGTATATTATCTGCTAGTTATCAGTGGGAAAAGTTTGAGAACAAAAAGAAATCCATCAATGAAGATGTGTGAGGATCCGGTACGTAGCCCGCCACGCTGATGTGAATCAGACTGTTGGGTGTTCTGATTCTCCTCTCCAGAAAGGTTATCTGCATGTATCCTGTTGCCTTTTAGCTGCTTCCATTCACAGAGAACATGCACTGATTTGAATAAGCACTGCTCCGACGGATCCCTTATCAGATTATACACACACACACACACACGCACACGCAGCAGTGCCCCATCTCTCTGCTGCAGAAAGGGACAGAGAAAGGAGGAGAAAGAGAGTGTGTGTGTGTGCGTGCGTGTGTGTTTGTGTGTTTGTTGTGCGTGTCTGTTGGTATTGCCTGATCGCTGGATCATGGTATAATCACAGATATGATGCAGAGTGTCCAAGAAGAGCAGAACATGACTGTCTCTTCTCTACCTGCTTTTAAACAAAAAAAACAATCCTCAATAAATGTGTTCACAATTAAAATATCTTCTTGGGCGCAGAAAATACCTTCTATGACAAACTTCAAAAAGAAAGGGCTGTAATGTAGGTGCTGTGTCGTGCTACTAATCGGAGGTGTTACTCTCAGTGTTGTGGTTCTCTGTTCAGTTCCAGCCACACTAGACTGATCCCTGGGCGTCGTCCGGGTCGACCGTTTCCTGTTTCAGGAAAGATGTCTGGTTAGGAACGCATGCAGCAGACAGAGGGCTGGGAAAGACTGGCCAGAACATGAGCTCTGCTGGGTTACACACACGAGCACACACGCGCACGTGCGCACACGCGCACACACACGCACAGGGCAGCCCTCATCCCTTCTCTCCTTTTAGCCAGGTTAAGGTGTCCTCTTCATTAGGCTGCAGAGGGGACTTATCACTGTGGAGTCTTTGTCCTTGCTGTAATTGCCCTCTCTGTGTGTCACACACACACACACACACATACGCGTACGCAGACACGCACGCATGCACAGACACACACACACACGACCCCCCACCCACCGTCAGACCAGTGTAGAGAGGAGAGAGGAGAGGAGAGGAGGGAAGAGGAGAGGAGAGGAGGGGGGGGGGAGGGGGGGGGGCTGGAGTGGGGGGTTCTCCTGAGACCTGATGATCGGCCCCTCAGGTCCACCACCAGCCAACACAGGCTTGTCCTAGTTACAGCTGCACCAGAAGGGACACACACACACACGCACTCACAGCACGCAGGCACACACACACACACACACCGCAGGACTGCGTCCATCTTCCTCTGTCCTGTCTCTCTCCCTCCATTCTTCCAGCCTGACCCACTCGTCCACTCATGCAGTCCATGAGAGCCATTCATGAAGAAACCTAGTTTACCATTTAACTATGAGGGGATATCCATCTTGTTTGTGTTCAGGCTTCTTATATTATATGCTCTTAGGCTACAAATGAGCAGTTGTTTTTCTGGATAAATATGTTCCAAACATCCAATTGGATTTTATAAGGTGGTTTACTGTTGCCTAATCATCTTCCTTTACAGGAGGGAGCAAATATACACGTTATTTTTTCTGCTATTTAAATTCACACAAATCTCACAAGCATTCAATTCCATTCCCAAAGTTTCCCTATTCCAATGTTAAAACGATAGACATTTCTGACAGTTCCAACAAACGTTTCTCTCATTTCAAGGTATTTCACATACGTATGTCTTCCTGAACTACACTATCACCCAATGTGCATACACACAACTCAGGAGCCAGAGAGCTGGCTCCCAACTCAGATTCTAACTAGTAAACGGCGCCATCTACTGTCCATGACCCAAACCACAGCTCCACGGTCTCGGTTTCTGTTACCTGATACATGGGCAGGTTGCTTCAGAACACGGAACTAGAACTCTGAGAAGTCCTGGCGTTCCATAACTCGCTCTCACGTTTCAGTACCGGAAATAAGACATCGGCGAAGGAGCGGGACAGAGAGAGAGAGAGAGAGAGAGAGAGAGAGAGAGAGAGAGAGAGAGAGAGAGAGAGAGAGAGAGAGAGAGAGAGAGAGAGAGAGAGAGAAGGTCGGGCAGAGAGAGGGGTGGAGGCAGGGGTGTAGTGGTGAGTAAAGGAGTGGTTATACTCTGACTAAAGAAGTGGGGATACTGTAGCCCAAATGTCACTGTGTTTTCATTAGTGGTGTTTAAAGAAGTGGGGATACTGTGAGGTCATGGGTAAAGAAGTGGGGATACTGTGAGGTCATGGATAAAGAAGTGGGGATACTGTGAGGTCATGGATAAAGAAGTGGGGATACTGTGAGGTCATGGATAAAGAAGTGGGGATACTGTGAGGTCATGGATAAAGAAGTGGGGATACTGTGAGGTCATGGATAAAGAAGTGGGGATAGTGTGAGGTCATGGATAAAGAAGTGGGGATACTGTGTACAGAGGTCAAACAGATCACAGGTGAAAAAGGTGACAAACATACAAACTCATACATACACTGATCAAACAAATGACCTATTTTGGATTAAAAACGGCTATTTTCACCTAAAGGTGACAAGTCTGCACCCCTGTGAGTATACCTCCACATCCTCCACTACGCCACTGGCTGGAGGGAGGGACTGCTGGGGGGCGTTTTTAACGACCAGAGGGCAGCAGAGCAGAGTGGACGTCGGTTTGGACTTCAACCGTACGAGACACGGGGTCAACAGGACGACAGTTTACTGAATCCTGCATCAGCAGAGCGCGTTCTTCCTCCTCCTCCTCCTCCTCGGTCCTCTGCTCCTCAACGGCAGGGGTGGGGCCTCCTCGTCGTGTGGGCGTTTACAGGACGTCTGCGGGGGTCTGGCGCCTCGCTTGGCGGCACGGGGGCCAACACATGGAGGAGGAGTGTGTGTGTGTGCATACGCGTGTGTGTGGAGACATTGTATTGCAGAACAGTCGGCTTGTTTGCCACCCTCAGAATGAGTCAAGAGGGACAGTTCCTGTATCGAACACAAGCTCCGATATCACCCCCTCACTCCCCACCCCCCAGGTCGGAGCCCCAGATCCAGAGATGCTACCCCCCTTCAAGCCCTCTGTCCCTGGGTTCCCTGGCCGACTGACCCCCCCCCCCCCTCTCGCTCAGTGGCTGGACTCATAAAGGGGCGGGCCGGCGCGGAGAGACAGACGACGCTTTGCCCTCGTGAAGAGTACTCAAAAGGCCCTGCGTCACCCCGGGGGAACTTCCTGAGCTATTGGCGCATTTGGGATTGTTCCGCGGACGCGGACCCGCGCTCGTTCAGAAACACGGAGGCGCTCTCTCTCTCTCTATCTGTCACACGCGCACACGCGCAAACACGCACACGCGCGCCTCGCAGCGCCGCCTGCGCCTCATCCGTCCGGGCCGCGAGCGTTAGCGGGGTGTTTTACACGTCTCTGGGGGTGGGGGTGGGGGCGGGGGGACAGTGAGGTGTAGCTACGACACACAGAGGAGTCCAGCCAAGGACATGGGCAGCATCACTCACACCTCCATTATCCCTCCGCGGTTAAGGATGGAGGCGTTGGACCGGCCGTCTGGGGGGTCGTAAGACACCGGGACCCGGGGACCGGGGACGGGACAGACGGAGAGAGAGGACAGCGAGAGAGAGATGGAGGGGGGAGCGGGGTAGAGGGAGAGAGAGAAAGAGAGGGGAGAGAGAGAGAGAGAGAGAGGGAGACAGTACCATGGGGGTTGTACTCTCTGTATGTCACACACACACACACACACAAAGAGAGAGAGACGGTGTGTTCACGGTGGAGACGGTCGAAGGGGAGTAATGAGCGAGGGGGGGTGGTTGGGGGGGGTTAGGAGATGAGCTGGCGCGGGGTTCTTTTATGTGTCAGGAGCGATGGAAGCGTTTTATGACCGAGTATTTCTACATGTCAGAGCACGAATTACCATGTAGTGAGGACTAGGAAGGGAGAGAGAGAGAGAGAGAGAGAGAGAGAGAGAGAGAGAGAGAGAGAGAGAGAGGTAGACACACAGAGAGAAGTATAGTACATACCACACACACAGCTTTTTTTTTTACTATCCTTGTGGAGACCTACATTTAACCCTAGCCCTAAACCCTAACTCATAACCATTTACCCCACACCTTAACCCTAGCCACAACCCCCCCACCAAAATTCCTAAACCTCAACTTAAACCTAAACCTTACACTAAACATAACCTTTGACCCCTAAACCAGTCCAGTCCCTGGTCCTCACCCGTGAGCAAAAATGTTGTTTTACTATACTTGTGGAGAGATTTGGATCTCACAAGTATAGTTATACAAGCCCATATGCACACACATGCACGCACACACACACGCGCACACACACACACACACAATCTTGAGAATGTGACCCCCCTTATTGTGATTGTTATTGTTGTTGTATTGTTTCGTTCATCAGTTATGTTAAGATTCCTGTCTTATCTTTTTTTTCAGTTTTTTTTTTATATATATATTTTATTATTTTATTGTATTACACAATTGTACTACCTTGTGTTGTGTGCTTTGGAAATACTGCATTTTCTATGTTCATGCAAATAAAGCCTAATTTAATTTAATTGAACTGAGTTGGTGTGAGAGAGGTAGAGGTAGAGATAGAGAGAGAGAGAGAGAGAGAGAGACAGAGAGAGAGGTAGAGATAGAGAGAGTGAGAGAGAGAGAGAGTGAGAGAGAGAGAGAGAGAGAGAGAGAGAGAGAGAGAGAGAGAGAGAGAGAGAGAGATGTAGCGGTAGAGAGCTCTGGGCTGCTGACCTCTAGTGAGCCACAGGCCTCCTTGATGCCACTCTCCTCCATGGTATCAAACATCGCCACGGCAACCTCGCCATGACATAATCTTTTCCTACAGGAAGTCAATTAAAAAGTGCCAGGGGAGATTAAGATGGGCCTGACACCTTCTCACCAGGCCATGTGCACGTGTGTGTGTGTGTGTGTGTGTGTGTGTGCGTGTGTGTGTGTGTGTGTGTGTGTGTGTGTGTGTGTGTGTGTGTGTGTGTGTGTGTGTGAGTGTGTGCGTTTGCAAGGCTGAACCTCCTTATATGGAACATGGCAGTGGCTGCCTCTGCGGCCAGTCAGGTTGGGCGAGCGCCGTCATGTGACTGTTTGTTGTTTGAGGAGAGAGAGGGGTCGGCCTGGATATCAGCTGCATCAAACTCTGTCACTGTGACCGGCCCCTCAATACAGCTACCTACAGACACATACGCACACTTCATTTTACTGCATGAAAAACACATCCCTTCCCCTAAACAGGGTTGCTATTCACCAGTCGAACCCCTAACATCTGGTATACGTATGAAACAATCATTTTCCTTGTTATAGCACTGTGACTGCTTATTAATGACAATGGCTGGGATGTAGTCAGTTCACTTACTCTAGACAAATGTAGGCTACTTAATAAAAACGGACTGTACACTGAATCTCGCTTTGAATAAACTGTCTGCTAAATGACTGAAATGTAAGTGGAAATGTAAACATACTGTACATGCTCGCACGCGCACAACACACATATGCATATCTTCTATCTCGCAAGCTAACCTCATCCTTCTCTCCTCCCTCCCTCTCTCCCTCCCTCCTCTTCCACTATCTTCTCTTTATCAAGACAATTCTCCCTCCCCGTTTCCCTCTCTCCCTCCAGACCCTCTGCTTCCCCTCCCTCCCTCCCTCCCTCCCTCCCTCCCTCTCTCTCCATCCCTCCCTCCCTCCCTCCCTCCCTCCTCTTCCACTATCTTCTCTTTATCAAGACAATTCTCCTCCCTGTTTCACTCTCTCCCTCCAGACCCTCTGCTTCCCCTCCCTCCCTCCCTCCCTCCCTATCTCCATCCCTCTCTCCCTCTCTCCCTCTCTCCATCCATCCCTCCCTCCCTCTCTCTCTCTCTCTCTCCATCCCTCCCTCCATCTCTCTCTCTCCATCCCTCCCTCCATCTCTCTCTCTCCGTCTCTCAGGCAGCAGTAACTGAAGGCACAAATGACTCTCCCCTCCACCTTTATCTCTCACTAAATCTTCCCCCTTTTCCACTTTGCTGAGCCGGGATATTTTATTCCTCCATCAAATATGCATCCCATTAATTAAGTTAAATTACTCCTGACTGCCAACGCTCCCCTGGCGGACGGGTGTCAACACAGAAATGCATGACTGTGAACCCGCAATGACACGGCCCAACACTTAAACGTGAGTTACGGCCCTCTGCTGCCCCGTCTGCGGGCACAGTCCCAGACACTCTGGGGGTGCTGGAATTAAGCTCCCTACTCTCTCTCTCTCTCTCTGCTTTCTCTCTCTCCTTTCTTTCCTCTTTCTCTCCATCTCTCCTTCCCTCCTCCCCCGTCCTCCCTTCCCCCTCCGTCTCCCCTTCCCCTCTTTCTCTTCCGTCTCTCTCTCTCCGTGCCTCTCTTCCTCCCTCCCTCCTTCTCTTTTCCACTCACTCTCTCCTTCCCTCCCAGCTTTTAATAAGTGCACAATGGATGACACACGCACTTCTGACAAAAGAGCGGACCGATATTTTAATTACAGCCTTTTTTTTTCGCCCCACCGTCTCCGATCCCCCCTCCTCTTCATTTTTTAATTGCTGTTGTTAATCACTCATTAACTCATCTCCCCTCTCTCTCTCCGCACGACTCCTGAATCTACCTACGGCACCGTCGGCTCGGTGGAATCCCTGTCCGGGCGGGCGGGGGCGGACCTAGACGGACGGAGACGCCACCGCCTCCTCCGTGCTTCGGCGAAGAAGCCGCGCCGGCCTACGCTCAGGGCGCGGCTCGGCAGACGCGATGGAGACGTTAGCGCATTAGCGCGGGGGATGGGCGGGGCGCTGGGTGTGGCGCTGGGTGAGGTGTCAGACCGAGGCCGAGCCACAGATGAGATTTTACCCAGACAGACTCTTCAGCTGACGGCCGGGTCTTTCTCTACAGTGCGCTTGGGAGACTTAAGGGGTCGGTTACGCGCAAATCACAGAGATAATAACTAGCGACCTAAACGTTTACCCCAGAGAACGCCTCGGAGTGTGTGTGTTGTCCAGAGGGTAGTGTGCGGCGTTCTCTTGCGTGGGTGAGTGTGTTGCGTTCTCCTGGATGTGTGTTGCATTCTCTTGGGTGTGTGTGTCTTGCGTTCTCCTGGGTGTGTGTGTGTGTGTGTGTGTGTGTGTGTGTGTGTGTGTGTGTGTGTGTGTGTGTGTGTGTGTGAAGCCCCCCATGACCGCCAGCAGGCGGAGGGACTCGTTAGGCCAGTTAGGCTACAGGCGTGTCCGGGTAGGGGCCTGTTCAGCCCAGACCAGACACCTTCCTTTCACTAGAACCAGACTGACCAAGCAAACAAACCAACTCAACACCGCTCCCCCCCTCTAATGTGTTTACAGAGCATAATTGGAAGCATCAATTTTGACGCTGAAAGCATGTTTGTGTCACACAGCCAGGAGTTCATTGCCTCGGTCTGATGAACGGCCCTCGCCCCGGTCCCAACTCGCCAGGCCCTGTAGCCCATGGACAAAGCATAAAGCCAGAAGAGCGCTCATTGAATATTGCTTGGAGAATATATCCCAGCCGAACGCCATCATCGGGGGACACATTTTCATCTCGGCGCAGCCCATGCTGATAGTCGGTATCTCATTGATATTGCTTAGTCATGCCCTGTGTGTGCATGCGTCTGTGTGCGCGTTTTGCGTGCGTGGATTTTTTATGCGTGCACTTCCTCCGGAAAACGACAAAAACGTTCATTTAACAAACATCGGCTCGGGGCTACTAAACACATCTAATCCTTTCTGCTGCGTTTTATCCTGTTACGGCGGCCTAACCAGCTGTAAAGCTGTCCCCGTCATAGAGAGCGATGGCGGCGTTCGGCGCGCTCAAAAACACGACCAGGAGCCCCCGCCAGGAGACGCCTCGTCGTTAGCGTTGCCGGCTGCTGCCGCGGTCGCATACTTAACCTTTCCATGCCGTCCTTTTCTGCATTATTTTCCAAATGACCTTTATCCCTACCTATTTCATTTCCGATAATGGCCGGCTAAATTCGGTTAAGCGCATCGGAACAGAACGTGTTTATTCTGCTCCGAGCGCCGTCCTAACCGCACGCCGGCGGAGGGAGGACGCTCGACGTCCCGAGCCGTAAACAAGGATACGTCTTCGTAACGGGGAACAAATGCCACGTCTGTGTCTCTATAGAAACGACGGTAATGATCATTAGTCTCTATACGCGCGGGGAAAGAAACTTCCTGTTTCACAGAGAGAGAGAGAGAGAGAGAGAGAGAGAGAGAGAGAGAGAGAGAGAGAGAGAGAGAGAGAGAGAGAGAGAGAGAGAGAGAGGTGTCTTACTAAAATATCTGTTAAAATGTTAATGAATTATGCAAACAAAAGCATCTGGTGTTAAGTGACTTGTCGGGAGTTAATACTCAACATGTTTACATCTGTTTGTCTGATCACAAATTCAGCTGCTGAATGCCATTACAGACCGCACCCACCCACCCATGTGCGCGCACACACACACACACACACAGTTATATACACACACACACACACACACACACACACACACACACACACACACACACACACACACAGTTATACACACACACACAGATACACACACAGTTATACACACACACACAAATACACACACACACAGATACACACACACACACACACATTCTCCTTGGATGGGAGAGAGGTGCTGCATGGAACACAACACACACACACGGCTCATTTCTTCATCAAATAAACCTACATTGCTTAGCAGCTTTCAGACAACCGGCCCTAATATAAATACATAAGTAGACTTATACTACTGCAGACACAATCCCCATCTGGTATGGACTAGTGCTTGTCTCTGGCCCTGCTAGAGAAGCAGGGGGATCAGACCGAGTCACTAATGCATGTGATGATTAAGTGTAACTCAAACACGGGGCGTGTTGTTCGCCGTGGCGACAGGCTGTAATTTGCCGGCATTATATTCCCTGGTTTTAATTGCACGCCGGCGACGTGCCTCTGACACGTTATGAAGCGATGATGTAGAATTAGTCCAGGGGGGAGGCGAGAGATCAGAGGACTGACATTATAATCATCCCGGTAGGGAAGGATCCCTTTCTACATCTCGCACACAACCACGCCGTCACGTTGAACTGGGAGGGGAATCACACACAAAAATAGTCCTAGCAAGATACTAGTGTTAGAGGCTTAGAGACAGAGGAGGAGAATAGGGGAGAGGAGAAGAGAGGAGAGGAGAGGAGGGTGGAGGAGAAGAGAGGAGCGGAGAGGAGAGGAGGGGACAGACAGACTGTGAGACGGTGGAGCCAGCGGCCGGCCTAAGTGACGTCCCTCCCAGCGTAAGCGAGGTGCTACGGTAGGACGCCACTGTTCTGTCACA
>NC_140243.1:21698049-21740549 GCF_949987555.1 Borostomias antarcticus | reverse complement strand
TTTCCTTCCTTCATTACAGCACTAATCACTGAGGCTGGCTGCTAAGAGAGGACTCATCCTAATCACCGCCATTAATACAACCTCTCTCTCTGTCTGCCATCACTCACCAGAGAGGAGAGAGGAGGAGAGGTGGAGAGAGGAGGAGAGGAGAGGGGAGCAGAGGAGAGGACAGCGGAGACGAGGAGGAGAGCAGAGGAGGAGAGAGGAGAGAGGAGAGGAGAGAGGAGCAGGCCAGAAAGATCATGGCCGACCCCTCCCACCTGGGCTGTGGCCTCTTCACACCGCTCCTCTCTGGCAGGAGGCTGCGGTTGTCAAAGACCAAAACTGTTCGACACAGGAACAGCTTCTTCCCCTCGGCCACCAGCCTTATCAACAAGGCTCCCCTCTGACCCTCTGACTGACCCCGCCCCCTGAAGTTTTTGCACTGAACTGACTACTGCACTGACTCTTTTGTAGTCCAATTGCACTGCTAGTTCTTGTCCTGTCCTGTCCTGTCCTGTCCTGTCCTGTCTCAGAGTAGAGCAGAGCAGAGTAGAGTAGAGCAGAGCAGAGCAGAACAGAGCAGAGCATAGCAGAGCAGAGCAGAACAGAGTAGAGCAGAGCCTTTTCCCCACTTTGAATGAGTTCCTGAAATTCAAATTCTTTCAAATACGGCCATTCGCTCCCCACTGTACATTTGTGTGTGTCTAGACGAGTAGAGCGGCGCGGCCTGGCTATGGCTCCTCTGAGAGTGACTCTCACATCCAGACAGGCAGCTCATGTACAGTAGTATATATGCAGCTTTTAGCAGCAGCCTCTCTGCCAGAGAAAATCCCCAGACGAACTGCAATATTTATCCCAGGCCCAGCCGCTGATTAGATTAAGCACTTTGTGTAGGATACTAATTTGTTCATACGCGGTTCACTGGCGGCGAGCGGGTGAGCACAACGCGATGAATTTGAAGCCGCTAACGAAGATTGAGAGCCAAGGCTGTACTAACAAGACCCAGAAACGGAAAGGAGAAAGAGAGGAGAGGAGAGGAGAGGAGAGGAGAGGAGAGGAGAGGAGAGGAGAGGAGAGGAGAGGAGAGGAGAGGAGAGGAGAGGAGAGGAGAGGAGAGGAGAGGAGAGGAGGAGGGGATCACGCACGAACAGGAGCAAGTCACAGCCTCTTTTGCCACATTTTGCCTTCACATACACACACACACACACTCTCACACACACACACACACACGTACACACACCAAAGCAGAGGTGAGGAGAGGAGGCGCACTGGGATCATGCCTGAGCAGATGGCTGTGTGTGTGTGTGTGTGTGTGTGTGTGTGTGTGTGTGTGTGTGTGTGTGTGTGTGTGTGTGTGTGTGTGTGTGTGTGTGTGTGTGTGGATGAGACACGGCAGAGAGAGATGTAACTTTCTCCTCATATTAATACTCCACCACTCCACTTAAACAGCCTGGCGTCTAACTGAAATTGACCATCAATGCGGTGTCATGTTAAATTAATATTGTCATCCGCGGCAGGCGAGCGTGGCGCCCTCACAGCTCAGACGAGACGGGGGATGACTAATTCATTTCCTGGGAGAGGGAAACCTCCTGCCATGTTTCCTTACACCCCCCCCCCTCGCCTCCACGCCCACCCCTCCACCCCTCCCCTCCCCTCCTCCCTCCCCTCCATCCCTCCATCCCCTCCATCCCTCCATCCCCTCCATCCCTCCCCTCCTCCCTCCCCTCCATCCCTCTGCTACTCTGCTCCTCCATCCCTCCACATCTAAATGGTGAAATGGTAAATGGACTGCGCTTACGTATTTAGTGCTTTTATCCAAAGGCCAGGAGGGCCTCTCATTCGGAGGCAGCTGCCTGCTAGCCTGCTCATTGGGAGCAATTTGGGGTTCGGTGTCTTGCCCGAGGACACTTCGACATGTCGTCAGGAGGAGCCGGGATTCGAACCGCCGACCTCGACCCCGTTGGACGACCCGCTCTACCTCCTGAGCTACATCCACCTCTCTTACAGTATCTAGTTATCCTTCCATCCTTGCACTCCTCCATCCCTCCATCCCTCCATCCCCAGTCTGTAGTCAAGAGGCCAGAATAAACTGTGATATAGAGCTCCTCATATGGAGAGGCCTGCTAAAGTCCAGCTGAAGTACTACTTAAAGTATGGTGTGTGTGTGTGGGTGTGTGTGTGTGTGTGTGTGTGTGTGTGTGTGTGTGTGTGCATTACTGCACTCTCTCCAGCCCAACCCAGCACAGAGGAGGTCAGACAGCTCTCTCTAGTGAAAAAGTGACCAATTTAGTTCAAAATGCAAATCCAGCTGCTTCCTCATTGGCTAAATGCTAATGTATGTTTGTTGTTTTTTTCCAAGGGGACAAATTGACAAATCAGCTGGCAGCCTCCCACCACCATCTCCTGATTCCACTGATTAATCAGGTGAATAAAAACTCTGGCTTAATTAAAGCAGCTGGACCTGCTCCCAAAATGAACCACTCCGCCTCCTGCTACACACACACACACACAGGCTCACACATGCACACTCACACACACAAACACACATGCAAAACAGGCATACACAAGATAGACGACCACTCGACCACTATGTGACTAATTAAATGTGATGAGAGAACTTAACTATAGTAATAATAATAATAATAATAATAACTAGGATGCTGTCAGAATGCAAAATAAATAGTCTTTCCTCAGATACGAGACTTCAATGAAGGAAGCAGAGGCTCACAAACAACCACATCATTCAAAAACGGGGGAGAGGGGGAGGGGAGGGGGGCTCAAAAGAGGACATAATTCAATCGGGACCTTCTGAGGGTTGTCCTTGAGTTTGATCCGCATATCTGTCACTGTTTTCATTTTGCTAAGTAGTAAATAGTTTTCCCGTTTGGCTCAGAGTATTTACGGGTTGTAGCTGAGACACATGGAGGGCCTGTAGTAGCCTGGCGGTTGACCATGGAGGAAAGCAGGGGTTCAGGCCTCTCTATGGGTCAGTTAATCAGTCTTTTTTTTTTTACACGCCTAAACTTAGACTCGAAACTCGAACTTCACTCTTTAAGGTCTCTCCCAAAAGCTGTTTGGGGAGGATGGCTGTGATGGTTCTGTCCTGTGATGGACCCTTCCTGTGATGGTTCTGTCCTGTGATGGTTCTGTCCTGTGATGGTTCTGTCCTGTGATGGGCCCGTCCTGTGATGGACCCGTCCTGTGATGGGCCCGTCCTGTGATGGGCCCGTCCTGTGATGGACCCGTCCTGTGATGGGCCTGTCCTGTGATGGGCCCGTCCTGTGATGGGCCCGTCCTGTGATGGTTCTGTCCTGTGATGGTTCTGTCCTGTGATGGTTCTGTCCTGTGATGGGCCTGTCCTGTGATGGGCCTGTCCTGTGATGGTTCTGTCCTGTGATGGTTCTGTCCTGTGATGGACCCGTCCTGTGATGGTTCTGTCCTGTGATGGTTCTGTCCTGTGATGGGCCTGTCCTGTGATGGACCCGTCCTGTGATGGTTCTGTCCTGTGATGGTTCTGTCCTGTGATGGACCCGTCCTGTGATGGGCCCGTCCTGTGATGGTTCTGTCCTGTGATGGGCCTGTCCTGTGATGGTTCTGTCCTGTGATGGACCCGTCCTGTGATGGGCCTGTCCTGTGATGGTTCTGTCCTGTGATGGGCCCGTCCTGTGATGGTTCTGTCCTGTGATGGTTCTGTCCTGTGATGGTTCTGTCCTGTGATGGGCCGGTCCTGTGATGGTTCTGTCCTGTGATGGTTCTGTCCTGTGATGGGCCCGTCCTGTGATGGTTCTGTCCTGTGATGGGCCTGTCCTGTGATGGGCCTGTCCTGTGATGGTTCTGTCCTGTGATGGTTCTGTCCTGTGATGGGCCTGTCCTGTGATGGTTCTGTCCTGTGATGGTTCTGTCCTGTGATGGGCCTGTCCTGTGATGGACCCGTCCTGTGATGGTTCTGTCCTGTGATGGTTCTGTCCTGTGATGGTTCTGTCCTGTGATGGGCCTGTCCTGTGATGGTTCTGTCCTGTGATGGGCCTGTCCTGTGATGGTTCTGTCCTGTGATGGGCCCGTCCTGTGATGGTTCTGTCCTGTGATGGACCCGTCCTGTGATGGTTCTGTCCTGTGATGGTTCTGTCCTGTGATGGTTCTGTCCTGTGATGGGCCCGTCCTGTGATGGGCCTGTCCTGTGATGGTTCTGTCCTGTGATGGTTCTGTCCTGTGATGGTTCTGTCCTGTGATGGGCCGGTCCTGTGATGGTTCTGTCCTGTGATGGTTCTGTCCTGTGATGGGCCCGTCCTGTGATGGTTCTGTCCTGTGATGGGCCTGTCCTGTGATGGGCCTGTCCTGTGATGGACCCGTCCTGTGATGGACCCGTCCTGTGATGGTTCTGTCCTGTGATGGTTCTGTCCTGTGATGGTTCTGTCCTGTGATGGGCCTGTCCTGTGATGGTTCTGTCCTGTGATGGTTCTGTCCTGTGATGGGCCCGTCCTGTGATGGTTCTGTCCTGTGATGGACCCGTCCTGTGATGGTTCTGTCCTGTGATGGGCCTGTCCTGTGATGGTTCTGTCCTGTGATGGTTCTGTCCTGTGATGGGCCCGTCCTGTGATGGTTCCGTCCTGTGATGGTTCTGTCCTGTGATGGTTCTGTCCTGTGATGGACCCGTCCTGTGATGGGCCTGTCCTGTGATGGTTCTGTCCTGTGATGGGCCTGTCCTGTGATGGGCCTGTCCTGTGATGGTTCTGTCCTGTGATGGTTCTGTCCTGTGATGGACCCGTCCTGTGATGGGCCTGTCCTGTGATGGTTCTGTCCTGTGATGGTTCTGTCCTGTGATGGACCCGTCCTGTGATGGGCCTGTCCTGTGATGGTTCTGTCCTGTGATGGGCCTGTCCTGTGATGGTTCTGTCCTGTGATGGTTCTGTCCTGTGATGGACCTGTCCTGTGATGGTTCTGTCCTGTGATGGGCCTGTCCTGTGATGGTTCTGTCCTGTGATGGTTCTGTCCTGTGATGGTTCTGTCCTGTGATGGGCCTGTCCTGTGATGGTTCTGTCCTGTGATGGTTCTGTCCTGTGATGGGCCTGTCCTGTGATGGTTCTGTCCTGTGATGGGCCTGTCCTGTGATGGTTCTGTCCTGTGATGGTTCTGTCCTGTGATGGTTCTGTCCTGTGATGGGCCTGTCCTGTGATGGGCCCGTCCTGTGATGGTTCTGTCCTGTGATGGTTCTGTCCTGTGATGGGCCTGTCCTGTGATGGTTCTGTCCTGTGATGGTCCTGTCCTGTGATGGTTCTGTCCTGTGATGGTTCTGTCCTGTGATGGGCCCGTCCTGTGATGGTTCTGTCCTGTGATGGTTCTGTCCTGTGATGGTTCTGTCCTGTGATGGTTCTGTCCTGTGATGGACCCGTCCTGTGATGGTTCTGTCCTGTACCCGGTTCTGCTCTGCTGAGATCTGCTGGAATGTTCCTTCCTGCTCTGTGTCCTTCTGAGCTGTCTCACAATGTGTGTGTGTGTGTGTGTGTGTGTGTGTGTGTGTGTGTGTGTTTATACCCTGCACTCTCTGTCCACTGCCTGTCTGAGCTATATTCAATCCACCATTATCCAGTCATTACACACACACACACACACAAACACACGCACACACACACACGCGCACACACACACGCACACACACACACACACAAACACACGCACACACACACGCGCGCACACACGCACACACACACGCACACACACAGACACATGCACACACGCACAAGCACACACACAGACACATGCACACACGCACACACACAAGCACACACACAGACACATGCACACACACACACACACACACACACACACACACACACACACACACACACACACACACACAAGCGTGCACACATACACAAACAGACCACAGAGCTCTGGACTCCAATTAAAGTCCCATTAGAGAGTGGGCTGAAAGAGGGAAGGACCAGGGGAAGCAGAGAAGGGCATTTATTGATGGCGCCCTCACATCTTGTTCCTGCATTAAGTTGATTTTAAAAGCAATTAATACACATGGTCAGGGAAGAGTAATGGAGTGGCCTCCATCTTGAACTGGCCCCTCCTCCACCCATCCCAGACCTGACCAGACGAGCCCTGCTTAGCATCACAAATGACAAGATAAATCTTAATGGATTGAGGATAATCAGCTAGCCATGAAGGCTGACACATACACACGCACTACACATACAAACAGACACACACATACACACACGCGTACACGCGCGCACACACAAGGGAAATTAAGGGCTTTGAATACGTCTGCATTGATTATTTTAAATTATTAGCCCACCTCTCTTTGGGTCTCCCTCCAATGCTTTTAGCCCGAGCTTTAACACGTTTACAGAGACTTATTGACTATAATTACAACTGAGTCTTGGTAATGGACACATCAATTATGAGACTGCTGCGTCTTTGACCAGGCGCTGCACTGGGAATCCCAATCTGGCCTCCATTAGCAGACCTGCTCCGCAGCTCAATCAGTCTATGTTACCTTCTCCTCCTCCTCCTCCTCCTCCTCTTCCTCCTCCTCCTCTCTCTCTTTAAAGACTAGTAGTAGAGGTAATAGGGCCCTCAGCCCTGGGCCCTGGAGTTGGGTCCACATACAAGAGCGGTTTTAGAACGTCCGTCTCGCCGTGAGGCTTCCGTAAGATTTGACACGTCGAATCTTGAAAACGGAAACGGTCACCAAACAGTCGAATTTCATTCGAAGAATGTTTTAGACGAGCCTTGGCTGTTGTATGTGAACCCAGCTTACGTAAACCCTTTTTGGTTCAAGCTAGAACAAGGGTTTTTCAGAGGGTTACCCCCCCCAGGGACGACTGTACAACCATTTTCTTTGGGAGAGCACGGAGCCCAAACCCCGCGTGCTCTCGGCAGGACCGGGTACGTACCGGTGTGCGTGCGCACGTGCGCCAGGAAGGCCATGGAGTTGCTGCTCTTGCAGATCTTGCCGCAGTGTTTGCACACGCTGCCCTGGTTCTCCTCGCGCTCGCGGTTGATCTGCTCCGTGTCCTCCAGGACGTACTTGTTGACCTCGCGGAGCAGCTCCTCGTGCTTCTCCTTGATGTGCACGAACAGCTCCTGCTCCGTCTCGAAGGGGTCCGTGCACTTCACACACTTGAAGCTGGCCCCCCCCTCCGGCAGCTCTTCAATGCTGTTCTACTCAAGAGAGATGGGGAAGGGGGGGGGGGGGGGGGGGGGGTAGGAATATGTAAACAGTATCACGATATACCTGGTTATCACTCACAGAAGTAGGGGCGGAGAGTCTAGAGTCTAGGGAATATTCACAAACCTCCCATGGGAATTAATGGGAATTAATGGGAATTAATGGGAATTAACGGGAATAAACTGGAAAACAGAATTTATTCCCGTTAATTCCCACAATTGTCCAGTTTATTCCCGTTAACACCCATTCATTCCCGTTGGGAATTTTGAGAAGTTTGTGAATATCCACAGAATTTCGCAGCCCCAGCGGAGACTTAGACGAACATTTCGATATCCACAACATATCAGGTCACGAGAGATAACGTGGTACGTAGAGACCTGACCACGCCTGGCCAGCGCCTCCCGACAGCCTGAGGTGAAAACAGGCCTCCTCTCTAAAACGCCGCGGCGTTCTGATGACATCTCGGAGGCGGAGCCCTCACCTGTTCGTTGCGCATGTGCGCGGCGCTGGTCAGGTGCTGCTGCAGGTTGCTCTCCGTGTAGAAGGACTTTCCGCAGAGCATGCAGTGGAAGCGCTTCTCCTTGGTCGGGTGCTTCATGGAGATGTGGACGTTCAGGCCGCTCAGGCCGTCCGCCACGAAGCCGCAGTCCTCGCAGCGGATGCGCAGGTTAATCCTGGGCCCGCCCACCCTGGGGGCCGCCGCCCCCGCCGCCACCAGGGGGCGCGGTCTGCGGACCTTCTTGGCGGAGACCGACCCGGTCAGGCCGCTGACGGCCGCCTCTCCCTCGGCGGCGAGCCGGTCGTGCGGCGGCGGCGCCTGGTCGTTCTCCGACAGCCACTTGATGGAGACGATGCAGGCGTCGAAGGGGGTGGCGCGGATCAGCTGTTTGTCGGCGAGCGCGCCGTCGTATTTCTCCTCCGACGTCTCCGCGTCTTCGTCGGAGCAGGAGGCCTCGGCCCGGGGCTCTTCTGGGGGCCCAGCCCCCTCCTCCTGGCCCTCCTCCTGGCCCTCCTCCTGCGCCTCCTCCTGGGCCTCCTCCTGGCCCTCCTCCTGGGCCTCCTCCTGGGCCTCCTCCTGGGCCTCCTCCTGGGCCTCCTCCTGCGCCTCCTCCTGGGCCTCCTCCTGGGCCTCCTCCTGCGCCTCCTCCTGGGCCTCCTCCTGGGCCTCCTCCTGACCCTCCTCCTGGGCCTCCTCCTGGCCCTCCTCCTGGGCCTCCTCCTGGGCTCGGTGGAGCCCTGACTCTGGGGGATCAGCCTGGTCTGCCGGGGCCTCTGCTGGCTCCTCCGCGCTCTCTCTCCCGGTCCCCTCGGGGGCCTCCACGTCCTGATTGGTCGTCTCCGGGACGTCGGCGGGAGTCCTGCCCTCTGAGCCCACGCAGACCATCACAATCTCCGCCCGCTCCTCCTCCTCCGCCGCCATCTCGTCTTCCTCCCCCTCAGCCGCGGCCGGGGCGGGGCCGGGGGTCACGTCATCGCTGGGCGTGGGATCCTCGGTGGGCGTGTCTGGGTTGGGGTCCGGGTCCGGGTCGGGGGGGGGCGGCGGGCCCCTCCCCGGCCCCGCCTGGTCCAGGTACGTCCTGCTCTTCTGCTTGTGCTTTTCGGTGGCGGCGTGGCGGGACATCTCGCGGCGGGTGACGGCGTAGTAGCTGCACGCCATGCACACAAACTCAAACTCATGGAGGTGCTTCCGCTTCACGTGCAGGTCCAGCGACGGGATGGAGTGGGCCACGAAGTCGCAGTGGGCGCAGGAGTTGACCGGGTCGTACTTGCACCGCTTGCTCGCCGCCGCCGCCACCTTGTCGTTCTCCTCCCCCTCCCCCTCCCCCTCCCCCTCCCCATCCCCCGGGGCGGTGCGCGTCTCGGCGGCCTCTCCGTCGCTCCCTTGGGGCCCCGCCTCCGCGGCCAGCGTCAGCACGGCCGGCTCCGACCCCGCCCGGCCCTCCCCGCCGGCCTCCGCCACGCGCCTGGTGTGCTTCTTGGTGACGCAGTGGCGGTCCATGTCGCCCTTGGTGACGCAGTTGTAGTTGCACAGGCGGCAGGCGAAGCCGTACTGGCGGCTGTGCTTGCGGCGGATGTGCACGCTCAGGTTGGTGGCGTTGGACACGGCCAGGCCGCAGTGGGCGCACCTGCTCGGCGCGGCGACCCTTGGGCGACCCCGCTTGCGCTTGGGGGGCTTGGTCTCGTCCATGTTCTCCTCCACCTCCTCCAGCACGGCCCTGGCGGCCTCCACCGCCTCCTCTGCCTCGGCGTCCACCTCCGACAGCCACACCACCGCTCCTCCCCCTAGCGCCGCCACGTCATCTTCGTCCAACGGCGCGCCCTCGTCCCCCACCGTGTCTCGGCTCAGCCTCTCCACGCACTCCTCGGCGCCGGCGCCAGCATCGGCGTCCCTCTCGGCCTGGCGCTGGTGGCCCTCGGAGGCCAGGTGCGTGTCCATCCACTCCGCCGTGGCGCAGTAGTAGTGGCACAGCCGGCAGTGGAGCCACTCCCCCTCCGGGTGTTTGAGGCGGGCGTGGCTCTCCAGCAAGGTGACGTTGCCGACTCTGAACTCGCAGTGGGCGCACTGCAGCTGGAACCTGGGGCCCAGGGAGCTCTTGGACCCCCGGGGGGCCTGGGTTTGGGCCTGGGCTTGGGCCGGGGAGGTGGGGGTGGCGGTGGGGGTGGGGCTAGTCTTGGTAGCACGGTCCTGGACTTGAACCTGTTCCTCGCCCTCGGCCGTCTGCTGCTCTCCGCCGGCGGGCGCAGGGGGAGGGCTGGGCGCTTTGGCCGGGGGGGGCTCCGCCGTCCTCTTCGTGTGCTTGTTAGAGGAGCAGTGCTTTTCGTACTCGCTCTTGCCAGCGCAGGCGTACTGGCAAGGCTGGCATGAGTAGCCCTTCTCTTTGGTGTGGCACCGCTTGACGTGCACCTCCAGGCTGGGCCTGTCTTTGAACTCGTGGCCACAGTAGGTGCAGGTGAGTGGGTGCTTGGGCTTGGGGGCCCGCTTGCTGACCCTCCGCTGGGTGATAGGGGTCTCTGGTTCCGGGGCCCTCTGGTCTTTAGCTACGGTGCTTTCCTCAGACTTGGGAACCCCCGTCTCCGTCTCTTGGTTGTCTGTTTGACTGGTTTTGGCTGTGGTGTTGGTCACGTCCCCAGCGGAGGGCCCTGTCTCGCTCCCCAGGCTGGTGGGGGTAGCTTCTTGCTTCATCTCCCCACTGTTCCCTTCCTGCTGTGCTTCCCCCCTATCACCCTCTGCTGTCTGGACCTTATCAAGATGGCCGCCCTCCAGCGCTGGGTCGGCGGCGGCTGGTTTGGGTTTCTTACCAGGCATCTCAGGGCTAGTCTGGCCACCTCCTCCGCGGTAGTGCTTCCTCTTGGAGTGAATCTTCAGGGCTGTCGGGGTTTTAGCCACAAAGCCACAAATGGGGCAAGTACAGCCATCGTCCGTCACTTTGGCAACGTCGTCATCACGACCTGCAGCCTGAGGAGGTTTGGCTGTATCCTCCTCCCTGGCCCCAGCGTCACCCTGACTTCCTGTGATGTCAGCAATGACTTTATCAGGCCTGGCCCTCTTGGGTGCAGAAGGAGTTTCGGTGTCGTCATGCTGCGTCTTCCTGCCCTGAGGCACTTTGTTGCCCTTGGCAGCCTCCTTCCCCGCCCGTAACCTTCTCTCCATGTTAGCTGCTAATGCTAATGCCTTCACATGTGAAGGGAAACTGCTTCTAGGCAGTGAGTGATGCTCTAATCCGATTCCTGCAAGACAAAACATACCTTTTTAAAAACAAAAACATATATAAAAACAAATCAGGCCTATTTCAGAATAATTTTATATGGTTTAACTTACACTTAACATTTGTGTGTAGAAACTGGGGCAAAATCTAGTTTTTAAGACATCCAATGACTGATCTGAGGAGATATTTCTGGACACAAAAATGAAGTTGACCTAACATAGCTATTTGTCGCCATCTAGTGTCTCCAGAATGAAACGGTTCAAGATGAAGAAGCACAAATCTGGGCATGTACAAAGATGAAAAAGGGTTGGGAAATGATTGAGCAACTGTCTGTTATAGCTCCAAGTTGATCATATAATACGATCACATTTTACTTTTTACAGTTCTTTGATTGCCTCTGCCACTATAAAATGTGAAGCCTACTCAGACTTTTGTGCTCTGTATTTCCAGAGACCAATAACTCAGGGCTCGGGGTAAAAAAAATGTAAAGAGATCAAAAGCAAAATTGCGGGCTAATCTATTTCCATTCTGATGCCAAAAGTTAATTCCCAGTTCCATGGAACTCTGCTCCACCTTTACATTACTTCCCTCCATCTAAATTTTAATGGCTGTTCTGTATTTTAATAGATACTGGGTCAAATGACTTCAGTGTGTGGCCAAGTCTTAAAAGTAGGAGGGGAGGATTTACAATCAACTTTCCAATTGGTCTGAATGTCTGCCCTCAACCTGTTCTTGGTGCTACCCTCCCACATGCCAAAACTGTCATTGGAATTCATCCAAAGTAGTACTGATTTACCTCAGGTACGGCTAAAAGTAATGTACGGTAATTATTGACATTGTTTGACATCTAAGCTCTAACATTACAAAGGCCTTGATGAAAAAATGTCTTCAAGCAAAGCCTGAAGTTACCCTAGCCCCTATCTCAGCACCAATTTGAGGGTCTGTGGCAGAAGCAGGCGCTAGGGCAAAAAGATCAAGAAGTTTCTTGTAGTCATCTCAAAGCTGGACCTAGGTCAAATGATGCCAGAAGAGGGGAGCACTAGAACTATATTGTGGACAGTCGTGCCCTTTTATGAGTCGTTCACTCCTACTCTGGGAGCTGATGACAGGGAGTGAGGACACATCTGGGGAGGGGGGGTATGTTTTGAATGGGATACCGCTCAGCAAGTCATGTGGATGAGTCTGGGAAACTAGCTCAATTAGAGTGTAGCTATATCAGCTAACGTTAGCTAATGGTATGAAGTTTGGACCATCCGAAATGTTCTACCTATACGCCCGGCTTATTTTTGTTTTGCAATGCCAGGCGGTGAAGTCAAATACGAGTTATCCTAGATACTGTGTCGTTAGTAACGTGATGTTCCCGTTGAGAGGCTGCCTCGCGCAGACCAGCTAACTTTGACTGAGCTGCCCGGACGTTGCTCACCCCATAGGAAGCTATAGAGATGAATTAATATGCAAGTTATTGACAACCGATTGTTCTCATCAATAGCCTTCAAAACTAAAGCTAGCTAGTTGCATGGTCAGAAACTGGACTGGCTTTACACGTAGTAAACAACCCATCAACCGGCTAGCTAGCTTGTTACTACCGGGTAGCTGCTAGTCTGAGCGGGCTCTGCTAGCCAGTTAGCACCCCGGAGGACAAGATAGGATATTTTTACGGCAAGACGATTGAATCAAATGTGTGGACATCATTGGAATGGAATGGAATGCTTGCTAGAATCACTAGTTGCAAATCACGTATAAACCAACAAATCGTTTAGAGGAACTTTATGAAAAGTTCAACTGCATATCTCGCAGCTCTTTAGCTGTATATGGAGTGCTAGTTGTGCTTGCTAGAGGACACCCAATCATCTTACCCAATTTCCTCTATTGTCCTATCAGAGGGAAGTAGAGGCGGGACTTATTTGCACCGAGGCTCGGAAAACGACGGCAGCACAGAGGCCCAAAAAGGCCTCTTACAGCGACCTTAGCGATACCTATACATATAGGCGAAACAACCGACGTAAAAACATTACAAATATCCCCAATGATGTGACGAACATAGAACACTATTTGATCAGTCGATGTGTTTGTAGGTGAACGTCTTACCTGAAAATATGGAAGTATTGCCAATGGCTGCGCTTTTTGCTCTTCGTCACAAATGGCGTACCGTAGCGTGTACTGCACGTCAATCTACCGGATTAAGGCGGGCTTTACGTCGTCCAAAGAGATATCAGCTGGTTGTAAACGCATGCTGTGCAACCCGCGAAGGAGTTGAACACACATTTTATTTTAATAAAGACTGTTTTTGTCAAGTTTCTATTATCAACCACATACCGCAAAGAGATTACTGATACTGCATGTATGACAGAATATATCGCAACTTTCAAGGACAACCAAACTTGTTGATGCTATCTAGCTGGCAAAGGGTAGGCTACTCCATCTGAAGATTTTGGTGCTCATAAACAATTCAATTTAGCTGGGTAGATTTGAAACAAAATGTATTTCACTGATCAAATCTTCAAATATCATTAGATTATTTCTATGAAGAGACATATTCCCAATCACACTATCAACCACACCTTTCTCCTTAATCTTCCTGTTCAACTGCTGAGTTTCTGGGTATTCAGATTAGCTTTGACTAAGTAGAGGTATTTTGATCTGTCCTCATGCATTCTACTCCTTTTGTTTGAAAGTGCTGTTTAGCCCACATACAAGAGCACCATTCCCCTCTATATTCAGACACACGAGGATAGGCTATTATATCATTATTATTCTCAAGTGGTCAGTCAGTTATTAATCACCAGAGCTGTGTGACAGCTGTGTAGCGTTTTTTCAGGCTGAAGATGGATTATTGCTGCTGTTTTAATTGATACATAACTTGTCAGGTCAGAGGGTGATAAATGGCACTCCTGCATTGAGTACACTGTTTACTTTACCAGTCATTTAGCTTAATTCATCACAGTCATAATTATATGACATGCATGGTTGGGGACACAGCCCCCTTAAGAGAATTCTCCCCATTTGTCATTAGGCTCATTATTCATTTTGGCCCACTTACTGTCTTTGAAAGTGAGGGTTGCAGGACACTCACTCTTAGTCCTGTCTCTGTTCCTGTAGGAGCTTTACTGTTTGCCACAACTTCACCATCAGCCACCACCAACTCACAGATTTGATCAAACTCAAGTGATATTTGAGACCTCAGCTCATAATGGTTGAGAACGAGGTTAAGTTTACATAATATTATACACAATGCAGAAAATGCACCTCTTTTTGACAGTCTTAACAGTCTCATAATGGCTCATTCCTCACAAATGTGTGGAATGTGAAATTATTTTTTTAACAGAATCTGCAGTGTGGCTGGCTCATAGCAGACAGGTACACTGGAATAGAACAGCCTATTAGAATAGAAACTAACGTTTCTTTCAAAGAACAATATAAGCACAATATCCTTCAGACCAGTAAGTTATTGAGATACGATAGATACGATAGTGGCAGTACTGCAGTGCTCTTCTGGAGTAGAACCCCCCATATACACACACACACAGCTGTGGTAATGCTGGAGTGCTTTGTATGTAGTTAGGGAATGTGAAGAGGCTTACATGTTTGTTGTTTAATCTAGAGATCTCAATACAGTATATGACATAGCCTACTGTACAAGTAATAATACTGTCATGCCCGTCAAATAATTGTCAAATATTGCAGTCCATTCAAGATTCCTTTATTTGTCACATGTAATGTACGGTGTACGGTCACAGTGAAATGTTGCTACTGACTCCAAGATTATGCTTGATACAGATAAACTCCAATACTAATTTTACAAGTTACAAATTACACAATAAGTAATATTTCATCACAAGGTCTGAGCAGGGGATTAATGCATTTTTATATAGGTGTTAAAAACTGACATTTTGCTGGTGGAATTCTGGAACATCTACTGGAGCTGTGAGAGCTCATGAAGAAAAGCCACAAACAGCTTGGTCCCCTCAATGTAGTTGTACCTGGTAGAGAGAAACACAGATATACAGTACTGGTCAGTAGCCTAAATTGTAATCCTTGAGAAAATGTTGCATAGTGTACATCCTTATTAGCCTATGTATATTAGCCTATACCACCAAGATATATTTATGTGTGTGTATGCATGTGCATGTAAGTATGTATTGTGTACATCCTAGAAGCTTGCTTGTAGCTATCAAATGTGACATATTAAACGACCAAACAACACGACAGCAATGGAATTATATTTATGTATTTTGAAAATGCTGACCTAAATAAAGAATTCAGATGTGTGTGTGTTCGTCTCTGTCAGTGGGGGGGGGGTCTGTCTTACCTGCTGATCTTCTCGTTCTGAGAGTGCTCCCCGTCATCGTAGGCTCCGATGGGCAGCATCATCACACTCTTCCCTATCTCCTCATGAAAGTTCTGGGCGATGGGGATGGTGGACCCCTCTCGAACCAGCTCTGGCTCCACTCCAAACACTAAACATGGAGCAACTTACTGTAACTTATATTCTAACATCTAGTTTATAGATACATTACAGTAGGGTTCATGTGTATATTCCTTCTTGGTAGAAGTAAGAGCATGTGGACCAAAGGTTTGGACACCAAAAGTGACAATGGCTTTTGTGACATATAGTCAGACGGCTTAGCAAAATGTTGGGGACGCGCAGGACAAAAGCACCACATTTTTCCCACATGTTCTCCATCACCATAACTTTAAATTTTTGATAGGAGCCACGTCATCAAGATGGCAGATGGCGGCCATCTTGGATTTCAAAAATGGTGACCATGTAAACCATGTAAGTGCCAATATCTCCGGCTCCAAGCCACCTAGAAGGTTAATCTCGGTGTCAAAATATAAATTTTCTGGGCCAAGGAATGCATTAAAGCTAATTAGAATGTCACCAGATGATTATTTCTGCCAAAATCTAATGTGTTCATTCTAGCAATGAATTTACATAATTTTCAACTCGGTTAGCGGTCAGACACAAGGATAACATGCATTAATTGGATTGAAATGTAATAACAAATAATCAAATTAGCTCACATTTACAGCTGCAAAGCTCTGTGCAATTCCACTGCGCCTTCTTGCAACTGTACCTTGCACCACACCCACTCAAGCTTTTGCAGCTGCACTTCACCAGTTCGCTGCAGGCCTTTGAAGCCATGGGGAGAGTACTCCACACAGGAAGCCAGACCTGGTTCTCTCCATCCAAGGTCCATCCCCATCTTCTGGACTGGGTGTCGGCTGATGGGCCAGGTCAGACGTCGCCCAGATCCAGACTGGTAGGCAACTCGCTTCACGTGCTGCACAAGTGAGTCTTGCGTTGGTGGAATGTGTTCCATTGTTTTGTTCTTCTGGCAGAACAACTCTCGCCATGCTTCATCAACACATTCCAAATCACTTGTCTCCTCCTACCCACATCCTCCTCCTACCCACATGGTTACCACCCGTAGCCATCTCCGCTCGCTCTCTCTTGCCTAACGTACCACCTGATTCTGAGGTCTGATTATTTCCAACTGTGTCCCTAGCATTTGCAAACCAGGAAGCAATGCCGTTAGCAGCCGAATATATGAGAGAAAAACAAACTGCTTTCTTTGGCAAGGTGCTGGAGCTAAAGAGATGACCCATGTCCTCTATTCTCTTTCACTAGCCTGTCATTTGTCACTTTAAAGTTGCTGTTACTGAGAGGGAGAGACCTTTGCATCCAAGCTAGTAATGCTGACAGAATGGAAAATTGACGCAGGATTCTGCGAAGGGGTAAGGGAGCTGTTTGTTGTTGCATCTAAATCAGTATTAAACACAAGCTCAACTCAAGCTGGAGAGATTCACATTTTTGTCCCCTCTTTTTGTAAATCATGTTGGGCTGCAAATCCAAGATGGCTGCCATCCGCCATCTTGATGACGTGGCTCCTATCAAAAATTGAAAGCTATGGTGATAGAGAACCTGTGGAAAAAATGTGGTGCTTTTATCCGGCGCGTCCCCATCCTTCTCAAATCTGGTCCTAAGCCGCCTGACTTATATTATGTGACACACAGTACAGTCAGTAGCTCTGTTGTGTGTGAGATAGGCTATATGCAAATACTGTATATCAAAGTTTGGGAGATCCTGGGATAGGCCCAGCCCAGCTTGTAAACACTGACCCTCTCTAATGGCCCTCTGTCCTGCCACATACTGAGGGTCCTTCAGGTTGGCCAGCCAGGGCTTGGCTCCCACGGAGGCAGTGACCCTCAGGTTGTTGGGGCTCTTCAGGCTGGCAAAGACCTGCTCAAGATGCTGCTTCACCTGGAAGAGAGAGAGAGAGGGATCAACTCATAGGCTGGGCTTCCAACTGTCCCCAAATCAAACTCAACCCCTATACCCCGGCCACCATGCACTTGTGGAGGTCAAATAGGGCTGGAAAGAGGACAACTCCGTAGGGAGACGATCCCATCTGCAATGATCACAATGACATCGCCTGTTGTAAGACAATGGAAGGCAAATCCAACCAATCAGTCTCAGGTTTTATCACATTGCTTGTGCTTATCCTCTCAGATAAAGTAAACGCATTGTGCAACTAATCCTCGCACATTTCCTCTGAGACCTTCACAAGTGTGTAGGGTGGTAGGACTGTGAGGCTTAGTTTATCCGGAGGCCCACTGGTTTCCATGCAGTACAGTAGAGGCCCACTGCCAGAGGATGTTGAATCAACATCAGAAGCCTCGCTCTGTACCTTCTCCTCCACGTCTGAGGGGACCATGTTGGGTACTTGGCGGATAGAGAACTTCCCGGTGACCCGACTGGGGATGACTGTTTTGGTGCCCGGCTCGGCGAACGCCCCTTGTATACCATGGATGGACAGGGCTGGGTAGCGCCAGCGAGCCATGAGGACCTCCTCCTGGGTAATGACGTCACACATTATATAAGCCGATACATTTATTATCATGTTAATCATATTAATGGTCTCATGCTCGGATAAGCGTGCGCTCTGGAAAATACTGTAGAAAAAATATTGTTTTATTGTCTATTGTAAACATGCTGCAGGTTCAACTTTCTCTACTCGGAGAAATAGTGTTCGAATCTCGATCCAATTTGCAGCGCCTTACTTTAGTATCCTGCAGGAAGTCTTTGACTCCAACCACGTTTTTCAACTGCTCCAAGGTGAAGTTGATGTTTTTGTACAGTTGTCTCTCCTCCTCCGTGAGGGGCACTACAGCGTCTGTGACCCCTGGAACCAGGATCTTTCCTGTGTGGTCCGCCAAACTTCCTGTGGAAGGATGGAGAGTCAGCTCGGACCTCCATAGACATACACTACGAATAAGAATAGAATGTAAATACGTATATGTATAGATCAGTGCCTCAGAAAGATGTCTTTTAGATAAGATAATACAGTATAGCGTCTTACCGAGCAGGGTGATCAGATCAGACATGGGCTCATGGATGGAGCCCCCGAACACCCCGGAATGGAGGTCCAGTTTGGGGCCGTCCACCTGGACACCACACAGGACACACAGGACTCTGGTGACTGGGGACATCTGTTTATTCGGGTGCGCTAACCATAAAATGATGATGTACATCGAAGTCTGCAGATGGATGGATGGACGGACGGACGGACGGATGGACGGATGGACGGGTGGATGAATGGATGAATGGATGAATGGATGAATGAATGGATGGACGGACGGATACCTGCACAAAGAAATAGCTGCTGCCCCGGGTCCCGTACGTTAGGGCCGGGGTGTTGGTGGCCCACACGTTGTCAGAGATCACGATGAAGTCCACGTCCGCAAAGAAGCTGTCCTTCCTGCTCCTGGTCAGATCCAGCAGGCCTGGGGAGCCCACCTCCTCCATCCCCTCGATGATCAGCTTGATGTTCACAGGAACCTCCTGAGATCAGTCGACATTGAGAAAGAATCCTCTTAGCTGCACCACTGAGTCATGAGAGCAACCTCGTCTACAGACTGACTTGTTGTTAGTCAAGTTAGTCAGATCTCTCTGGTAGCTGCTGATAAACACGGTAAACACGAGAGAGAGAGAGAGAGAGAGAGAGAGAGAGAGAGAGAGAGAGAGTGAGAGAGAGAGAGAATGAATGAATGAAAGTCTAACTTTGGTGAGATTAGCATGGGTTGGTATACGCTTACTGTATGTGTAAGGATAAAGATAAAGCATCATCACCTGTTTGGTGGCGTTGTAGGCCTCCAGCGCATGGATCCAGGCAAGGACAGGCCCCTTGTTGTCTGTGGCCCCTCGACCATACAGGTTACCTTGGACACAAAGACTTTGAGCCACCCTGTGACATCGTCATCACAGCTATGTTCAACGTCAGTGTCCGTCACGTGGCTTGAGGCTTGTCTCTACGCGGAACACACGCTACATAGAGTGCTACATAGAGCATAGATCCGGATGGATCAAATACTTGGGGGGGGGGGGTGCGATTTAGCTCTCCCAGTACAGTGGGAACAGTCCCAGAAGTACCGAGTCTGTGATAAACCAAGTGCACCTCAGGGACTTTCCGGGTCAGCCTACCCACCGTTGATCTCCGTCAGGGTGAAGGGATCGGTGGTCCAGCCGTCCTCCCTCCTGGCTGGCTGGACGTCCACGTGTCCGTAGATACAGAGAGTGGCTTTCGCCGGGTCCCTCTGGAACTCGGCCAGGACCACGGGTGGCAGGGGGACGGTCTCACCACTGGGCAGCTTACAGGACAGAACAGGAAATAGTGTCAAAAGCTATACCCAGTAGACGAGTAGACTCCTGTACATCTGACAAATGAACCAACCTGAACCTTGCACCTTGACTGGAACTTGTTGATAAGAGCGGTTCGTTATATTAAATGTTTGGCCGTTGGCCTAAATCAGTCTTCGTCGGTTCTAAAATGAAAACACACTCTCATGGTTGCTCGCCTACTTGCGTGAAAGTTTGTCTCGTTGGCGAGTGTCCGTACCTGATGAGTTCCCGCGTCCGCCAGCTCCACGCTGCCTCCCATCTCCCTGATCCGCTCTGCCGTCATGTTCAGCATCTTCTCGATCTCGCCCCATCGGGCGGGGTCCCCCGAGTCGCTCTGGACGGCCACCCACGCCCCCAGCCTCTGGGGACCAGACCAAACCACAGCCAGGTGCTTGACTTGGGCGGGAGCTCACTGGGCTGAGTACCAATATCAGATCAGAAGTATTACGGAGCCCCTGCAGCTAGATATGAGAGTACCGGTGAGTATCAGCACCTATTTCAGTCAGGTCAAGCACTGACCACTGCCTCACCAGAGAAGCGCAGCCTTAGCCATATACATTCAGGACGTATGTGTGGACGAGAGCAGGTTCACGCCACCTTCAGACCGCCTTTCTTCCTTGATCTCTATCTACTCACATTTCAGAGCAAGCACGTTTCACCGCACCTTTTCAACATTTAGACTTGATTTCATGACAGCAGGCGAGACGCAAGAGAGTTCCTCCCTCACCTGGACGAACTGGCTTTGGTGCTCATCAACGTACTGGAACACAGGCTTCAACATGGCCGACGTTCCCTGGGGCGGTGAGGAGGAGGAGGTTGAGGCTGATGCGTGCTGCCACAGGTGTGCGAGAGCAATAGTGAACCGTGCCTGTGAGAGAGATCAGGAGCTGTTAATAATAATTAATAATTAATAATAACCATAGTTGTAGTGTAGTCAAGCGTATGCAGAGGCATACGGAGTATAATACTGTACCCTCTTCTTTTTCCATGGACAAACCGTATACTCACCCACTATAACCACAGCTGATGTAGAATCTGCTCAATTGCTGCAAATGAGCTACTAGAGTTCACCCACCTGTTCAGTCACCAATACAGCACTGACAAACTCCGCCTCCTCGCCCTAGAGCCCAGACGCTGCTGGCCCCTGTTGACTGTGTGGTGAGCAGTTACTACCAGCACCAGCAACTGTCTTCTCAAGGAACAATGCCAGGGCTCAAGGTTCACAGTTCATGACCTGAACACTTTGCTTTCCTCTGTGTTGATAGATGAACCCTTGGATATGCACTGACAGGATATTTATGTTAATTTTAAAGTTTGTGTCTGAGGATAGGCATATGTTATGCCATGTAGATGTTTAGGAAGACTTTTCACCATATGCATCCACATAACTACTAGTTTACTTTGAGTTCACGCCAACAAGTAAACGAATGCAGATTGTTTCAGCCTATATACAGTGCATGTATGATGCATGATACATGTATACCTGTACACATACAAGAGAATATGAGACTGACTCACCATATTTGAGGCAAAGTGTGGGTCCACAGAAAAACGATCCTGTCTCTGTGCATTCGCCATTTTTCCAGACCCGTCTTGGAGTCAGAAGTGTTGTGCAACAGTTCATGTTTTCTTTCCTAATGAATCCCAGATACATACAGATGTGTCTCATGGTGAGAAGGCCTGGGTCATTTTACATTGAATGCACAAAGAAAAGCTTAGTCCCATTTTACTCCTTGTAGAGAGGGTAGTTATTATAAAATATGGAATACAACCAATGATATTTAGCTTCCAGTCATTATCAATAGCCTACATATTAGACAGTCAACAACTAGTTGACTGACAGCTGACTGTCAAGTTGAGTGTCCTAACAAAGACAATGATGGTACACTTCTACACCTCCATCATCAAGTCCATCCTCACCTCCTCCATCACCACCTGCTACTCCGCCTCAGCCAAAGACAAGGCCAGACTGCAGTGTATCATCCACTAAGCTGGGAGGCTGATTGGCTGCAACTTGCCATTCCTCTTGGACCTGCACACCCCCAGAAGAAAGATTGTACCCAACCCCTCCCACCGCAGTCATGATCTCTTTGAACCACTTCCCTCCAGCAGGACGCTGCGGTCCATCAGGACCACAACCTCTCACCACAAAATCAGTTTCTTCCCGACTGCTACCAGCCTCATCAACAAGGCCCATGCCCCTCTCTGACATCCCCCTCTGACTTTGACTCTGCATCATTACTGGCATCTCTGGATCTCACTGCACATACATGAACACAACACACACACACTGTATATTTACACACTATATATTTACACATTGCACATATAATTAGCACATTGCACATATACTGTATATATACACATTGCACATAATTTAGTATTTGCCCTTCGCTCCCTGCTTTGCTATAATTTATTTTACACTGTCCAGTTATTGCCTGCAATGTCCTAATATTACCAGCAGATGGCAGAATAACCCCAGTAATAAAGTAGAGTGTCTATCGGTAGGTACTGTCTGCAGTGCGATTGCTTCTGTCTGATTAAATATAAAATACATACAGCAGGAATCACTGCCATAGAATGTGGACAAGGTACCTTGTTAGATAGCTGGATAACATTTTGCCACAAGCTTTTAGCTTGACTACACGTTGGTAAAATTGGATAACTATTTTGACATGCGGTCGCTAACGTTAGTCACTGTACGTTACTGTTTAGTCTGACCTTTCTTGTAGCCCCTATGTACAGTAGTCAAGACCTGTTTTGTGGAAGCTAGTGCTAACTTAGGTGGCTGGCTTGCTCAACTAATCGGTGACACATGGACTAGGAGGTTATGAAAACTAGGTAGGTCCAAATCAAATTGCGCCCTAGCTAGCTTTGTTCACTTTCATGGGTGATCTGGACGTTTGGATTGGTTTTGCTCATTTCATCTGCTATTGTAGATGGTGCTATAACTATATGACCTAGATATGACCTACCAGCCAGCTAACCAGGACAGCAGCAGAAGCGATCAGTATGTTATATGAGCCGTTTAGATAGTTGCAGGAACGTTGCTGTACATTTTCTACTTTCTAGTTTGTCCCACAGACTTAACGCAGACAATAGTAGGCTATAGTCTACTTATTGAATCCCTGCCTAGACTGTACAACTGTCTTGTCTATTACAAGACACTCATGTGCCAACTCCCCAAAGTGGATTGAACATATTTGAGATTGTGACTTTTTAATATATCTTTTATTTATTCAGGGAAGGCCTTTTTTCAAAGAGTATCCTGTAAATACACACATGCAACCCACAGACAAGAATGGACACCTACACCTGTTCCTTTCCAGGGGAGCAGCCTGTGCACCAGTTGTCAGCTGTCTGATGTTCCCCAGCTAGCAGGCTACACCAGCCATGTCTGTCAGCTCTCTCCTGCGCTGTGCCGTGAGGTAAGTTAAGACACCGACGGAGCTACCTGAGGTACTTGTTCCAGATGGGAGTGTTGTGGTGTTAGGTGTATTCATATTAATGAATAGGCCTAATATGCAGCAATATGCCTATGCTGCAAACACCATGTTGTAGTATGTCTGAAAATCAGTCTTGTAAGCCCATACGGTACGTTCTGGGCACCCATGGATGCATGACGACTAGTCTGTTATTTCCAGCAGCTCTGAGGTTGGGAGGGACCTCTAGGGGGAGGCAGGGAGGACAGGGTCAGTCTGAGTTGATGTGGCCGAGCAGGATGCATGTTGCGAATGTATGTCATCAAATGAACTACCCCCTAACGGGTTGTGAAAGTCATTTTATAAACTACTCAACATGATATTGTCAGTGTCAGAGATGGGACTGTGCCCAACAGGCCCATTGTGGCAGACGTGTTACCGACTGGCCTCAGGCCATTTGGCACATCCACAGTGGCAGCTCAGAGACTGAGTTTGCACACCGTCGGCTATCTCAGTGAGCTAATGGGGGATATAATCTGGTGAAAAGAAACCAAGATAATCAATCAGACACCAGGACATTAGGGAAAAAGTAGCAGCTCAGAGCTGAATGTGTCTCCTCCCATAGAGGCATGGCCACACCTGAGTCAAACTACACGCTTCATTAGATTAAATCAGCAACACGGGGCGTTCTTCTACGGCCTTATATGGGAGTGTGGGCGTACCCAAACCCTCAAGCAGACTGAACTCCGACAGATGGAGGTTACCATGGCAGCCAGCAGGTAGTGCCGCATTCTAGCTTAAACTTCCTAGTTTAGGCATCCTAAACTAAACTATGCTCACCTTATCCTCAAGCACCGTGTAGCCCCTGGTAGGGGCAGATGCTTTTCTGCATGTTTGCATTTTCATTTTTCTGTGCTTTCTTATCAGTGTTGTGCTGAAGATAAAACTAGGCCTAATTCCTGTGTCTTGTCTGGTCGTTTGTGTTTTCCAGAGTGAGGAACGGACGAGTGGGCTCTCACCTTATCCAGCTGAGGGCTCTCTCTGGGGCGGACGCCACCAACGCTCTCCGGCCGTTCTACTTCGCCGTACACCCCGACTTCTTCGGACAGCACCCCAGGGAAAGGGTGAGGGTCTCCCAGAGGGACAAACAGGACACGCCTCAGTGTATCATGGAACCTCTTAACCTGCTTTATATTGTGGTTGAATTGTAGGAGTCCTGTGTTCCTATTGGTTGTTCACTTGCTTGGGAGACTTGGATGTTTGGTTCCTGTCATTCTCTCACCACCTTCTCAAAGCTCAGAACTTCTCCCCCAAATCTGACATGACAAAGAATCAAAGACACAAGTTCTGAAGAACACTGTTAATCCATTGTGTTTCTCTCCTGCAGGAGGTGAATGAGAATTCTCTCAAGAGGCTGAATGGGTACTTGGAGAGTCTTCAGAAGCCTGGGATGCGATCGGTACAGCCCACCAAGCTGACATTCTACGTGAGGGAAGCCAAGGGAAGCCATGATGCTCCGACTGACTCCAGTCAGTCTCTCCCTCCTACTGGTACCATGTTTACTGCATAACATCATGCTCAGTGATACTCTTAGATTGGCACTGGCTTCAATTGAGTTGAGGCTCTATGACTTACAGGTTCTTAGTAAAACCGTGTTGTCTAATGTCTGGAGGATACAGAATCATTCCCATGACACGAAGACTCATTTGTACATAAGCTGTTCTCATAGTCTTCATCGAATACAACTCTGCTGGCCTGCCTACATTTCCCAGGGTTCCGTCTGGTGAGTTTCACGCTGCAGGCCAGGGACATGCTGAGCACAGTGATGGACGTGCTGCAGTGCTGCAGTCTGTCTGTGGAACACATGAAGGGGTTGAAGGCCGGCACGGAGGCCGCAAGGCAGACTCCTCCCACCCAGGCAGGAAGTCCCTTATACAGGTACGCGCCCGGCCTGGGCGGGGCAGGGACGACGCTGGTCAGAATGAAATTAAATGCGTTTAAATTAAATTTGTGTCTATGTATTCCCTCCATTTTGATTCAGTGTTTATACCCTGTACCTGGCCAAAATACATCACTGCATATTAGATTAGCATAAATTGTATTGTCCCTGAAAGGATCATGTCCCTGAATGGGTTCGATATACATTAACAAGTTATACATATAGGATATGTACACTCACTGGCCTCTGTTGCTCCTCCCTGCAGGCCCATCAAATGGGACAAAACGTACTACTCCTTCACCGGGTTCAGAGACCCGGAGCAGGAACTGGAGCAGGCCAAGAGGGTGGAGCCCACACTCAGGTAGGTACAGCATCGCCTCGACTACACTCCGGTAGCTACGGCACAGCACCACATCTCCTTGACTACAGCGTCACCTCTCAACACCACGGCTAGTTGACTACACCATCGCCTGTCATCACCTGGACCTCGGGTCGACCCGGTGGTCTCAGGTTCCCTCCTACCTGCTCATGTCTGTATCTCCGCTGACGTGTTGCAGCCAGACTAGGTGTAAACTATCTCCGCTGACGTGTGTCTTAGTCCAGGACTAGGTATAATCTATCTGCACTGTTTTACTCTGGGACTCCCAATCTCCACTGACATGTGTCTTAGTCCGAGACTAGGTTTAATCTACCTACACTGACATGTGTCTTAGTCCGGGACTAGGTATAATCTACCTACACTGACATGTGTCTTAGTCCGGGACTAGGTATAATCTACCTACACTGACATGTGTCTTAGTCCAGGACTAGGTATAATCTACCTACACTGACATGTGTCTTAGTCTGAGACTAGGTTTAATCTACCTACACTGACATGTGTCTTAGTCCGGGACTAGGTATAATCTACCTACACTGACATGTGTCTTAGTCCGGGACTAGGTATAATCTATGTACCCTGACGTGTGTCGTAGTCCGGGACTAGGTATAATCTATGTACCCTGACATGTGTCGTAGTCCGGGACTAGGTATAATCTATGTACCCTGACATGTGTCTTAGTCCGGGACTAGGTATAATCTATGTACCCTGACATGTGTCTTAGTCCGGGACTAGGTATAATCTACCTACACTGACATGTGTCTTAGTCCGGGACTAGGTATAATCTACCTACACTGACATGTGTCTTAGTCCGGGACTAGGTATAATCTATGTACCCTGACGTGTGTCGTAGTCCGGGACTAGGTATAATCTGTCTCCTGTGCTCCAGCTTGTGGCTCAGGAACAACGAGGCGAAGGCCACCAAGAAGCAGAAGGCCAGCCTCCCCCGCAGGGAGGAGCTACAGAGGCTGAAGAAGGAGCTGTGTCGCAAGTTTGCCCTGGAAGATATCAGGTAGACTGATAAACTAAAGATTGAGGTTAGACAAGAATGCTCGCACACACACACACACACACACAAACGCACGCACACACACTATAAACATTCATTGACAGTCACTGTCTATGTTTTGGTCTGGGACCTTTTTCCAGAGTGCATATATTACCAGTTACTGTTGCTCTCTGTCACACTGACTCGTAGGAAATGTGTAATGTGTAACCAAATGTTACAGTACACCAGCCACAGTTTCTGTGAGACTTTGATGATCTATTAATACTGCCTAGTCATCCCTGGCCTGCTCCTTGCCTCCCTTCAACTGAAACTGTTGATCTGAACTGAATTGATTTGATCAGATTTTAATTTTAAGTGATCTGAAGTGAACTGAATGCAATTGATCTGAAGTGAACTGATCTGAACTGAATTGTATTGATCTTACTCTGAAGTGAATTGAATTGATCTGATCAGAAATGAACATGGGTGTGATTCCCCCTCCCTCCCGCAGGTGGCAGCGTAGCTGGGGAGTCTCTCACAGGTGCTGTCAGCTCCAGAGTCTGAGTCGTATGACTCAACAATACCCAGAGGCTGTGCTCAACCTGCGAGGTAACACGCACATATACTCACACACAAGCATACACACACACACACACACACACACACACAGACAGACACACAGAAGGAAGCTTCATAAACGATCCCCACAGAGTAAGAGTGCACCCAGTATCGTGCGGTTCCCATCTCAGTGCTGCAGCGATGAAACAGGAACTGACACGTCCAACTCTTTCCCCCGTAGGACACACGCTACTATTTACTGACCAATCAGGGATGAACGCCTCAGGCCATGTGATGCTGGGAACCATGGATGTCCATCACCAGTGGGCCAAGGTGTGTGTGTGTGTGTGCATGTGTGGTTTTGTGTTTTGAGTGACTGATTAAGTGTGTGAGAACATGAGTTTTTAATGTGCGGGCGGGCGATTGATCGTTTAAATGTGTGTGGTTCTGTGTGTGGTTCTGTGTGTGCGGTCCCCCCCCCCAGGTGTGCGAGCGTCTCCCCAGCTACCGCTCGCTGCTGCAGGAGAGCCGCCGGCTGAGGGAGCGGATCAGCCTGCTGCTGGGGGGGGTGCAGGTGGTCCAGGTGGAGAGGCTGGGGCCCGTGCTGCCCCTGGAGGACGACTACGCCGCCCTCAACGCCTTCCACAAGAGGCTGCTGCCCCGCAGGCTGGCCCTTCACCCCCGCAGTCTGCAGGGCCTGGCCATGACCCTGGACAGGTGAGCCCCCCGCCCCCCCCGCACTGGGCCGCTCGCCATCCAGAGGACCACCTCCTAGTAACGACACGGAGGATGATAATGGTCTCGGTCAGCGCTCGCAGGACTCGGCCGTGAGCAGAGCTCTCTGACTGAATCTCTGTAGCACACTTTACCGCTCTCTCTCTCTCTCTGTGTGTGTGTGTGTACTGTATATGCTGTGTCCGTGTGTGTGTGTGTGTGTGTGTGTGTGTGTGTGTGTGTGTGTGTGTGTGTGTGTCCCAGTGACCGCTTCAGTCCCAGTCTGCATGAGCTGGGTCACTTCATCATCCCCCCGGCGTGTGACCTGGTCCAGCTGCAGGCCTACCTCCAGACCCAGGCCAGCGAGGCCCGCCGGCGAATCACGCGCAAGAACCAGTGAGTCTCTCTCACACACATACACACACACACACACACACCCTGCTGCCCTCTGTGTGTGTTAGGGCTGGGAGTCCGAACTTCGGGATTCGAATATAATTCGAATATTGACAGAAATACTGGTATTCGAACGAATATTAGGCAGCCCTTAATATTCGAACCTGTTATAGGCATAATTTTTTGTAAATGTGTTGGCTAGCAAACGTTGCTTTTGATTCAGATTCAGAGGGTTTTTCACGCCTGGTGAAGTTGCAATCGCGAGCTCATTAGCAAGGCTATTGGACACCTGGGCTCCTGTAGGAGGTGACGTTAGTTAGCACGGCGCGTTCCAGGCAACCCGTAACTCGTGTTTTTCCGACCTCCTACACGTGAAAATGCTCTGGAATGGCAGTCAAACCCGTAACTTCTGGTGCATTCGTTTATAACTGGGAGGTGGCAAATTGCGACTTGCTACTAGGAATGATTAAATAAAACACCGCATGAACTCGCACTTCCTCGTCGCAAATTCGGATATGTTTCTCAGCCCCCAGTTGCCGGCTGACGTCAATATCATATCATATCATCATCATATCATTCGCTATAGCTCGAATGCACACAGGTCGGAGGTAGGTATTTTGCCACTTGCGACTTGCCAACCCCGACCACAAACGAATGCACCATTCCCACCCGTGAACTCGTACCATGGATGTATTAATAGAAAACATCATTGCTTATCGATATTGCCTATGATACAATGCCCACTAGTGGACAGAATGTGCACAACTTTATTTTAATACCTAGGTAGGTCTTTCTGTAAGAATTTAATGGTAAAAATATTATTAATAATAATTCGAATATATTCGAATATTATTATTAATAAATAAACGAACTTCGAATATGATTTTGGAGCAAAAGTCCCAGCCCTAGTGTGTGTCTGTGTTGCATGCTTCGTAAGCTCTTAACTTGTGTGCGTGTGTGTGCACGTGCGTGCGTGCGTGTGTGCGTGTGTGTGTGTGCATGCGTGTGTGTGTGTGTGTGTGTGTGTCCAGACTGCAGGCGGAGGAGGAGCAGACGGTGCGAGGCTGTGTGGAGAGCCTGGCCCTGGCCAGCCTGTCTAAGGAGCCCAGCGTGAGCTCCGGTCAGATGATCCTGTGCTGCGGACGCCTGCTGGAGCAGAGACCCTCCCTGCTGCTGGACCTGCGGCTACGCGTGTCCCACTTCTACTCCGTCATGCAGGACGGAGACCTCTGCATACCCTGGGACTGGAGGGGCTGAACCACACACACACACACACACACCGACTCAACAAAGGGGACACTGGAAGGGCTGAGCCAAGGAGCACTACAGACACAGTGACTGAAGTACAGACACAGTCTACCACAACTACAGACACAGTGACTGAAGTATAGACACCGAGTCTACCACAACTACAGACACAGTGACTGAAGTATAGACACCGAGTCTACCACAACTACAGACACCGAGTCTACCACAACTACAGACACCGAGTCTACCACAACTACAGACACAGTGACTCGCCTGACTTTCTGTGGGTTGTTGGACCCTATAACCTCCTGGGTTGAACCCAGGGATGAACCATAGTACAAACCAAGCACTTTATCCTTGTCCTGGAGAGGAGGATGGACTAACGCATAGACAGACAGACAGATAGACAGATAGACAGATAGATAGATAGATAGATAGATAGATAGATAAAGAAAGAAAAGGGTAATTGACAGAGGGATGGATGAGTGAATGGGTGGACGGACCGACAGACACACAGATGGACAAATAGACGGAGAGATGTAGATAGATAAAGACAGGTCAACGGACAGGTGGACAGACAGCAGTTACGGGATCAAAGGGTCCTAGCTTCAATATTAGCCAGGGAGTAACCAGGAAGAATTCACTATTTCAAGCCAGTCAGTTTTCAGGAGAATTCTATTTTTGTTATTGTGTGTACTATAATGGAGAAGAATATGAGGGTGGTTATGAAGTGTGCTGATTTTCAGCAGTCACCTTACTAACTCAAGCTAAACGTGTTTTGAATGGATTTTATCAACATTTTTGGAGAAATTGTATTTTTCTGAGACAATCCCGGGGGGTTGACGTTTGCGTTCACGTGTTACCCCCTTACTTGAAATTGTGTAGACAAACTTGAGATAGGTGAATTTGATATGAATTTTACTGTCAGAGATGAAGCTGTGAGAAAGATGACTTGGGCTGAATCCCATTTCTTATTTTTACCCCTACACCTTGCCCATATCCCTTGCCCCTCAGAACAGAGTGTCAAGGGCTAGTGGGTTGAAATCTTCCCCTATGAAATGGGACATCCCTTCAAGACCGATACGTCATCAGAAGGTCTATAATTGACCTTTCGGAAATGTGTGGCCCTTGGTTTGAAGTGTGGGTCTGAAAAATCTGTTTAGAGGGCTATGCAGCCCTCGCCCTTACCCCTACACTTGACACCCTCGAGGACTTGGACGACCCTGCCCCTAAACATGAGCACGCAAAATGAAGTGTAAGGGGCACGGTGTAGGGCAAAGGGGTGAATGGTCAGGGGCTCGCCATACAAAGCTGCAGACATTAATCAGTGTTTTATGCTGTGTTTCACTGCTCCATTAGGTGGCACTATTTCAATGGGACTAAGTGTCTGGTCTGTGAATATGCTATTTGTTGAGCATGTCGATCATGTCTATTGCAAGTTGTACAACTGTTGGTGGGACAGAATCACCATCAGTGGCTGTATCCATAGAAACGCAATGGCCGAAACAGACTTTTGATGGTGTGATGTACCACCTGTTTTTTTGCTTTACTGTATTTGGGGTCGGTTGCCAGTCTTATCAGTTGGAACACTTTGTTACTAAGGAAACGGTTATGTACAACAACTATACATACTGTGTACGTTTCAAGTTCTAGTTCAACTTTGCCATGTGTATTAAAAATGCAATGAAATACTTGTCTCTCTCTGCCTTAACAAAAGGGACACGTGACAACATGGAACATGACTGGCTGTGGAAATAAACTGTTACTGAGACGGTGGGGTGTGATTTAGTAGCATTTTGAGATGGAAGGAGCGAGAGCAGAGCATGAGTGTCCTTAATATTTTGGGCTTTTCTTTTGCGAGTGTTAATGTTGTCAAGTTGTGGCAGTTCTGTGCCAACGATTTTTGCTGCTATCTTCACATTTCCTGTGGCTCAGGAGGTAGAGCGGGTCGCCGGTTCGAGTCCCTGCTCCTCTTGTTCACATGTTGACGTGTCCTTGAGCAAGACACCGAACCCCAAATTGCTCCCAATGAGCAGGCTAGCACCTTGCATGGCAGTTGTCGTCATTGGTGTGTGAAATTAACCATTTACCGTCCTTAGCAGTCTGTAGTCAGCAGTCAGGTTGCCAAACCACACTGTGATACAGCCCGTCAGAACACTCGCAGTGGTACATCGATAAAAGTTGAGCTTTGGTACTCATACTAAAACTCAAGACACCTCAGCAAGTAGTCTCTGCTGTACTTTAAGGATGCAGTTGGTGTTGAGAGGCCATGTGAGGGTGTGTGAGATGTGTATACCAAGAAGCGCCATAATAAAACTGATGAAATCAGAGAAACTGATTGTGCGGTTGGATTTGATGCTTTAAAGCCTATATCTAGATTTCTGGCTATGATTATTTCAAAATCCCTCGAGATCTACAGAAGTGCACCAGGGGAAGAGCTCTTGATCTGAGATGGACCGGTAATGTCTGGCTCTGGGTCCTGCTAGGGTTTGAGTATAGTCTCTGTGTTATATGCCCGTGGGTTATTACGGACAGCTCAACTGCCGGGACCTCATTATTGCTAATATTCTGAATCTTCCTAGGAAGTCTGACTTCCCATGCATGAAAAACCACCAACCTTTGCACATAGGTCCAGTCCTATGCCAAAAGTCCTCAGCTGGCATTGTGGGACAATAGTCCTGATGGAGGCGCTACAGCAACTGCCTAAAGTGAACGTAGGCCCAAGTGAGCAGAAACATCCATATGCTTTGAGCTGGCAGGAATTATGAAGTCCATCACTTCACACTTGTACGTCATACAACCCTAGTTCTAATCAGTACTGGAGATTTGGTTTCCATACATACATTGATGTAGCTGGTGTGGAAAGGCTTTGCTAAATAGGGCTGTGCGACATTTCCTCCAACATCTACAGAAAAGATTCAGACAGCAGGGTTGTGCAAATAGAATTTATTTTTCTACTATTTAATTTCGTCCCGAAGCAGAGTCACCATATAGCCTATATAATTACAGATGTCACAAATCAGAGCAGACAATGAATGGGACTCACTGCTGCTCCGCAGACAGAGACAGACAGACAGAGACAGACAGAGACAGACAGACAGAAAGAGAGACAGACAGACAGACAGACAGACAGACAGTGTCCACACTTGGGAGCTCCTCGCTCCTCCCCTCCCCTGGGTGCCTCTGAGGCTCTCCCCAGGAGGGGGGAGACTGAATACTGGGGGGTCTGGGGGTAGTCATGCTGGGGGGGGGGGGGGGCAGCTCCATAAATAAATCGCCTTGTAGGAAGGGTCCACAGGTGTGTGTGTGTGTGTGTACTGGGGTGACGTGCATGGGGCCGGGACAGGGGTCTAAGGGGTGTGTGTGTGTGTGTGGGGGGGGGGGGGGGGGTCTCATTTGCGCTGGACCTGTGTGAAGGAGGAGGGCATCTGGATGGGCTGGAGGGGGGCAGAGGGCTGGAGGGGCGGGGCCGGCTTCCTCCGCGTGTCCGGGGAGGGCGTGGCGAGCGACGGGGGGAGGAGCTGGTTGCGTTTGATGATCTGTAGAGCCAGCTGCGTGTTCCCTGGAGAGAGAGAGAGAGAGAGAGAGAGAAAGAGAAAGAGAAAGAGAGAAAAAGAGAGAGAGAGAGAGATTAGAAGCCGCTTTACAAACCCGGGTCAATGACTGTTATGCAAATACTGTGAGTACAGTCTTGTTCAGGTGACCTAGTATAATCAAACCAGAAGGTAGATTGCACACACTTTGAGAGAAAGAGTGACCGAGAGAGAGAAACATGAGTGTGTGTGTGTGTGTGTGTGTGTGTGTGTGTGTGTGTGTGTGTGTGTGTGTGCATGTGAGAGGACTCACCATTCTGCAGCTCGAGGTAGACCCCCAGCAAAATAGCCTCAGGAGGGATTTCTTTAGTGTTGACCATGGAGGCTGCCTGGAGGAGGAAGGGGCACAACGCGTCACGTGGGTGCGTACACGTAAGTCTGTGTTTGTGTGTGTGTGTGGGTGTGCTCAAAGTGCGGGACTGACGACAGGCGGCGTGTCTTAGGCAGCCCCTTGCGGGTGTGTGTGTACCTGATGCAGGCACTTGCGGGCCTTCTCGTACTCGCTGCGGAGGCAGTAGGCGCTGCCCAGGTTGAAGAGCATCATGGCGCGGGCAGAGCTGACCGTACTGGGGTAGCACAGCGGCGTCTGCTTCCCTGCTGCTCAGAGAGGACACACACACACACACACGGTCAGCCGGCTGTCCACTCTTCACGCGACCGCAGACAGGCAGGGGGACTACGGGTGCATGGAGAAACTGTGTGTGTGTGTGTGTGTGTGTGTGTGTGTGTGATCGTACACTCACAGGACTCGACGGGCTCCAGATCACCTTTGTCTGACCCTGTGGATGGAATCACACCATCAACACCATCAGCACCATCACCCCCATCAGCACCATCACCCCCATCAGCACCATCACCCCCATCACCACCACCCCCATCACCACCCCCACCATCACCACCACCCCCACCATCACCACCACCCCCATCACCACCACCCCCATCACCACCACCCCCACCATCACCACCACCCCCATCACCACCACCCCCATCACCACCCCCATCACCACCCCCACCATCACCACCCCCACCATCACCACCACCATCACCAACCCCATCATTAACACCCCCACCATCAGCACCACCCCCACCATCACCACCCCCACCATCAGCACCATCACCCCCATCACCACCCCCACCATCACCACCATCACCACCATCACCAACCACATCATAATCACCACCATCACCACCACCACCATCACCCCCACCATCACCCCCACCATCACCACCACCACCCCCACCATCACCACCACCACCCCCACCATCACCCCCACCATCACCATCCCCACCATCATCACCCCCACCATCACCACCACCATCACCACCCCCACCATCACCACCCCCACCATCACCACCCCCACCATCACCACCACCACCCCCACCCCCACCATCACCACCCCCACCATCACCACCCCCACCATCACCATCCCCACCATCATCACCACCACCATCACCACCCCCACCATCACCACCCCCACCATCACCACCCCCACCATCACCACCCCCACCATCACCACCACCACCCCCACCCCCACCATCACCACCACCACCATCACCCCCACCATCACCCCCACCATCACCACCACCACCCCCACCATCATCACCACCACCATCACCACCACCACCCCCACCCCCACCATCACCACCCCCACCATCACCACCCCCACCATCACCACCCCCACCATCACCACCACCATCACCACCCCCACCATCACCACCCCCACCATCACCACCCCCACCATCACCACCACCACCCCCACCCCCACCATCACCACCCCCACCATCACCACCCCCACCATCACCATCCCCACCATCATCACCACCACCATCACCACCCCCACCATCACCACCCCCACCATCACCACCACCACCCCCACCCCCACCATCACCACCACCACCATCACCCCCACCATCACCCCCACCATCACCACCACCACCCCCACCATCATCACCACCACCATCACCACCACCACCCCCACCCCCACCATCACCACCCCCACCATCACCACCCCCACCATCACCATCCCCACCATCATCACCCCCACCATCACCACCCCCACCATCACCACCCCCACCATCACCACCCCCACCATCACCACCACCACCACCCCCACCCCCACCCCCACCATCACCACCCCCACCATCACCACCCCCACCACCCCCACCATCACCACCACCACCACCCCCACCATCACCACCCCCACCATCATCACCCCCACCATCACCACCACCACCACCCCCACCCCCACCCCCACCATCACCACCCCCACCATCACCACCCCCACCACCCCCACCATCACCACCACCATCACCCCCACCATCACCACCACCACCACCCCCACCCCCACCATCATCACCCCCACCATCACCACCCCCACCATCACCACCCCCACCATCACCACCACCACCCCCACCATCACCACCACCACCCCCACCATCACCCCCACCATCACCACCACCATCACCACCACCACCCCCACCATCACCACCCCCACCATCACCACCACCATCACCACCACCACCACCCCCACCATCACCACCCCCACCATCATCACCCCCACCACCACCACCCCCACCATCACCCCCACCATCACCACCCCCACCATCACCACCCCCACCATCACCACCACCCCCACCACCCCCACCACCCCCACCATCACCACCACCATCACCACCCCCACCATCACCACCACCATCACCAACCCCATCATAATCAGCACCATCACCACCACCACCACTATCATCCTCATAACCACCACCACCATCATCATCATCCTCCTCATCATCATCAGGGCTAGTCCAGGTAGTAGACGTTGAGGGAGGGTGGGCTGACCTTGGTCCTGCTCGCTGGGCGACACCCCCAGGGACACGTCGGTGACGTTCTCGGGGTTGAGGTGGCCGATGGCTTCGGAGATCCTGTCCAACGAGATGAGCGCCTCCGCCGCGTACAGGTGACCTAGGAACCTGGGGGCGGAGTTTGAGGGATGACGACTCCTTTAGCGCACCAACGCGGAGCGACTCGTGATGTTGTTTCAGCAGGAGGAGAGAGGGAGTGAGAGAAGGAGGAAGGAAGGAAGACGGTGGTGGGGGTAAAGAGAGAGAGAGAGTGAGAGAGGGGGGGGGGGGAGAGAGGGGGGGGGGGGAGAGAGAGAGAGAGAGAGAGAGATCGATCGATCCTTACTTGAGGGAGCCAGACAGCTTGGTCTGATGTAGCAGCTTCTCCGCGTGGTTGAGGGCCATGAGGTTGTCGCCCAAGGCCAACGCCACGTAGGCACTGCACGCCAGGATGGAGCACCTGCACACGGAACGGTAACGTAACATACTGTAACTTGACTGAACGCGGTAGACGTAGCGGAACACATGCGTGATGTCATGTGACGTGACGCTGCTCGACCCGTACCTGAGGTTCTCTACCTCCTGTTTCCTCAGAGGGGAGGACGGGGCTGCGGACAGGAACTTGTCCCCATCCTGACCCTTCCCACTGGATCACACACACACACACACACACACACACACACACACACACACACACACACACACACACACACACACACACACACACACACACACACACACACACACACACACACACACACACACACACACACACACACACACACACACAGGTCAGCTCACAATGTGTCATAGTTTCCATGTTTGACTGTGTGTGTGTGTGTGTGTGTGTGTGTGTGTGTGTGTGTGTGTGTGTGCGTGTGTGCGTCCCTCCCTCACCTGCAGGCGTCGCTGTTCTCGCTGCCGCTCTCCGTGCTGACGGACAGGCTGGAGCTCTTGGAGCCGTTGTCCGGCTTGCCGTCCTGCTGGGGCTGGCTCTCCGGGAGGAGCAGCAGGCCGTTCCTCAGACAGATGGCTGCGAACTCCATGCTGGCCACGGGGATGGCGGCCGACTGGCCCTCGCTACGCACACACACACACACACACACGTATGGTTATACTAGGCCCCCAGGATTCAAAATCTAAAGGGAAGCCCTATAGGACCGTGCCATCTTTGAAAAAAAACGTGTTTTCCAAAGGATATATTTGACAAAAGTAGATTAATAGGCAAGCAGCTTTTCATTGCTAACTCAGAGAGGGGAGAGCCATGAACGCGCGTTTGCATTTCACATGAACGCAATCTGTTCGTGGACTACAAGAATGCGTCATTGATACCTTTGACTGCGCATGTCAAAGGTATAAATGACATCTTTTTTTTCTTTCAAAGATGGCGCGGTCTTATAGGGCTTCACTTTTTCGAGCAGTCAGTGAATAGAGTGACCCTATCCAGTTCTATTAATACATCCATGGGTTATACACAGACACGCGCGCTCACATACACACGGAAATATAGTCATGTATAATATAGTCAAAACAGCATACGGGCATTGGCAGACACAAACCACTGTAGTCACAATGGTGACCTCTATGTTGCCATACAATGTCATTCAACAGTGGTCACCCTGCACCCTCTACTGGCCAGCCGTGGTAATGACAGTCTATGGACCAGAAGGACCGAGTGGGATCAGGGATACTGTCTGACCTGTAGATGGTGTTCTGGGTGGACTGGGACGCCAGAACAATCTTGCGATGGTAGCCCTGCCCAACGATGGACTGGACTATGCCCTTTTTACTCGGGAGGCCCTTGCTCTCCTGCTCCGAACTCTGAAACCAGAGAGAGTGAGAGAGAGGAGAGAGAGAGAAAAAGTACCTGTGAGTGAGTGAGTGAGTGAGTGAGTGAGTGAGTGAGTGAGTGAGTGAGTGAGTGAGTGAGTGAGTGAGTGAGTGAGTGAGTGAGTGTGAGTGAGTGAGTAAAAGAGTGCCTGTGAGTGAGTGAGTGAGTGAGTGAGTGAGTGAGTGAGTGAGTGAGTGAGTGAGTGAGTGTGAGTTGAGTGTGAGTGAGTGAGAAAAAGAGTGCCTGTAAGTGAGTGAGTGAGCGAGTGAGCGAGCGAGCGAGTATCTTTGAGTGAGAGAGCGAGTCAGCGCGTGCGCGCCTGACCGTGGACGTGGGTGTGGGCGTGGTTGGGCGCGTGGGTGTGGGCGTGGTCGGGCGCGCGGCCTCACCCCCTTGTTGGCGGCGATGCAGCACTCGGCCAGGCGGAGCCAGAGGCGGGGGTTGGAGTGGTACACCTGCACGGCCTCCACCAGACACTCGAACGCCGCCAGGGGCCGGCCGATGTGCAGCAGCTGGATCCCGCAGTTGTAGAGCAGCTCGTAGCGCTTGTTGGCCAGCAGCGCGCACATGGGGATGCCCGCAAACTTCTTAGCTGGAATCACATCGGGTACGAGAGCGGTTCATTGGTCAGTACAAAGAGCATGTTCTGGACTAAGCTCAGTAGCTACACTCCAACCCTAACCCACAACTGCGCTGTTTTTTTTGGACTGGTCTTTTTTTCCTTTTTTTCCCTTTTTTTTTTTAACGGGAGCTTTTTCGAAAATGACTGGCTGGTCATGTGTTATCCCTTACATGTTTATACCCGGTAGAATATGAATATCTACATCATGTACTTGTGAATATACAACTTCCTTCCTATCTAACCCAACTGCAAAACCTCACCTACTGCCCCAGCATCCCTTCCCATCATGTATATACTTTGTATCTTGATGATGCATCGTTTCCCTTCATACTTTTTTAACCTCTCTATATTGCTTAGTGTGTGCACAATCTAAGAGCTAACAGGAGAATATTTCACTACTCGTTGTAGCTGTATAATGTGACGGTGATAAATCGGACTTTGATGACAGATATCTAGACATGCATCCTTCTCTCTGCTCTACCACACAGCCGTTACTAATCCTGTCGCAACACATCAGGAATTCCTCGAAGGGAGGGAGGAAAAGAAACACGGACACACACACACACAGACATGCACACACACAGCTCTCTCGCACACAGGGGACTCACACTGGCCGTTGCTGCCGTCGCCCAGCTGAGCGCAGGTGTGGTCGTTCTCCTGCAGGGCCTTCTTGAAGTAGAAGATGCCCAGGTTGTGTTTGCCCATGGCAAAGTGGATGCAGCCCAGGTTGTTCCAGAACATGCAGCGCACACACTCGCCTGCAGGGGGAGAGAGAGAAAGGAGGCAGGAGCGCATGTGTGTGAATCATCAACTCACGCGTAGTGTGGGGTGAGTTAAGAGAACCATCACTTGAATGCTCAGGTACAGACTTCAATTCAATCAAGTCTGCTAAACGGTGAAGCATCTTAATCAGACAAATGGCAGCATCTACAGTATCTGTTAGTTAAAGACGGTGCATTTCAACTTTGCCCTAAACCATTTTGTGCTTGTTACCACAGCAAAAAGAGCTACTGGGTAAATAGCGGTCACACTGAGTTTTGAATTGTGAGCAGGAAGTTGCGCGTGTATGCCTGTGTGCTTGTATGTGATGTGAAGTCACCTGTCTTGATGGCCCCGGGGTGCTCTGCGATGTTGGAGCTGTTGAGCAGCTTCACGGCTTTGCGGTAGTTCCCTCTCAGGTACTCAAAGTTGCTCTTGAGGAAGAGTGAGGGGGCAGACTAGGAAAGAAGGACACGCGTCAGAATAGACGCCGAGAATGGCCCTGTGTCAATACTCTACACACGCAGCCTTGTTTCTTCAGAGTAGACACCGAGCATGGCCCAGTTTCAATACTCCACACAAGCTGTCTTGTTTCTTCAGAGTAGACACCGAGCATGGCCCAGTTTCAATACTCCACACAAGCTGCCTTGTTTCTTAGACACCGAGCATGGCCCAGTTTCAATACTCGACACAAGCTGCCATGTTTCGTCCCTTCTCTCCCTTCCTGAGGGAGTCTCTGACCTAACGTGATTGGATAGGTGAAAGTGTGACATCTAGATCAGTGAATTCTCAAAGAAAGTGAGCAAGGTATGATCTCCAGCCCATACAACATATGAGTATTTAAAGAGAGTCTGAAAGAATGGGGTGAAGCAGTTGATTAATTGATTGATTGATTGGTTGATTGATTGATTGGTTGATTGATTGATTGATTGATTGATTGATTGATTGATTACTCACATTCCCTGCTGTGTTCATCACAGACTTGATCTCCCTTTTGCAGGCCTTGGAGGACTTCATCTGGATGTAGGCTCGTACCTTGTACTGTGGACAGCAAGAACAATATCAGACACTTACCTAAACATCTAGAAAACTATTCCGTGATAGTGATCACAAAATAATATCAGAGAAGGTATTGGGTGGGAACTTACCTGGTGCATTTTAGACTTGGCAGCCTCAATCATGGCTATGAACTCAGCCTTCTGGCTAGTAACATCTTTGTTTGTGTTGTTGGTACTCTAGAATAGATAGTGGATGATATACCTCAATTAGTACAAAATAAAGTCAGGTAGATTCGAATAGAATAGACTAGACAACATTGACAAACAATTACATATACAATAAGAAAATCATTAACAAAGTGATCTGGCATGTGTAAGGTCTCAAATATCATGTCATTCATTGTGCATCTTGAACATGAGAGGCTCCCCAGACTATTTACAAAGAAGATAAAGTAAAATTGAAATGAGTGACGAACAATGACAAAACCTATGTACATACATGACCTGGCCTGGTCTGTGCTTATCTGGCCTGAGCTAGAGTGTGTGTCTGAGTAACCTGTTTTGCTGCCAGCTCTCTGATCTTATCCTGAATGAGGTCTCCTGCCTTCGCTACTGCGTCCCTGTGAATGTAGAACCTGCACTTCGCCACCAGTACTACCTGGACAGACAACCTCAGGGTGAGCACACACATACTGTACGGTACACAGCAAAACTACGCTTCCAAATGGAGAGTTAAGCCCAAACGGCTGTTCCTCAAATTGAAAGCAAACTATACATGACATGAATGACATGAGAAAATAAATACTGATATACAGCATTAGTTCAAGCCGATAACATTGTGTACGACATCGTCACCAGCATCAAATCACACTTACGGTGCACACTGACATGAATAAGCAAAGCACAATCGCATGAATCTTATTATATATGTATGAAGCACAATACAACAGAAATGAACGGGCTATTCTAACAACAGTGCCATTTCCACAGGATGCCTACCTCGCCTTTGCCGTTCTTGTTGTTTCCTTGTACGGTGAGCTTCTCCAGGACCGCCAGCAGGTGCAGGGCCTTCTCTGGCTGGAACGTTAGGAGGTACAGGTCCACCAGCAAGAAGCACACCGCCAGAGCAAACTTTTCTTCTGGGACAAATGAAACCATCAAGCCATGCCGAACTGTGGCGACACACAAGCTAAAGCTCATTATATGAAATAATCAGTAACAGTTTAGACCAGTGGTGGAGTAGAACTCAAATTCCAGAGGAATATTTAGTAATAAACACTTGTTTTTTTCCTTCCATTGAGACTGAGTATCCTGACTAAGCACTGGTGTGAAACCTTTATAATTACAGCTTAAGTTCACAATCCAAGTATACATCTTCAGTCAGCACTACGCGCCCGACCCCCCCCACCCCCTAGCATTTCAGTGTCCCCCTCCAGGATCAAAAGGAGACACGGGTGGGGTCTGCGTCCGCCGTCCGGAGCCCATCTACCTCACCCAGTAAAACCTGGCCATTTCCACCACTGTCTATAGCCGTGTGAATTCAGCATACTGCAAGTGACACTTCAGTGCCACGTTAAACAAACAGCCATGTAAGTCACTGAAACGTACCAAAAGGCTCTAGGAACTGGTACAACTTTTCGCCGATTAGGATGGCCTCGGAGTACTGTCGCATGTGGTAGTGAATGATGGCTTGATTGTAGTACAGCAGACTGTTCTCCACGTCATCCAGGCCATCTATGTCCTCCACTGAGGTGTGGACCTGGAGCAATATACCACAAGGGGGAGGATGGGTCAAATCACTTCCCAGTTATGTTTGAGTTTTCTAAAATTGATAACACAGAGTATGCCACTACCATTAACCTGGTGTACCACTGGGACACAAACTTTTGACACTCACCTGATGCTTCATGGCAATAAGTGTCTGCTTCAAGGTGCCTGTAGTGGTCTGGCCGCTCTTGTAAAACTCTGCTATTGCTTTGTTTAAGGCGATCTTGTAGTCCTCCTTATTCAGGTCTTGCAGGATTTGAAGGTGCTTCAGAGATACCTCATAGTTTCCGGCCTGTGATCATCAATCAAACATATGATAGCTCATGTTGACGGCTATGGTCACTGAGCCACTTGGCAGTTGGTATCACTAAACTATATATATATACATCCGTATCTGACAAATAAACCACTTCAACTTGAACCGCAGGGGTTTATTATAAATAGTGTGTGTGTGTGTGTGTGTGTGTGTGTGTGTGTGTGTGTGTGTGTGTGTGTGTGTGTGTGTGTGTGTGTGTGTGCTGTTGTTGTTCAGTCTGAGTGAGCGGTGGGTACCGTGAATGCCTCAAGTGCACTTGCTGCCATCTCCTTCTCTTGGTCTGACATGCCGGGGGAAGAAGTGTTGTCGTGTTTCGTCTCGTTCTGATCTGTTGGATTGACACACAACGGCATGCCAATCACCAATACAGTCGTTATCTTTCAGATTCATAGATAGATGGCTAAAATAAAAAAAAGACAGAAACATAACGGACAAGCAAGCTAACGTGACATCCTGCTGCTGGTGCTGGGTGTGTTGACTAACGTTAGCCTAGCACGGGTAGTAACGCAGTAGGAACGGCCCTCCTGGCGTTACCACTAGACTACCTAGCCAGGTTTAATCAAGCCTCCATATATATGTCGGATAATGT